>NC_079405.1:17439043-18039043 GCF_029220125.1 Pseudoliparis swirei
AAAGGCATTTAATTGTATTATTGCACAGTGCTAACCGAGGAAACCCCGAGCGTGTGTGTGTGTGTGTTTAAGGCAACATCACAGCTGTAGTGTAAACGCATCTGAACAATGGCTGAGCAGGTTCAGTGTACCAGCGCTGGGTTGTGTGTGTTTTGCAGCTCCAGCACGGTGGAGCCGAGGGCACGAGATGAGTCCAACCAAACCGGATTCCGCAAAACTGTCCTCCATAGATCACCAAGCACCTGGACTTGAACATGGATAACAAAAGGAACATCTGTGTGTGTCTGTGTTTGTGTGTGTGTCTGTGTTTGTATGTATGTGTGTGTGTCTGTATTTTATTTTTATTTTTAAGAAAAAGGACAACACTTATGTCATTGGACTTTTCTGCTCACATCCTTAAGAGTCGATCAACCAAAGGTGGGAATCTTCTTCACAGAAGCTGTGATCTATTTTGATATCTGAAAAAAAAGAAACATAACAAGAAGTTAAAAAAGAAAACTAAGGAAAAAACGTAAGAGACGTTGAAAGACACAGAGCATTATTTTTGTGCACGTAATATAACAAATTCTTATTTTTAACACAAAAAAGCATTCTGGACATTTCAGGGTGATTCAAGGAAGAGTTGAAACACAATGTGTCTTTTATTTTTTTGTAAAATATGCAAACTTTTATTTTTATTTCCTGATGTCTGTTGTTTGACGTTCTATTTGCAGCAGCGGAGGAATCAATTTGTACAGAGACAAAAACTTCTAAAACACTTTTGCTGATCTGACGTGTCGGAGGCAAACCGTTTAAAGCTACTTCTTCCTGTAACTGCTGCAGAGATTTCTATTCACGCACAGATGATAATAACAATGTTTATAGTCTGTTTAGTCTAATTATTATAATTTTTTTTACATTCCTTCGTAAGTGAACAAAAGACAATCAATTATTTATATTTATATTTGAATTATATCACAATTTATTTTCTTTTTTTATAGAGTTGTTATCATTCGGACAAACATTTATAGAAAATAAGTTATTTAATACTGTCGTCTCTAAAGACATGGTGAAACTGACTTAACCCGGCGCAGTAACGATTTGGCTCATTAGCAGTTTTGATGCTTTGATGACTTCCAATTAGATTTCAAGTCCTTTACGCACCATTACATGACATATGTTCATACTAATATTTGTCCTGTTTTGTTCTATTGTAACTCCATGTTACATCTGTCTTCATAAGAAGTGGTTTTAAGCGGTTTTGCTTTGGCAATACTTCAGGTATCACATATATAAATTCATCCTCTGTCGAAGGGATGAAACGAACGTGCTTTAGATCCGAGCTGTTAGATTCCTGAAAGATTATGTGTACAAAGAACAATGCCGTTACTAAATTAAGATATAGATAAGCAAAAGTAATGAGGGAAATCAAATAGAAGACTAACACGATCCCTGAGAATAATTAGTGTGTAAGGAGAGGGAGCTGTAAGTCTTTTTTCAATGCTGCTGTTGTCGCCTGAGTCTGATTTTGTTAGTGATTTTTAGTTTGTAGAAAGTTAAATGTTTCCGTTTTACTTTTGTCTGTCACTTGAAAACCTTTCGAGCTAATTTGCCTTATTTTTGATGACATTATCTTTGAAGTAGATTAGATTTTAGCTGTAGATTTGAGCTTTTTACAGAGAGTAGATGTTAGTTTCTTTTGTTTCTCTGCGTAGGGATTGATGCTGTTTTCTTGTGCACATTACTTTTTCTCTCGTTTTGTTTTCACTCGAATTTCCGTTCCAAACCTTGTGTCGTTGTCCTCAAATTGTGTCGGGCCTGTTTGTCGAAAGCCTTTCAGAGTGGAGAGTTGAACCAAACAATGACTTCATATCGTCCTGAACCAAAAGATTCATCCTGATGCTGCATCAGTGTTGATGCTCAAAGAGTTGGAGTTCATCAAGTGGAGCTCATGTCACAGTGCATCCAAATACTTTAAGTTATGCAGACATCAAAAGCTGTAGATAATAGAAATAAAGGTTTTACAAAGGACTGCTCACTAGACCATGGAAGTGCCATTAAAGACGATTCTTACAGCCTTTAGTTAGACAGCCTCAACGGATTTTGGAGAGATCCCAAATTCAGCAAAAACAACTTTTAGCTAAGCCTTAATTCTTTTCCATGGATGAACTGCCTGACCTCTTATAGGATGGACACTAAGTTGTGTATATACTACAGAAATGGCAAAAGGCTTGTTTGAATGCCATCGAGTTAGTCGTCACTTCAGTCGAGTTCGCTGTAGGGTTGCGTGGAGCTTTTCTTCCCGCTCTTCAATCATCCATATTAGAGTCCAGTGATAAACACAGTGTGAAGACATCTTTCTTAAGGCTCGCAGTTTGATGATTCTGTTTTTAGCTTTTTTTTCACTTGCTGTGTGTTTCTATTGTTTATTTCCGCAACCAAAGATGTTGTAGCCACCCATCTTTTAGCTCTCTTTCACAGTGAAACTGCTCTCATTTGTTGACGATCATGTGTTGTGTGTAGCTGGATGAAATGCCTGCTTTCTGCTTCCAACAGATTCAGAAAGGGAAATATTACACTAATTGGTACACATTATTCCACATTCAGAACACAGTTTAAGATGTTGTGGCAACTTTTCGCCACTACTCTGTCATATAGTAAAGTACATGTAAATGATCTGGTTTTGTTGACACAAGTTAATTATGCTGAGTTTTCCTCGACATATGTAATGTTGGTGCGTATGTAAACACTCTCGTTATGACATTTATTGGCCTCTGCAGACACCCGGCAGATCTCCAGAGCATTTACGATGGTGACAGATTTCAGACACGAGAGCTAATTTTGTAAATATTCTTGTTTCCCCCACTGTCTTGTTTGTTTCTTTGTGTGTTTTATTTTATTTTTTTAATGATTTATAGCCTGTCCAGATAACACAGTGATTTGCAAGGTTTTCAGATTCAGTACCCCATGAAGGAAATGTCATGGATGTTGTTTATATGTTCAGAGAAATGCTATTCCATGTATTAGCCATCGCTTTAATACAAAAACAGGATTTTGAAACTATGAAATGACCACTTGTTACAATGACGTGTTTATTTATTTTATTTTTTATTTTTTCCAACTTGTCAGCAGAGATAACATTACAGTCATGACGCTCCAAAATAATTAGCATCATGGAAATGATAAAACCTTAAATTTCACTGAAACTGTAGAAATACTGAGATCAATGGTGTGCTCTACAAACAATATTTAGAAATACAAAAATCTCGTTGCACTTATTATTTTTAGTCCACACCAATTTGAAAATGCTCTTTTTGTAAATTTTTATGTAGATTTGATGGCTTATTTCATAGCTTCAAAATAGTTTGCTGCTAAAACAGGATTTCCAAACAGGCGGTTTGATGTTGCCCATTCAGAATTTTCTAAATGCCCCTTTTTATTTTTATTTGGTAAATACGCAGTAACCCTAATTTGTTTGATTTTCAGTCATAATTTCATGATTTAATTTCTGGTTTACTAATGAGCAGTTAACATTGTATTTTACATGATTAGACCCCATAATAGTTGTCTTATGATGACACTTTTTAATAAAAAATATTAAAAACTTGTGTAAATTAATCCCAGATGTTTTGAAAATCTGATGGGCTCATCTTGCTCCCTGCTTGTGAACAGTTTTCTTATTTATACAAGAACTCATTTTGTACAGTTTTGTTAAGAGGAAATAGGTTTTGATATTTGGTTATTTTGCAAAGCCACTTGGCTATTTTTGTCTTCCTGTGCCAGAGTTGCTAGATTTTCTGTAACTTGTCTTTTTTTTATTGATTGAGATAAGATTTTCCTTCTTTCTTGGTTTTCTCTTTGAATTTTCATATGTCGTTTTCCCTTTTTTTAAATAAAAATCTTGTTTCAGTGATGCGGTGAACAGTGTTTTTGATTTACGACAACCGTTCGAGTGGATGGATGTATTATTGACACCATCTGGGTCTTTACCTCCTGCTGTTGTTGCTTCAATTCAGTTTATTTGTATAGCCCAATTTCACAAATTACAAATTTGTCTCGGAGTGCTTTACAATCTGTACACATAGACATCCCTGCCCCAAAACCTCACATCGGATCAGGAAAAACTCCCAAATAACCCTTCAGGGGGAAAAAAAGGGAAGAAACCTGCAGGAGAGCAACAGAGGAGGATCCCTCTCCAGGATGGACAGGTGCAATAGATGTAATGTGTACAGAAGGACAGATTTAGAGTTAAAATACATTCAATGAATGTGGCAGAGTGTATGAATAGTTCATAGTAGGCATATTCCACGATGGAGACCTCCACGATCCATCAGGCAGATGGCGGTGGGGAGGAGGAGTGGGCGGAGTCTCAACAGTGGGCGGAGTCTCAACAGGACAGTGGCTAGTCAGGAGCAGGAATTCCACGACCCAGACCTCGATGATCCATCAGGCAGATATGAGACGTGAAGTCAAAAGGACTCTGGGGAGAAAGCAGAGTTAGTAATGTGTGATTGAGAGATGAAAATTCATCCATAAGGAGGGAGAAAGGAGGAGATAGGTGCTCAGTGCATCCTAAAACGTTCTTAACGTGTGGCTGGGGACAACCTTGTACCCTCATCCTGAAACATTGACAGGATATCACTGGAAATAATAAGGTTGAGTTTGAGTGTGTATGTGCACGTTTGTTTGGTCTGTAGTTATTTATGAAAGCAGTAGTTCTACCTCATTATAAAATCGTGTTAGTACTACATTTGATAAATCCAGAGGTCCAGTGGTGTGTGTGTTTAAGATTATGGGTTACCAATACTTTATTATTTTTAAAATGCTTGATGTAAGCAGTTAATTTTGGTAAATCAACTTGAAATATTTAAAATAGATTTTAAATGATGCCTCTGAAGAAAACAATAACATTTTCCTTTCCTAATAAATAACCCACCAAAATGTCCTGGATATATATATATATATATATATATACATACAAAGGAAATTATTAACCTGTAATATATATATAATCATACTTAATCATAATTACCACCATTCATCATCTTACATATTACAAGACACAGTACTTTTCATGTGTCACTTTTATTTGAATATTGCCAGAACCAAATGGACATAGCCCGTTGTTCTTACAAAGAAATATCAATGCAATGTGTTTTGGTCACTACTTTTTTGGTAGAACATTTATAATATGTTCTGATCATAAACCTACATTTTATTATGTTCTATCACATCCCAAAGGCCACATTACAGTTACAAAATAAATTACAGCTGATGTAACTGAAGTATGTTGTTAAACTATATATGATGCCACACACACACATACACACACATGTTCCCTTTGTGGTTGCATCTTTGCTTTGAAAGTCAAAATTAAAATCCTTCAGGTTTCACTCAAACAGTGTTTCGCACAAGAACATTAACTCAAATAGCATAAACACAAACAGTACATCTTCAAAGTATCTATGCTCATGTGCATTAAAAGAAAGTATAAAAACAAACTGTATCTACTGTACATAGCTTAGCATAGTTATTTTAGCAAACGCAACCAAAAAGTGCAGATTTGTTGAAGCTTCTTTTTTTGGCTCACTGATGATGAAACACACAAACTGATCACACTCCACTCTGTTTTCGACGTGCTGTCCACGTATGCGTCTCATGTCTGTTTAAGCACGCGCTGTTGGATGGTGTGGTCACAGGAGACCACAGAGCAATGCTAAACCTCAGGATTAACCCGAGCACAGTAGTTAAAGTCAGGTATCAGGCAGGTGGCAGGGAAAAGAGAGAAAAGCAGCAGGGTTGCTTGGACATGATGACAGAAGGAAAAACAACTTTTAAACAGGGATTCATGAACAGATTTTGTTCATGAGGCTAAAAACTCCAAGTAGAGTTTAAGAATCGGGCTGAAAGACGTAGACAGTATGTATACATACGAGGGGGAAATCAGGGGGAGAAAGGCTTTACTCGCGGCCTCCTCCAAAAATCTGTAGCATAAAGCTGAACAGGTAGATGATGTCCAGGTAGAGGCTGAGGGTGGCAAAAACATATTCCTCTGGACTTAAACTGTAGCTCTTGTTTCCTAACAACAACTGGGTGTCGTATGCTAGGAACTGTGGTGGAAAGAGAGACATAGGAAAAACAAGGAGAGTAGATCAATGATAGTAAAAAGAAAAACTTCAGATAGACAATAATGAGGTCGATTCTCACCAGAGTAAAGACGATGGCTCCTAGCGAAGCATAGATGGCATGTAACCAGGGAACCTGTGGTGCATAACAAAGAATTACAAAACACTGTTAAGAAGGACAGCAGGATGCTAATTTAGGAAAAACAGAGCCGTGCTTTGCAAGCTTATCTGTGAGGCTAATCCCTTCTTGTTAATGGACACACAGATACAGCCAGCAGGGCCTGCAGCATTAACCAGCAAATCACAGCTATGTCAGACATCCTCCAGAGAGGTGTGTGTGTATGTGTGTGTGTGTGTGTGTGTGTGTGTGTGTGAACTCACATATCCAAAAGGGACGACAATGGAGAAGGTGAAAGCACAGAGAAGCATGACCATGCACAGAGAAAACAGGAGGCCCTGACAGGATGTGACGTCAATCTGCAGCAGGCGTGAGAGACAAACGGATAAGGGTTTTGTTCAGCTTGTTTGATTGGTCGACAGCAGTTTGTACGATAGTTGAAGCAGTTGGTTCTCACCCTGCTCTGGAAGCTGAAGATGGTGACAGAAAGACACACTAGTGCTGTGATTCCCAGACACAGCACCACTGATTTGGTATTGTAAAAGCTGGAGGAAGAGAAGGAGTCTTTTACTCTGGAAAGCCTCGGATGAGTTGAACTCAACCCACAAAAACACACGCCGACATCAACAATACTGTATTTATTTACCTCGACATGAATCCCATCATGAAGGCCATGCTCAAAGTCTGAGGGGAAAAGTAAAGAGTGTGTGTGAGTAAAGAAGAACATATTGCATTATGTTTTCATAATGAGGAATACTCACAAAGAGAACTAACAAAATGATATTCCAAGGAAACTGCCTCCTGTTGATGTACAAATAAAAATACACGTTACCACTTAACCGTCAGCGTTTTAACGAATATTTGGGTTGTCAGTTATATTGCAAAGAAATGTTACCTCAGCTCTCCACAGCAGGACAGTGCGATGTAAGTGACAAAGAAAACTAGACTGTCAGAAAAAGGGAAGACGATGATGATGAAGCTTCGTAAATAAAGTCATAGAGAAGACTGTAATGTGAGTTGTGATGTGTTTTCACTTACTAAGATGCCATGTACAAGCTTGGATGAGTCTGGATAAAATATATCACGGGTGCACTGTAAAGCGCAAAAAATTTATTGATTAAATTCAGATAATAATCAAAGTGGCAAAAACTAAAACTTTTGAGTTAACGAAAGAGTCGTTACCAAAATGAGAAGAGAGCAACAATTGCCACTGTCACTAACAGCTGAACCATGAGAATGGCGTAGACCTGCAGGAAGACATATTTAATATCAGAACAATGGAAAAGTAACTCTGATTTTGGTTGTGTACTGGTGTCACACGTTTACCTTCCTGATGAAGGTCCGCCTGATGTTCTTGTCGTCCCATACAAACTGGGCCGCCATCTCCTCATAGCCTATAGAAAGAGGCAAGGAGGAGACATCGGAGGATTTATCTTTGTAGCAACTGAGAAGTAATCACATAGGGTGTCTTAAAATGATACTGCAGCATTAATCAGACACTATTAAGTCACTTTGCAGAAGGCGGGTTTGACTTCCACTAACATGGTGTTTGTAATATATGATGTCAAGTCACAACTTTTAAACTTAAACATGTGCAATATTATTGTGATTAATAATCAAGGATACAAATGGAAATTAAACAATACATTTACTCATAATAAAAGAAGAATACTTGGACTTAAACAAGCATATAGTGTATGTAGTAAGTAGCAGAAGTAGTAGTTTAGTTTAGTTTTTACCTACAGTCGCCTCCCGATAGCTGGGCGGCTCATTATCCTCACCCACCTGCTGGAAATAGAAATACATTTTTTACGTTCATTACAATTGTTAATCAGAATCATAAAAAGCACAACAGTCTTTGCATTCACTAAACATAAATGGGTGTACTCTAACACACACTAACTAGCACAGTGCTAACTTTGCTTTCGCCAATTTTAATTTATTCACTTGTGCTGACGTCTATAACACATTCAATTGTACTGTTAATACTTCCAGCAGAACATTTTCCATTCTGGATTTGTCCACAAACAGCCTCCATGTTTAATTAGTTCAATGGATGTGATGGGCCTCCATTGTTTTTTTGTAGCCACCATTAATAACACAATAGTGTAAGTATTGAGCACGAATTAACCACTGCTCTTGATATGAGCTCCTTCACACACATTATGTCATTATTTTTTTTAACCGATTAACCATATCTCCACTATCCAGCTAATAAAACCAACTTAGAAAATTCCATTGAGTTGTTATTGTTCTTTGTAAACAATCACGATATATATACATACATACATACATACATATATACATGCATACATACATATATATTACAACGCTGTAGTCTATCTGTAAGCCCAGCCAGTTAAAAGCATACCTTTTCCTTCTTCATAATTTCCCCTTACACCTTTGAGTTGCTGATGATGAGGAAGGTCAGTCACAAGTAAAATATTAGCCTTGATTTTAAAATCTAAGATATGAAAGAAATCTCAGCGCCTCTTGTTTAATGTGGTTTGTGTGGTCCGAAACACTGCGAGCTGCGACCATAAAAGGTTGTTTGTAGATTAGTTGTTGCTCTGACTTTGTCTGGGTGTGCGGATTACACCGGAGCTTTATAGGCCTCCATGTGGTTAATCTCTCTCTAACCCTGATCCCATGCCACCCCTATCCTCGGAGCATTGAGGGCGCTCTACAAAAGTCCAGATAGTCCCAAAACATTGATATGAAACCAGACTGTACCACTGCTGTTGCTAAACAGGGATGTAGTGTGTGTCTGCCATTGCTGGCACAAACTGTTACAAACAATGTACCAGGACAGTTCATCATCCTATAAGACTCAAAGGACTTGCATATCTCAATTACATATGCATTACATAACTCTTTTTCTCCACTTTAGGGGCAAAATAAGTGGCACAGACTAAGAGGATATTTAAAAATCTGAATTTTTCTATATATACTGTATATCCATATATATATATATATATATATATATATATATATATATATATATATATATATGTATATACTGTATATATTGTGTAAAAATATATTAGACTCAAAGGACTGGCATATCTCAATTACATATGCATTACATAACAAATTTTCTCCACTTTAGGGGCAAAATAAGTAGCACAGACTAAGAGGATATTTGATAATTTGCATTTTAGATATATATACTGTATATACATATATATATTTACTGTATATATTGTGTAAAATATATTTTCAAAAGAAAACTGGCAAAACCCCTGCACATGGTGACCGACAACATTGTCTTTATCAGGAGTTTATGAGTATTTGTTGTGTCTTTATTTTGTACTTACTGAGCAACACAACAGTGATCTCTTGAAATTACTGAGTGACATCATGTTTTTGTGTAAGAGTTTTGTAACAGGTACGTCAGACTAATGAGATTGAAGTTAAGAACATTATGGAGCAAACACATAGTCTTTACAAACAGTAATAATGAGATTTGCCATCCGGTGCTCATCTTTGACCTACTTTTCAAAGAGATGTTTTGTTTTTTTCTGCTTTGACAAAAAGACAATTAGAAACAACTCCGACATGATATAGGACCATAAAGAAATGAGATATTTAATAATTCATTTTGTCTCAGTGTAGATCATAGAGTACGGACCCAGAGCTGTCCTCACTAAATGCGGGGCTCCTAGAGTCTTAAAAAGTAGAATGGGAGCCAGAGCCTTTAGTTATCAATCTCCTCTTTTATGGAACCAGCTTTAACCTTCAGTCCGGAAGGCAGACACAGTCACCTCATTTAAGAGTAGACTTAAGACTTTCCTCTTTGACAGAGCTTATAGTTAGGGCTGAATCAGGCTCACCTGGTCCAGCCCCTAGATATGCTGCTATAGGCTTATAGCTGCTGGGGGACGTTTAGGATACACTGAGCAACTATCTCCTCTTCTCTCTCTACTTATGGACGAATGCATGTCTCTTCATTGCACATTATTAACTATACTTCTTCCCCGGAGTTTTTGTGCCTTCTTACCCAATTGGACCTGGCTGTGTCTGAAGCTGGTTCTGGCACCTGGGTCCTGACTCCTTGCCCCTGCTTCCTGCATCCAGCCTCCTTCCCAATGGCCCTGCCTCCTTCTTTGTGCCTCCTACCCCAAGGGCATGGCCTCATTGGGCCGGCCTCCTGCCCTGGCCCTGCTGATGCCCCCCATTCGTCTGCTATATAGTGATACAGAGCTGTTATATCCATGGTGATACAATGTCTGGTTAACAATCAATGATGGTACCATGAAGGTGAAAGATCCGAGATTGAGAGTATTTCTAATGTCATCAGCTTTCAACATGGCGGCGGGTCTCATAGCTAATGTTGCTAACAGCGCTAACAGTGCAAACTACAGCTAAAGTTCTGACAGAGCTAACAGTGTTTACTTTAGGCAGATCTGTTATCAGCTATGAGAGCAATGCATATAGACACTACTCCACTGTATCTTTACATAGACAATAATTGTTTGCTGCTATTTTTCTGCCCTGAATTTTAAATATAACTCCTTTCATGTTTAGCGGGAAAGAATGATAGTTTACACGGGCTAACGACTGAAACCAGTGTTGGTGTTTCCATCCATTAATTAATTTAATAATGAAATGATTAAGTCATGAATTCATACAGATAGTCAGACGTAAACAAATACAGATGGACTTATATTGCAATGCTAAAGAATATATTGCTATGCAGACATGTCCTTTCATCCTCAGTCCATTAAACCTATTCTGCTGTATACACGTCCTTCTTGTCGCCACTAGGTGGCCCCCGCAGACAATAATAGATTGTGGTTGCTGCAAGAAGGAACCATTGGCAGACACATAATAACAGGCACTAACTTTGGTTCTCAAGCAACCAGAGCAGTGTACCAGAGTAATACCATCCTGTATAACAAAATGCCTTCTGTCTCTTTTACTTCTGGTCGGGGAGCTAATGGACGTCGGCCACACTCACTTCCGATAAATGATGTCGGTCTCAAATAAATCAACGAGAGTCCTGTACAAATTGAAGAGTCGCAATCCAATTATGACTGCTCAAACTCTATCTGCTCATGCGATATAATCAAAAGCTCAAGATCAGCTACTTAATGGACCATGTGGTGAGATTTGTTTTCGCACCGGAGAATGAACGTTGAAACTCAGGAAAGCGGCTCCTGAACAAGTCCCCTGAGATGCCCTTTGATACACCACGGAGATGCTGAGTCTTTGTTGTCATTGCATGTACGATAAGACGGGGGACTATTGACGGACAGATGGACCTGCTGGTTTCACTAATAGGTCCCCGTGTCTACTAGTCACAAAATAATCTCATAGCCCAAATGTGCTCGTGTTGTTCTCCTCCTCTCCGGTAGGTGGCACATGAGCACCCCAACACACTTCAACACAAATGACTGGACCGCTGGTTATGTCGCAGCTCCAGCTAACGTTGGTGTTTTTCTTCTTCTAATGCAGTTTTAAGAATAAAAGTCTGGCTATGTTAAATAAATTGAGGTCCAAGGGCAGCTTTTTGCCCCCATTTTTCATTTATTGGCAGAGAGGGAGAGATAGGGGCTATTCATACGGCACTATTCCTTAGAGTTAGTTAGTTTCACTGCCACCTGATGCAGAGGTAATTCATTAGTTATAGCCAGTTGCTGAATTTAAATAAATATACTGCTGGATATGTGTCTCCTGATATTCATGCGATGAGTCACATGTTCTCCTTTATTCAGTATAATTACTGAGGAACGAATATTTATCTCAGCATAAATCCCCACTATTCACTGTAGGCCTATACAAACAGTACATGTACGTGTATGATTGAAGCAATAATTTAAGGCATCTTCATAAAGAGCTAAAGTATGAACAGAGCGGCCCGGTCTACATCAGTCCATCTTATAGACAATAAGGACTCGTCTTATTGTGAAGACCTTTGAAGGCTAGTTACCCAAAGAATTTCCCCAAACATTTACACCAATATGTTTTTCAGCAGTAGTGTTGTCTTCTCTTTGTGCTTTCTGGTACCCATAGGATTTTCATACTCAGATCTCTATTCAACCTACAGTAAAATGGTCTCGTTAGTGCCATATTTGCATAGATCACTGAACAGAAACCATCTTAGGTTATGGTCTCCCTCCCTGGAGACTAGTCTCACCTCGTATTTATTGAAGTGTAACATTCTCAGGTCAAAGTGCTTTGACCTGTTCTCGCAATCAAAAATATAGTGTGAATAAAGCCCCTAATTCTCCGATTCAAGCATGATTGCCTGATTGCCTGTTGCTAGGCTACGGCTCCACGAGTGCCTCTGTAAAATCTAAGGGTAGTATTACATTAAAGGAAAAAGGAAAAATGCTATATAACATTATTTAATAATGGTACTCTATGGTGCAACCATAACACATTTACAAAGTATTCACAAGGGGATGCAGTCAGTTGGCAATACATTTATTTCAATTATATATCTTCAAATAAAAAGTGTTCTGTCAGGTTGAAATGTTTTCTTTGCAGTCTGTAGAGCAATCTATTATGTGATATACATACAATAATGCAATACTAGCTTCTTTTACATATCCAAGAATCTGCAAACTAACAAAGACCAAGAATAAAGGTTATATACAAAATGTACAAGGAAACACCATAACATATATCCCATCAGACATGGTCTAAAATGACCAATCATTTCTCCCTGATTACCGCATACAAATACAATGCATTTACTCTCATTTCTTAAAAATGTTATACATTTCTCAATCACAAATGGGTGATTTTCATAAAGATTTCCCACAGGGTGACTGACATGTTGTGAAAATAGCTTATGTCATTTCAAAAGGGCCCCCACAAACTGCCCTCTCAACTGTGTTTTAGACATTTCTATTGCTCTGTTATATATGGATTTAGGAGGACTTCTTAATGTATGGAAAGTGCCCTTTACACAATGTAGCATGAATGTACAGTAAGAAAGCATTGTTGGTGAAGGTTTGTACATGTTCCTTCCCTCTTGTTAGCTTTGTGTGCTGGGATAGGAGGACAAAGTCGAGTGAGGAACAACAGGCGCTCGCTTCTTTTTGGTCTTCAGCACAAACTCACTGAGGGAGAGGTGACGACTTGGTGGTTGGATGTTGACTCGAAGCACCCAAGGAAGAACATAGTCTGTGTTTTAATGTTTGTTTCAGCGATCCTGGAACTGGAGGAAGAATTAGTTCAGGAGCCTCACCTTCCTGCTGTGCCTACATCCTTCACTGATGTTTTTTTCTCTTTTTTCCCCTTCAAGTTCACTCTCTCATGGCATCAGACTTGGCACAGCTCCCACAACAATGGCCCATCATGCAAAAGCCAGTGGACTGTATATGTCAGGTCAGGCTTGCATGGGGAGCAGGGAGGCTCCCCAAAGCAGACACCTCAGGAAGCTTTTGCTCTTTGAACTTAAGGATCTATGCGGAAAGCTAACAGCTTGTCAGAGTGGTGGTTGTTCAGGGTGCGCAGGTCCGGCAGACGTAGCAGCAACTTTGGGAAGAGGGTGCTATCCTCTGGGCGGCGACTGGTGATGAGAGAGCGCAGAGCTTTTATTAGATTATCCTGCAGTTGCTCCACCGCTGCCATCTCCACTATACCAGAGCGATCTGGAGAAAGGGGGGACAAATGGAGTTTAGACACGAGGAAATGTGTGCGTACGGTATGTGCTCTGTCTAAATGTTGTCGTATGCCTTCTTACCAGCAGAAACCAGCACGACCGCCATGAAAAGAGCCATCTCGTCTGGCTCCAGACACAAAGATGCTAGCTTCTCGCTGAATTCAAACATGGCATCAAGTAGGGAACCCATGCCAAGAGCCCTAAGTGATGCCAGTGAGTAAGTCTGCCCATTGAGGAAGGTCACCGTTCTCTCCTTGGGGTCAAACAGTGAGCAAAATCTCACCATCAAAACCTGTGGACAGAACCAGACCAGATCAGCATCGGAAATAATTTCAAATGATAGAAAAGAAAGTAAATAAAATGTCACACAGTCCCCCCAACAAATATTTTTTGCTGGAATGTACCTGGAAAGTGCCCGATTTGAGCAGCATGACCTGATCATGCTGGCTGAGGGACTGGAAGCCTGGGATGCTCTTTGCAAACTCCACTACTTCTTTAACAGCGGGGGTGAAGCACTGGGAGAAAGACTCCCAAACCTCCTGACTGGAGCGACTGGCCGGAGCCACAGGACATGAGTTGAGTGGACATGCCTGCAAGACAGACAGGTAGAAGAGAGGAAAATAAGTATTATGGATTTTTTATTGATTAAACTGACTGATAAATAAATAATTAATAAATACAAATTCTCACCAGCACTTTGGCTCCTCCGTTTAGCTTCCAGGGGCAGGGACCTTGGTTTTGGGAATCACTTGCTGGGTAACTGTTGTGATTGGCTGGGTAGGATTGAGATGATAGGCGGTGCCCACTGACGGGGCACTGATTCTGATTGGCGTTGTCGACAATGGCGGCGTTTTCATTGTTGGTGGAGGAAACAGGGCAGCTTGTGGAGTCTTGGTAGCTTGCCTGCTCCCCGTGGACTGTGTGGTGAGTCTGGGTTGCCGAGTGAGACATTAAAGGCTGCTGCGCTGAATTGTTGTGGAAAGAGGAAGTGCCAATGTTGCTGTTGCCGACAGCCATCTTGGGTGGTTTCTCGTCTCTGTTCACTACGCTGCTGTGGTACGACTGTGAGATGGAGCTCGCCCCTTCATTCGTGTGATTGTGTGGACTGCAGGGGGCATCGGTTGGAGGGGACACCTCCATTTCCATGGAAGCTGATTCATTGAGGCTGTTCATGTAACTCTGCATCTCATCCAATAGTCTCTGCTTCTCCCGCTTGGGAATACGCCCAAAACGCACAGCTGAGGAGAAGAGAAGCATCCTCTGTTAGCATTTATATCACCACCAGCTCCTTACAGGCAACACGTTAACTAACAAGTGTAACAACATACACAATTAGGCATTTTAAATGATTGAACAATGTAGAGAAACAACCACTCCTTGTTATAATATGGATTCTACATCCGACCGTCAAACTGTCATTTCTGTGGATTACTAAACCCACTAACTGACTATTGTGTCCATCACAGCTGTTTCACCACAATATGGACACGGACGCCCTCATCCAACTGCCTCAACCTCCTCTCCAGCCTTTACAGTCCCCCCACCCCCTTTCAATTCTGCACCTCCACTGACATCCCTATTTATAGTACACTGTATGCTGCACCACCTCCCCTAGTCTCTCGCTCCCTCTTCCTTTCTGACTTCCAGTTGAGCACTTGATGTCTTATTTTCTATGAAAGTAGGTCACTGGGTCACTAAACATGATTCCATTTGTAAAATGACAGCAAAAGAGAGGTGGAAAGGTCAAAAAGATAAGAGAGGCAGGTAGGAGACAAAAGGTTGAAGGTGGTAGAAATTGGATGATCAAAATAGATTTGCAAGCAATAATGTTGTCAAGTCAAAGTAATCTATAGTATTATCATTGTGGGTTTGACTAGAACCAATAACTATATATGTTCCCTTTTATTGTACTTTAAGTGCATGTTCAGAAAATTTAAATATGGTTATTAATAATAAAGTTTCCTGCTGTGGTCTCAAGCAGGTGATTTTTCACTTCCACATTTTGGCTTTTTTAGGTCGGCTAAAAATGTTTGCTCCAAAAAAACATGATTTATCATCACCTAGTTTAGCTGTGTCCCGAGAGATCGGAGTACTGCGGTGAAATGATGCAGTTGAGCAGACTAACTGTAGTAATACTATTTTATATTTCAAATCAAGCATTGCAGGTTTTCAATCATGACAACAGGACAGAAAAACAACATGTCTTAAATGATTGATTATTGGCACAAAAAAAAAGAGTAACTTCCTGGTAGACAATCAACAACTGTGTGCCCCAATTTTCCAAAATAAAATCTATTTGTCACAGTTTCTCCATGACTGATGACCACTGGGACTCAAGAGCTCGTCTTGCCATTACTCAGACAGCAGGGCCACGAGAAAGGATGTCAGAGGCAAAAGACAAAAGGAAGGGAATGGAGAAAGAAAAGAGAAAACGAGCTGAAGGGGAAAGTAAGTTTTGTGATGAGAAGCTTCTTATGAACAATTTCAACACGAGCGTCTGAATTTTTTTAAAGCTACAGCCGTGACATCTGATTCTCCATGTAACCCTTCATACATAGCGACATTAAATCATCGCCTCTACATTAAGAACAAAAGATAAGTTAAGTTTTAGTCTCCATATGTCAAAATATATCTTCTTTAATGGACATTACTGTCTCTCACCATCTCTGGACATGCCAACGGAGAGACACTTCTTAAAGCGGCAGTGCTGGCACCGGTTTCTGTTCATGCGCATGATGAGACAGTTTTCATTCTTTACACACATCTTGTAGTGGATATTCTGCTGAATACTGCGTCTGAAGAAACCCTAGAGAAGGCACAAGAAGAGAAAAGGTTTTAAAAGAGTGTCTTTTTTGTAGCAACAAGTCTGCACGTGTGTGACTGAATAGAAATGATACGTTCTTTGTGCAGTCTCACCTTGCAGCCTTCACAGGCGTGCACGCCATAATGGAACCCAGAGGCGATGTCCCCACATACTTTACACAGAAGCACCATACCTCCGGTTTCTATGAAAGAAGCATGCAACCATCATCAGAGAGAGAAATACAGAAACAGAGTCCTGGCAGGTAAACATGACGGACAACAGAAAGAAGGGAAGCCAGTGGGTACTTACTGGTGAATGTGCCTGTGAAACCACAAGGTCTTTTGGCCACTGTAGGATGGCTGTAGGTTGCGGACGACACTGTTGTTATTAGGGCAGCGGGAGCATTGTTGGCTTCAGGAAACTGGAAGACCAATTTTGGGGAAGGCGTCCCTCCTCTACGTTCCCCTCTCTGCTTCAGGGGCCCAATCTCCTGAAAGGAGACACCCTCTGGGGATGAAGGCTGCGAGTGGGAGGAGGGCGACTGGGTCTGGTATCCACTAGAGGGGCTGCCAGGACTCGGACTGGCACTGCCGGACGAGCCTGCGTACAAGATAACACCACCTGGAGGAACAGAGAGGGGCAAAAAGCTCAGTTTGCTTCGTCTTCATCTGGGTGGTGTTGACATGTGAGTGGGCGTTCCAGTGTTGGGCAATGCTCTACTTTGATCCAGTGAGCGCACTTGGCAGACGTTCAAAAACACACACAAAAACCTGACCATGTTGAGACAGAATTTCTGTTCAATGAATAAATTAGAGCAACAATAAGCCTGACATTGATATCTGTGTTTTCTTTTGGTTTCTCTAGATAATCCTATACAAAAGGCTTCGTCACAGCGAAGGTTGTGTTGCTTTTACTGGTTGGTGATTGTTTTATGCGAGTAAATGTTGCTTAACACACACACACACACACACACACTGACCAGGAAAAATAAATACCCTTGATTGACACATAGGTTATTTAACCAGACAAACATATATGTCATGTCTGATAAGGGATGTTTTCTACAGAAGCTACATTTCTGTGATATAATAGCTTGCCATGCATTATATCGGAACAAATATGTTTCAGGATAATACACATAGCACATTTATGTGGAATAATAACCATAAAATGCTGGTCATAACATGACAGAGTCGCTACACATTCCACATTGTGCCACAGGCCATAAACAGGCCTTTGTTCAGGGATGTCATCAAGTCGGAAATGCCCGGCTATACCCCCCAACACAACACCCACCCGCCCCCTTCTGCTTAGCACACAGTGTTCTTCTCTGCAAGATGAAAGCCTGCCCCTCACGTGCAGGCTCAGCCAGCCAGCTCCTGCCTGCTTGCTTTCAGCATCGAGTCTTTCCTCCTCTGCCTCCTCCCACCCCCTCCCTTCTTCTCTATCCTCCTCCCCTTCTGCCTCCTCCTCCTCCTCCCCCTCCTCCCGCTCTGGCTGCGGGCATGCAGACCCATCTATCCGCCAGCCACCTGACCGGGAGCTCACATGGACTCTTGACACAGTTCCCGCCCGGCTCACAAGGCTCTTTGCGCAGTCCCGTGTAGACAACAGCAGCAGTACAATAACAAGCGCTAGGGCAGAGCACGTTTGGAGTGGAGAGGGGCTCGAATGCTGTGACTACAGGGGAGGAGGGAAGCAAAGCAGGACACAGTCACGTTGTTTCAGGACATTATCTTTACACATTTAAATGATTTGCTTGAGGGTTTTAATCATTTGGGGAGATTATTTAATTCTGCATTTATATCACAGCTATTAAAGGATGGGAAAATAACAAACATTTTCTCACTTTTATAATCATTATAATTTAAAGTATCATAGTAATAAAAACTAAAAACAGAGGTGGGAATCTCTACTATCACTCCTATATGAAGATCCTCTGATCCAGTGCAGAGGTTGCCCTGCTTTTTATTTGCAATTAGATCACTGTGTCAGTCTGGTGTCTAAATGCCTCGGCATAAAGGTCTGCTGGCCAAAATGTTTCCCATGTGAGGAGATGGCATGCTCCACATTCATTCATATCATGATCATCATAATGTGCATCACGTTCAGATTTTCACTGAACAACACAGACGCAGCTTTTGTCAAATGTCAAATGTCTGCCCTTCTCTGCCCAACGGTCATGTTAAGAGAGTGCAGCATTATCTCAAGTAGTAACATCATCCTTGGATTGTCTTCACTGTCATTCTGTGCCAGTGTCTTCTCAAGGAACTTGAATCATTGAAGAAAAGGCCTCCCTCATCTCTTGTTCTTTCCCTCCATGAAAAAACACGTGCTGCATTTCTGTTTCTCTCAAAGTGCCTCCTTAATTCCTCTGCACGTGCCTACACTGAATGCAAGGCACTCTGGGTCTGGGGTCTTGTGTGGTGGCGGGAGCTCCAATATCAGCCAGACTGTGAAGTGTTGTTCCCTGTGTGAGACGTATAAAGCTTTACGGGCATGTGTATCGCAGAACCGTGACATGAGCTCCACGCCCACTTTCTACATTCACAATTGCATCTCTGCCACTTCCCTCCTTTAAACATTCCATAATGTATCTCCTCCTAGTCATTTCCTGGAATCTGGTTGGACTGGGTGCCAGAAGGAACTCTGGGAATATCAGCCCCGCTGTACTCAGGCACAGGTTACAACATGTGAGCTGTGGATAAACAGAGCCATAAGAAGTACAGAATAAACTAAACAGTCCACAGCCCCTCCCCTTTGCCAGAGCTCAATGATCTTCCACTCTCATGTCTCCCCTCCCCCTGTGCGTGAGTGCATGGCAGGCCAAATGTACAGGCAGCATGCACACGTCTGCAGGGGAGACGCCCCTCTTGACTTCAAACTAGTCTGTCCTCTTTCGTGTGAACATTTGCAACTGTGCATGGGCAGTAAGCCCTACTCCACGTGAAACAGCTGGCCCCATGTCATGAGACGATTTATGAAGAACTTTCCAGAGGGTCGGTCTCTGATGACAGAGAACAGAGGGCAACATGTACTTTAAATCCCCTGGATTGTATTGCTATATTAAACAATGGACATAACTATATTGATGGTTGCTCCAGTTTGAACCTTGAGGAGTTGTTTAGTGCAAAAGGCATTTTGGATTTAACTTTACATATAATAGATGGGAGTAGCAAATGACAACTTAAACAAGGTTGGCTTCTCTTATGAATTTGCGAATTGTGTGATTGTCTTTCAAGGCAACAACGAGAATGAATCTGGTTATATTCTGTTGTGAATACCTCCATTGCTCAATGTCTGCATGATAATGGTTAATTGTGGCATAAAAGTGTCATTGGTTGCTACTGTACTATTATATAAATGGGTGGTGCGTGTGTGCACGTTACGTCACCCGAAAATCCGGTTTGAATGCAACCCAAAGTAGGTTAACATGTCCATGTTATTAGCATCACGTTTTGTATGACCCATTATAACTATTAGACATGTCAAACCAGTTACAGTAACCACAAAGGAAGAAAAGGCTGCTAACCCTCTCTGACCCACTGACCAAGCTATCGGTAAATGAAGAGGAATCCCCGTGCAGGCTGAGCGCGAGCGGAGTGCGCACAGTGGAGGGGAGCGACAGAGAGGGGCGGGGTGGGGGGAATCAAGCGCGGCACGTGGATTCTGGGGCTGTACGCACGTGATGGCAGCTCGAGGCGGGGTAACTGCGTATTAAAAAAGAAAAAGAAAAAAAAGAAAAAAAATCAGGCGCATGATTCCCAGTGTGCACTGGGCGAAGAGCGGATGAAAAGATATGACAGTCATAATGGGCTTCCGCTGCTCAAGGACGTCCTTTTGTCTGTGTAATGCATGGTTATCATTGATATGATTATTTATGTTGGGAAGTAGGCCTATGTGATGATTATAAGAATCAAACACTGATGTTCTCACGGCCTCTATCTCTTAGAGGCTGACTCTGACATGGTATCTATTTCAGTCGCTGGTGACCTAAAGCCTATTTCAGCAGCATCGCGTTGCACATGTTGTCACCGGCAGCCAGTGTTCTCTTACATAATAGGAGGGCTGTAGCTGAAATGGACACATGCCTTATTATTCATCGTCATGTCCATAACATACCTTATATAGCCTCCCACTGAACACGATGGTTTCGACCTGATATGAGGGGGTTCGCTTGTTTTCAGCATCCATCACATTCATATTATTATTCTGGTCCAGGCGATTCTGGATTTTGAACTAGATTTTAAGTCGTTGGTTATATATGCATATGTTTTGACTCAGTTAGCCCAATTCACCCCACCAATAGTTAACCCACACGTGTTTCGAAAAAAGTTACGCTTCAGCCAAGTTAAATTAATGGAACACTGCAACTAAGTGGCGATGCCCGCTCCACACACTTCGCCTCAACTAATGCGCAAAGTGCAGATTGGGTCATTCACCTTCTCTGACAATTAGAGATATTAGAATAAATGTAATACTGAAAAGACAGCACGTTCTCGGTCAGGGGGCGTTGTGGGTCGCACTTCTCCAGAGTTTGTTTACATGCAGAGAATCGGAAGTCCGCCGCAGAGATTGATGAGGAGGACTTCCTTCTCCGTGCGCAGCTCACTTCAAACAGTCAACTGTCTGCAGCCCAGAAGCACTTGGCAACGTGCCATATGTTAGACAGCTGAATTACTGTTAAAATCCCCCCGAATTATATATATATATATATATATATATTTAATATAAATATATGTAACAAAATATATTAATATATATATGTTTAAAAATTATTATTTTTATTAATATATATATATGGGAATAAATTAAAAATAACAATTATATGCGACAGTGTTTTAAAAAGACATGAAGTGGAACAGGATAAAACAAAAGACACAGTCGCATTTCAACGCAGTTTTCTAAATGCATGGCAGATACAATTATATAAACATAGACTTTGCAGATGAATCATCATCCAATAAATGTGCTACCCAAGTATAATATTTGATGTATAGAAAGAAGTGCATTGGCATCTGATACAACTGCATCATTCCCTCTTTATCCCCCCCCCCCCCCCCAATTAATGCCGTTTGGCAATTGTAAAAAAAATATTCTGGAGGATTCAGGCAAAATGCATGTATTCCATTATAAAGCCTACTTACCACCAGGACTGTGCTCCATGTTTCTGAGAAGGTGGACGTTGTCCACTTGTTCCGTCCTGTCTTCTTGTGGCCGTCTAACGCTGGACTGGCTGCCTCTGCGTGCCACTGATGAGTTTCGTTGATATAGGTGAAAGAGTCAAGAACTGCCCGTGTATCCAAAAGCAGTGCGCGCAGGGCATTGGGGTTGTTGAGAAAACCCGGCCAGCGAAAAAAAGAGAAAGAAATATTTTTAAAGGAAATTAGAGCAGATCTGTAGTAATAATGTCCGAGGTGAAGAGACAGCAGAAGACAGCTCCGCTCTTCTCTGCACACCTATGATGCCAGGCTGTGGATATATCTTTGTTAAGGGGTTCTCTGGATTACAGAGGTCCTGACGCGTTCAGCTGCTTGCCATGTACAGTCACGATCAAAACATGACCGGAGTGGAAGTAGTTTAAACACTCCCCGCCCATCAATAAGCAACACGAGTCCTAAAATAACCAGCACGTTTTCAGGTGCCTGAGAAATGTGACCATTTCCCCCCCCCTGTTCTCTTTTTGTAGTCGCGTCAACCGCTTGTCTCTCTATCTCGCTCTCTCCCCCTCCCTGTGTGTCACGCTCTCTGAAAACATTTCACCCGAATTCACCCCTCCTTTCCCGTCCTCGTGCCCCCGCTCGTTCCCTCGTTCTCGCTCTCTCATTGGCTGAGAGCCCTGCGCGGAGACGGTACATTGTGTTCGTTCGACATTGGAATGCTGGTTAAAGCTCTCCAGCATGTGCGCATGGCATGTGAGCTCACGCTGCCCTACTGACACACATTTTATGCTAATGGTTGCCTGGGCTCGGCGATAAGACAACGAGGAAACGAGGAGGGGAGGCAGAGGAAGCGAGAGGTCTCACTCCTGCCTCCTCTCCCGACTTTTGTTGCTGTTTTGTTCGGTAAGGACAAACAACAACGGACCACAAGCCATGATTGTGTATGGTCGGCAGCGTTGTAAACTAATACTGTTCCTTTGTTAAGTGGATCGTCTAAGCAAAGCACATGTGTGTTCAAAGATGTCAATGGAAATAATTTAGTGCGAGGTGTACTACCTTTTATATTTGACCTTTAGTAGATGTTCTTGAGCTAACCATGTTATGGATTATGGCAGATTATGGATTATGGCAGGTTTGACTGGGAGAATACACATTTTAAGGTTAGTTAAAACCAAAATAAATTCAAGCTTTATGAATCCCAGGAGACACATTTAGCATTTGACACAATGAACTAGAGGCTCCAGGTACAGACAAATACAAAATAATGTAACGTCTTGTTTATGCAGTAAATTATCCCATACCAGTTTGCATAAATGACATGTCGTCATTTGTGCACAATAAATAATGGATGTTTCTGTTATTTCAAATACATATTTTTTTTTGAAAAGCTAAACAAGTAGGTGTATGTATGAACAAATCACTATACACTTATTACTTAGGGACATTAATAATTTTATATTGTCATGTTGTATTGCTTTTTTTGTTGAACGTATTTTAGTGTCAACCACCTAATGTATGTTTTTTTTTTAAATTAGTTGATTAAACAGTTAAACAAGTCTGTCATTATTTTAGTCCCACACAGGACATAATTTCAAGTTGCATACAATTAAACGTCATTAAAATAAAACATAATAAAACAGAGAAGGTGAGAGGCAACAGTGTACTGCAATGAGGTCAACGTGTACATTCCTGTCCACGTGCCTTCCCTGTTCTGGGTACAAATACATGAGCAGTGCGCATGCGCAACGGCCAACGCCCACGTTGTCAACACGGAAACCGGTGCAGTCTTTGATCAACGAGAAGCCCTCTTTCCAAGCATCGACGATCTCTGCCTGAAAAGAACTGGCACGTGCGGAAAGGGCGGTGCTCACCGTGACTCCCACCGCGCTCCCACAGAACCTCCTCCTCTCCATCACGTTTCTTTTCTCTCCACAGATTATGTGTTTGCATAAAGCCAAACTCGCCGGAGATTGGCCGGAATTGAGTGAATGTAGGTCAAACATTAGCATCGCAAAATAGTCCCCAAAAAAGCACTCAAAATTCCGCCTGTCTGCTCGCAGGCACATAACATAAGGCTACATTTAGGTCACGTAGCTCACCGCTTGATGCATTTTATTCACAACCTTATTCTCGATAGGTGAGGCGAACGAGAAACTCCTCGACAGCCTTCCTCTTGAAGGGAATTCAGCTATGGGGTCGCGCTTTGTGATGTGAAAGTAAGAACCTGCTCTGGATTTGAATGTAATCTGCTCGGAGCTATCCATTTCAATTGCGGGAATCCAATGAGAAAAACATGTTCATAGACCTTCAACGATGTTTTGTACATTTGTATCCGAACATTCCGTCAGTTTGAGACTGCATGCTGCACCTGGTATATAATCCCCATCAAAGCATATTTCCTAACCAGTGATGAGGAAACATTATACCATTTTTGTTTGCATTGAGCCAACTCAGTTTAGGTCAAATGGGACAGTAGTTCTTACGTTATCAACACCACAGTGCACAATACGTTATTCACGACTATATCTTTTTAACAGAACATGCTTGAAGAGAACAAGGTCACACCACTCTTGACACTTACATCTTATTTCCACCTTTGAAGGAAATCTATTAGGAAACAGTCTGAGAGATTCAAATGAAAGATTCAACATAACCGTTTTTCCATTTGATGCTACTTTAATATACTTTATACTCTTCTACATGTATTTAATAACTAGTTAATTTCAGATTACTATTTTTCATAAAGAAACATATGAACTAATTGATCAAATTGATGTATTTTAGAATAAACTACACAAAAGTATTCAAATTAGCCTAGTTAATGGCTCCACCTTGGCCAACTATATTACAGTATTGCTTGCATATTGGTATGTAAATGATACAATACTAATTGGATATTGATAATAGGCTAATAATATAACACTAATAGGGGCTATTAAGATATAAATAATTGTACTTTAGTCTATGAAGTGCATTTTGTAATAACTGCTAAATGTGTATTATTTTTGGCATCAAATGTCAAACGGTGAGTATCGACCATGCTGGACTGTGCAGACGAAATAAATCACTTTTAATAACGACTTAACAAGATAAAGCTCATCTCTAACATTACATCTGTCCTTTAGGAAAGATTGTCTTTAGCTGAAGGATCCAGCATCAATAAGTAATTACAGCACATGACTCGTGAAACAGTTCATAAGGTTTATATCTTTTATCCATATTCATCGTTTTTAACTAAATCCAAGTGTGTTAATATTTGTCAGTTCACTGTTGGTTCGGGAAGGATTTCCTTAGTTTAATTGAAACTCAATCCACAAATGTAAATCACATGTAGGAACAATAAATACACGACAAAAGTTATATTAAATTAATATCTAAACGGTACATGCCATGATGCCATGTGTTGTTCTTTTAAGCTCAGCCTTCTGTTTAATGTTGGCTCCACCCTTTTCAATGACACATGTTTAATAAACAGTAACATATTTGTATTGAAGGGCTGAATAAAAGTAGTTATATATATTGTGAGGAAATAAATGCAGTTTTCTTAAAATGTTCTATAAAAGCGTAGGTCTTATACCCTAATTGTGGAATCAATGAATACATGTGTATCGGGCCCATCCTACAGTCTGAGACTCAGATCCTCAACACAAATGTTCCTCCCAAAGAGATGCTGACAGAGGATGCGATAAATAATTGAACAGCGCCTCTCTGTGGTTGTGCAGCTTCACTTCTGCGGATTAGACAGATGTGACTATTGCTGTTGTTGTCATACAAAGAAGCAGCTCACCTGGATGCAAAGAGCATGTAGTCTGTGCCAGGCACGTGCACAGACATTTTGGGGGGCAGGTGCTCAAACCAAAAAAAAGGGCACCCAATGCCCAAAAAAAATTCTGACAGAGTTGAAGCATTAGCATCAATACACTGATGATGCTGTCCTCGACCTGCGTTTCCTCTGGGCAGGATTAGACAGCTAGCTTACATTTTCCTTATGAATAAAGATGAATTATTATATGGCAACAACAGTACAAGCGTTCTGATTGGCTAATGGGTCGTCATGCCAGCCACGTATTGCCCTCCTCGCCGGTCTGATATGGATCCGTATTGCCCTCTGACCTCATTTTCAAAATGAGCAATATTGATAAGTGAAGCAGCGAAAATGTGTTATTGAAAGTGATGAAGACTAGAAACTATAGTTTGAATTACTTGTGTTGTTACTTTACTGTACATTTAAATTTATTTTAGCTGAGCCGTGTTTTCCGTGTTCTCCAAGATTGATCGTTGTAAGACTGGAACAGACCAAACAAAGAGATAACACATAAAACAATGAGGCACAAGGATAGCATGACACCGAGAGCTATAGCATTGTTAGAATAGTCTAGCTGCTATTTTCTAGCTGTGAATTCTCGTGACATTTATAAACATACTTTCAAAATCCTTTCGAAATTGTCTAAACGCCATTTATACAACACAAAGAAGATGTCTCTCTCTCTCTTCATTAAACATGACGTCAGTAAACAGCTGCAAGGCTTTGAAATCACGGATTTCGTGAGTTTTTGTTTGTTCATTTTTTTAGGAAACGTCGGACCAGTTGTGACGTTATGTTTTCAGCAGCGCTAATGTTGTGGTTGATTTATCACCAAACAACGTCAGGGGACAAACACCGTCATGACCTGTGTGTCTGAGGCTGCGGGTCAGAGGAGAAGGAGGTGCACCCGTTTGGTGGCGCGAGGAGCACTGCGCGAGCACTAGTGACTAAATGGAGGAGGGAGTGGCGCGGCGGGAGGAGGGGGAGGGGGGCGCTCGTGAGCGCCGCGGAGCATGTCGGGGCGAAGTTCTCACAAGAACTCAAATAAATGCCGCGTCGGATATCAAAACACATTTGTGGGGAATTGATGACAGAGAGAGTAACTTTTATTCTTAAATACTGAAGAATGAAAAAAATGTGTCTCCAGCAAAAAGGGCACTTTTCTCATCCAGGGCAAAAGGGGCTGGTGCTTGAGCACCACTAGGGCTCTATCTGTGCACGTGCCTGGTCTGTGCTATTGACTTTTCGTTGCATTGTAGTAGCTGTTTAATGGAAATGTGTCAGAGGAGATAAAGCTGTTTGATGATGAATATATATATATATATATATATATATATATACTGTATATATACTGTATATATATATTATTCCATTTTTTTTTTATATCGATTTTTGCATAACCATCTTTTGAGCTTTGGGGGTTAAGTTCCTGTTCCTGTCACTTTTTTTTGCATCAATAATAAAAAGCCAAAAAATACATAATTGTTTCTATTTATGTTCCACAAGGTGGCAGTGCTTGTTTAGTATTTGAGTGGGCTTTATCTTTAGTGGACACAGTGTTGGCTAGTCCTTCAAGTCCTCAGAGTCCTCACAACATTTACATTTAATGGTATGAGGACTTTAAGGCCTCTACCGTCATTACCCTGCATCTTAAGTGTGGATTTATCACCAAACAACGTCAGGGGACAAACACCGTCATGACCTGTGTGTCTGAGGCTGCGGGTCAGAGGAGAAGGAGGTGCACCCGTTTGGTGGCGCGAGGGACTGCGCGCGCGACTAGTGACTAAATGAGGGAGAGGAGGCGCGGAGGGGGGAGGGGGGGGAGGGGGGCGCGCGGAGCATGTCGACAAACAAATTTTTTTTTCTAATTAATAAAGTATATATCTATCTATCTATCTATCTATGAATGTGTGTACATCAGCAAAGATGCAGGGAGAACTAAATCAGAAATACAATTAATTAGCATTGGTGAGATGTAAGGCCATAGCAATATGAGCAGCCAGAAGTCTCAGTAACTCTGTTTGGAGTACACTGTTCTGAGGCCTGTTTTTGAGGGTTATCAAAAAAATACTGTGGTCTTGTTGCTCCATGTGACACTTCAGAGAGCACCCAGGGATATCACCTTATGACTCCTCTATGATGCACACATGATATTCACAGTTAAATTAATAGTATTTTGAGAGCTTCTGAAAGTGTTATATTTTTCCAACAGTTTTAGTAGGAATGTAATGTAATCTGGAAAAGTTTTAAATAACCTTTTTTTGACAATTATGTAAAATGCTGCAGTTTAAAGCCTCCACCGTATTGATAGCTTTTCATGTACTAACTGAAATCAATACAGAGGCAGCATATACAAATCCCAGGTTTTGAGCCAAAGCCTAGGTTTAGATACTACATGAGGTTTATGCTTGACCTCTGCCTCTTTAGAATACAGGTATAATCAGACAGACTCAAAGATAATGCACCATATAGCAGACTGAAATGGGAGCGGAACAGCACAATGATCATATGACATGAATATATAATCTCATGACATAATAAATTGATTTCATTTGAATAAGGATATTTAACCTTCTCTTATTTTCCCTTTCCAGTGGAAACAAAGTGATGGACAATTAAAAAAGGCATAAATCCCTAAACAAACAAGAATACAAAAGTCAAAGTTAAGGTTTCTCAGTACCAGACATCACCGCGTCTGTTGGCCTGACATCAGCCTCTAGGCACACACACACGTCTGGTAATATGAAAGGTAAAGCAATTAAAAACAATGAAAACAGTCATCAGTCCAGTGGCAGCAGAGCAGCTGGTTTGTTGTGTAGGAAAAATACTGACACCATGGGTGTGTTTGGTAATGTGTTTGGTAATGGCAAATTAGCCATTACATATCAATCAGTTTATGAATGTCGATGTGGCTTGTAGCTATGGACTATAATAATGAGATGCCAGGTATGTTGGTCCGGGTGTGGACTTCTCAGAGGTCCAGATCTCTTGTGGCATTGAGGGACTCAACGCCCAGGATGTTGCCTGTTCTTTCTCTTCTCTGTGTCTCTCTTTCTCACCAGTATTTGTTTAAGCAGCAACTGTCATGAGAAGGAGCAAATGCAAATGTTCACATTCAGGTCACCATCACCACAAAGCTGAAACAGGATGTCAGCTTCTAACATATGCAGAAAGGTTTCTGGTCTACACAGTAAATGTAAAGAGGTGAAGCTTTTATTTCCACAGAGATGGAGATCACCAGAGTTGCATGCATTGGACTGCGGACATGAGCCACATAATCATATATGATTTAATCAATATTAAATGAGGATTGAAATGTTCTGAACATCTTATATGAAATGTTGAAATGACGGCAGAACAGAAATGTGAAAATATCTTTCTATAAATAATTTGTGATTGCAACCAAAACAAGAAATGCCCAAACAACAGAATTACTACAATAATGTTTATTGTCATTCAAGTTACAGTATGTATCGACACTTGAAAACCAGACAATAAAACCAAATTTGTATTGTGTATTGTAGCATGGAAGCATATTTAGATTTTCTTCTACTGATACTGACAGGGAATAACACATCTCTGACTACACTATACTGATTTATGTAGAAAAAAATCTTAAGTATTTTACTTCACTGGTGTCTGAAAGGCAATCTGATGGGAATATAAATGTCAGCTGGTAACAATAAAACAAACAAAACAGATACAGACTTAGTGTACTGCTCACTGCATCAAGGCTTGTAGGTCATTAGGACACGATATTAGTCAAGAAGGAGGCCTACCGGGCCTGGCTGGCCCAGGGGTCTCCTGAAGCAGCTGACGGGTACCGGCAGGCCAGAAGGGCTGCAGCTGCGGTGGTCGCGGAAGCAAAAACTCGGGCATGGGAGGAGTTCGGGGAGGCCATGGAGAAGGACTTTCGGTCGGCCTCAAAGAGGTTCTGGCAAACCGTCCGATGGCTCAGGAAGGGAAAGCAGGGTCTACCCCAGGCTGTTCTCAGCGTGGGGGGGGAGCTGCTGACCCGGACAGGGGACATTGTCGGACGGTGGAAAGAATACTTTGAGGAACTCCTAAATCCGGCCAACATGTCCCCTCTAGAGGGGGCAGTGCCTGTAGACTTGGGGGGGGTCGCACCAATATCCCTGGCAGAGGCCGCTAAGGTTGTTAAAAGCTCCTTGGTGGCAAGGCGCCAGGGGTGGATGAGATCCGCCCTGAGATGCTGAAGGCGCTGGACATTGTTGGGCTGTCTTGGCTGACACGCCTCTTCAATGTCGCATGGGGGTCAGGAACAGTACCCTTGGACTGGCAGACCGGGGTGGTGGTTCCCATTTTCAAAAAAGAGGACCGGAGAGTGTGCTCGAACTATCGTGGAATCACACTTCTCAGCCTCCCTGGGAAAGTTTATGCCAGGGTACTGGAAAGGAGGCTCCGACCGCTGGTCGAACCTCGGATTCAAGACCAGCAGTGCGGATTCCGTCCCGGTCGTGGAACTGTGGACCAGCTCTTCACCCTCGCAAGGGTCCTCGAGGGGTCCTGGGAGTTTGCCCAACCAGTCTTCATGTGTTTTGTGGACTTGGAGAAGGCTTTCGACCGGGTCCCTCTGGAATTGTTGTGGGGGGTGCTGCGGGGGTATGGGGTTCCGGACCCGTTGCTACGGGCTATCCGGTCTCTGTACGCCTGCAGTAGAAGCTGTGTTTGCATCCTCGGCAGTAAGTCAAACACGTTCCCGGTGGGTGTTGGTCTCCGCCAGGGCTGCCCTTTATCACCGGTCCTGTTTGTGATTTTCATGGACAGGATATCTAGGCGCAGCCTGGGGGTGGAGCAGGTCAGGTTTGGGGGTCTTGGGATCGCCTCTCTTCTGTTTGCAGATGATGTGGTCCTGTTAGCATCCTCAGACCATGACCTCCGGCACTCACTGGGGTGTTTCCTGCCGAGTGTAAAGCGGCAGGGATGAGAGTTAGCACCTCCAAATCTGAGGCCATGTTGCTCTGCCGGAAACCTGTGGATTGGTCCCTTCAGGTGGGGAAGAGTGCCTACCCCAAGCGAAGGAGTTCAAGTATCTCGGGGTCTTGTTCACGAGTGAGGGTAAGATGGAGCGGGAGATCGACAGGCGGATCGGTGCAGCTGCAGCAGTAAAACAGGCGCTGTACCGGTCTGTCTTGGTGAAGAGAGAGCTGAGCCGAAAGGCGAAGCTTTCAATTTACTGGTCGGTCTACGTTCCAATCCTCACCTATGGTCATGAACTTTGGGTAGTGACCGAAAGAACGAGGTCGCGAATACAAGTGGCCGAAATGAGTTTCCTCCGTAGGGTGGCCGGGCTCAGCCTTAGAGATAGGGTAAGGAGCTCGGACATCAGGAGGGAGCTTGGAGTCGAGCCGCTACTCCTTCGCATCGAAAGGAGTCAGCTGAGGTGGTTCGGGCATCTGATTCGGATGCCTCCTGGACGCCTCCCGTTAGAGGTTTTCCAGGCACGTCCTACTGGGAGGAGGCCCCGGGGAAGACCCAGGACACGCTGGAGTGATTATATCTCCCGGCTGGCCTGGGAACGCCTTGGGATCCCCCAGAATGAGCTGGAAAGTGTCGCGGGCGAGAGGGAAGTCTGGGTCAACCTGCTGGGTCTGCTGCCCCCGCGACCCGACCCCAGAATAAGCGGATGAGAATGGATGGATGGATGGATGGATTAGTCTCTTGATAAACAAATACAAAGCATTTTAGTTTGAAGGTAGTGTCTGATGTCTGATACTTGTCCATGTTTAGCATCCAGAGGGAATTCAGATTTTCTGACAGGCAGACAGACATCGCAGCAGGAAAGCCAAGAACTGCTGAGATCTGTTGACAAGCAGCCACCTGTGACGAGGTGCCAGCTCATCCTGACAACTCCATCTCTACTGTATCCTGGCAGTTTAAAGTGTTTACTTTAAAGAGCAGTATTTACTAGGCTGCAGAGTGGTAAAGGTCTGATTAGTTATGAGTGTCTTGTCTTCGGTTAACATTTGGTTTATTTGAGTAAATCAGTCTCCAAACCGGGTTACTTTGTGTCAAACTGGATTTAAAAATCCATTTGAATTGGTTTCCAATGGCTGGATGTTTTTACAATTTCCAGAGATTATGGAAGTCACAAAAGGGGTCAGAGCGAGGACATCTTTGCATTGTCTTGTGCAGGGGTCCTCAAACTTTTTCCTAAGAGGGCCACATAACGTTTGCCTTGTCTGCTGGAGGGGGGGGGGGGGTGCTAGTGAGAATGTGCTCACCTGTGTGCGCGCATCACGGCTGAGCGATGCGCGCGCCACTCGCTGTGATTGCTGCGTGTGCAGACAGCATTTAACGGAGCGAAGCAGCGCATGCGCTCTGATCGCTCTTTTAATTAAGTATCGATACTAAAAATATGCGAAATCACATCGTTTTTAACGTACGGGTACTTTGTTAGTATCGCTACACCGTGCAGCGTGACAGCAGCAGATGTAGCAGACTAACATTCAAGCTAACCTAACTTCTCAAACGCTGTGGACATCTGAACGCTGATTGGCCGAGACGCGACACGCCCCATCAAAGATGTTCTATTGTGAAGAGCACCACTCCACATAGTAGTTTGGGGACCACTGGTCTTGTGTATATAGGTGTCACTTTTTAGTTTCAAAACAAACACATCAACTCCGTGGTTGAGGTGACCTTAGGTAAACTGCTTTGTTTTAGGTTTGGAAAGAATTGTCTTGAAAGAAGTCAAACATAAATCAGATATTTGGATTTTGGTAGCAGACTGGATATTTGGGTCAGAAAGAGGTTAGAGGACATTTTAAGATTCAGAAATATATTACCTGGCTTACTATTTGGCAGTTGTCTACTTGTGTTGAGGTGACATTTAACTGCTGCTACTGGAAACTTGAGTAGCCTATCATGAAACTTCAGTTTAATGGAATGGTTCAACATTTTCTGAAATACCCAATTTCTTGCTGAGAGTTAGATACGATTTATACCACTCTCATGTCCGTACACTAAATATGTAGCTGGAGCCAGCAGTCAGTGGCCAGTTATCTTAGCTTAGCTTCGCACAACGAGTGGGACTAGGAAACCACTAGCCTATAAGCTTTGTCCAAATGAAACAAAATCCACCTTCCGGCACCTCTAAATCTCAATAATTGATGTGCTATATTTAGTTTGTTTAATGCAAAGCGAGGGACATGGGGTACTATGTATGCATTTTTATATTCTTAACACCCTCACCGCCACTAACTCTGACCGCCGCTAACTCTGACCGCCGCTAACCCTGACCGCCGCTAACCCTGACCGCCGCTAACTCTGACCGCCGCTAACTCTGACCGCCGCTAACTCTGACCACCGCTAACCCTCACCGCCGCTAACCCTGACCGCCGCTAACCCTGACCGCCGCTAACCCTGACCGCCGCTAACTCTGACCGCTGCTAACCCTGACCGCCGCTAACCCTGACCGCTAACTCCTCGAGGAAACGTCCGATCGACCCCAAATTTGGCACACATGGTCTGGATGGGTAGCTGCTTCGACTCACCTTGTCAGATATATTTTTTAAAGGGAAATTCGATTTAAAGGTCCCAGAGTTTCGGTCTCTATTTCGGGTAGCCCGTGACCACCCGGTTCCAGGCATGTGCTTTTGGTCCCGGTAGCCCCAGGAATCGTCCCACAATAGACGTTTGAATGCCGCTCTCTCGCGCCATCACTGGCCGCTAAACCTGACCACCGCTAACCCTGACCGCCGCTAACTCTGACCGCCGCTAACCCTGACCGCCGCAAACTCTGACCGCCGCTAACCCTGACCGCCGCTAACTCTGACCACCGCTAACCCTGACCGCCGCTAACCCTGACCGCCGCTAACTCTGACCGCCGCTAACCCTGACCGCCGCTAACTCTGACCACCGCTAACCCTGACCGCTAACCCTGACCGCCGCTAACCCTGACCGCCGCTAACCCTGACCGCCGCTAACCCTGACCGCCGCTAACTCTGACCGCCGCTAACCCTGACCCCGCCGCTAACCCTGACCGCCGCTAACTCTGACCGCCGCTAACCCTGACCACCGCTAACCCTGACCGCCGCTAACCCTGACCCCGCCGCTAACCCTGACCGCCGCTAACCCTGACCGCCGCTAACTCTGACCACCGCTAACCCTGACCGCCGCTAACTCTGACCGCCGCTAACCCTGACCGCCGCAAACTCTGACCGCCGCTAACCCTGACCGCCGCTAACTCTGACCACCGCTAACCCTGACCGCCGCTAACCCTGACCGCCGCTAACTCTGACCGCCGCTAACCCTGACCGCCGCTAACTCTGACCACCGCTAACCTGACCGCCGCTAACCCTGACCGCCGCTAACCCTGACCGCCGCTGACTCTGACCCGCTAACTCTGACCGCGCTAACCCTGATCGCGCTAACTCTGACCGCCGCTAACCTGACCGCCTGACCGCGCTAACTCTGACCGCCGCTAACCTGACCGCGCTAACCCTGACCGCCGCTAACTCTGACCGCCGCTAACCCTGACCGCCGCTAACTCTGACCGCCGCTAACCCTGACCGCGCTAACTCTGACCGCCGCTAACCCTGACCGCCGCTAACTCTGACCGCCGCTAACCCTGACCGCCGCTAACTCTGACCGCCGCTAACCCTGACCGCCGCTAACTCTGAGCGCCGCTAACTCTGACCGCCGTTAACTCTGACCGCCGCTAACCCTCACCGCCGCTAACCCTGACCGCCGCTAACTCTGACCGCCGCTAACCCTGACCGCCGCTAACTCTGACCGCCGCTAACTCTGACCGCCGCTAACCCTGACCGCCGCTAACCCTGACCGCCGCTAACTCTGACCGCCGCTAACCCTGACCGCCGCTAACTCTGACCGCCGCTAAGCCTGACCGCCGCTAACCCTGACCGCCGCTAACTCTGACCGCCGCTAACTCTGACCACCGCTAACCCTGACCGCCGCTAACTCTGACCGCCGCTAACCCTGACCGCCGCTAACCCTGACCGCCGCTAACTCTGACCGCCGCTAACCCTGACCGCCGCTAACTCTGACCGCCGCTAACTCTGACCGCCGCTAACCCTGACCGCCGCTAACTCTGACCGCCGCTAACCCTGACCGCCTAACCTGACCCGCTAACCCTGGCCGCCGCTAACCCTGACCGCGCTAACTCTGACGCGCTAACCCTGACCGCTAACCCTGACCGCCGCTAACCCTGACCGCCGCTAACTCTGACCGCCGCTAACCCTGACCGCCGCTAACCCTGACCGCCGCTAACTCTGACCGCCGCTAACCCTGACCGCAGCTAACCCTGACCACCGCTAACCCTGACCGCGCTAACTCTGACCGCTAACTCTGACCGCCGCTAACCCTGACCGCGCTAACCTGACCGCCGCTAACCCTGACCGCCGCTAACCCTGACCGCAGCTAACCCTGACCGCGCTAACCCTGACCGCTAACCTGACGCGCTAACCTGACCGCCTAACTCTGACCGCCGCTAACCCTGACCGCCGCTAACCCTGACCGCGCTAACCTGACGCGCTAACCCTGACCGCCGCTAACCCTGACCGCCGCTAACCCTGACCGCGCTAACCTGACCGCCGCTAACCCTGACCGCGCTAACCTCTGACCACCGCTAACCCTGACCGCCGCTAACCCTGACCGCGCTAACTCTGACCGCCGCTAACCCTGACCGCCGCTAACCCTGACCGCGCTAACCCTGACCGCGCTAACCCTGACCGCCGCAAACTCTGCCCGCCGCTAACCCTGACCGCAGCTAACCCTGACCACCGCTAACCCTGACCGCCGCTAACTCTGACCGCCGCTAACCCTGACCGCCGCTAACCCTGACCGCCGCTAACTCTGACCGCCGCTAACCCTGACCGCCGCTAACCCTGACCGCGCTAACTGTAACCTGACCCGCTAACCCTGACCGCCGCTAACCCTGACCGCGCTAACTCTGACCGCCGCTAACCCTGACCGCGCTAACTCTGACCGCGCTAACCCTGACCGGCGCTAACTCTGACCGCCGCTAACCCTGACCGCCGCTAACCCTGACCGGCGCTAACTCTAACCACCGCTAACTCTAACCGCCGCTAACTCTAACCGCTAACCTGACCGCCGCTAACCTGACCGCGCTAACCCTGACGCGCTAACTCTGACCGCTAACCCTGATTGCCGCTAACTCTGACCGCCGCTAACCCTGACCGCCGCTAACCATGACCGCTAACCCTGACCGCCGCTAACCTGACCGCTAACTCTGACCGCCGCTAACTCTGACCGCGCTAACCCTGACCGCGCTAACTCTGACCGCCGCTAACCTGACCGCCGCTAACTCTGACCGCGCTAACTCTGACCGCGCTAACTCTGACCGCCGCTAAGCCTGACCGCCGCTAACTCTGACCGCGCTAACCCTGACCGCCGCTAACTCTGACCGCGCCTAACCCTGACCGCCGCTAACTCTGACCGCCGCTAACCCTGATCGCCGCTAACCTCTGACCGCCGCTAACCCTGACCGCCGCTAACCTGACCGCGCTAACACTGACCGCTGTTAACCCTGACCGCCGCTAACTCTGACCGCGCTAACCCTGACGGCCACTAACTCTGACCGCCGCTAACTCTGACCGCCGCTAACCTGACCGCTAACTCTGACGCCGCTAACCTGACCGCCGCTAACCTGACCGCTAACTCCTGACGCGTAACTCTGGGCTAACCTGACCGCCTAACCTGACCGCCGCTAACCTGGCGTCCGCTAACTCTGACCGCCGTTAACTCTGACCAGCGCTAACCCTGACCGCGGTAGCCCGTGACCACCCGGTTCCAGGCATGTGCTTTTGGTCCCGGTAGCCCCAGGAATCGTTCCGCAATAGGCGTTTGAATGCTGCTCTCTCGCGCCATCACTGGCCGCTAACCCTGACCGCCGCTAACTCTGACCGCCGCTAACCCTGACCGCCGCTAACTCTGACCGCCGCTAACCCTGACCGCCGCTAACCCTGACCGCCGCTAACCCTGACCGCCGCTAACTCTGACCGCCGCTAACCCTGACCGCCGCTAGTGTGTTTCCAAAAATGTCAAACTATTCCTTTAAAACGTGTATTTGCTCTGTCAGCCTTTTAAGGGAAATGTCTGCTTGTAATCTGGTAAAAGTTTCGGACTGTGTGAGTTGATGAGGAGCAAGTCCCACTTTGAGGATGGGTTGCAAAGCCGTTATATAAGGAGCTTCCTGAATTGGGAGAGGTCTTTTGTCTCAGGCTGAAGAGGAAGGAGAGGGAGACGATGCAGGAGCTTCTTAATCTTCTCCACCTCCTTCTCCTCTTCCTCCAATTACCCATCTTAATTTCTTCCCCATCCAATCATTTAATTTTTGGAGCAGCGTGCCCTCCAATCACCATCTGTCCTCCAGGCAGTAACACTTATACATATCTGCTGTAATTAGACGATCATTTCCACATGTGGATCAAACTCCTTCAACCACTCAACCCCTACCTCACCCTTCCATCCGCCCACTGTCTCCTTTTTCCTCCCTCTGTTTTTCTTATTTCCCTGTCTCACACTCTACTACCCTCCGTGTGCCCCTTTTCACTTTCTCGCTCCCCCTCTTTCTCCTCTCTTTCTGATTGAATTACCATAAGTGCAGGTCTTGTAAAAAATATTGCCAGCTTGTTCTGATTAAAATTGTCCTTGTTATACCAGAGACTTTCCAAATGACTGTGCGTATTTGTGTGTGTGTGTGTGGGGGGGGGGGGTTTGGGGCAGTTTGCAGACATACAACATTATATGGCAAGAGATAAAGAGAGGAAGCTCAAGAAGAAGATGAGGACAGAGAAGCAATGGAGAGGCAGGAAGGCTCAGGCTGAGGCAGTAATGGTAGTTGACAGAGTTGGGGTTACAACAGGTTCATGGTGACATCATGGTTGAATTTTGGGGAACATTTTTATAGGAAAAACTATTCACTGTTCATTGGATGCACATGTACACCCCCGACTTTCTTTTTCTTCACGTCTTTTTCCTTTTTTTATCCTCCACTTAGCCACAAACACTAATCGATGTAAACTAAATATTAAAATTTGCTATGGCGCTTTCTAAAACATTCTAGATCGGTTTACGCCGATGCTTTTACCAGATTGAGTCTGTGTTGTGGATTGTGTGTTGAACTTTAAAACCCCAAATTGACAACTGCTACCCAGAGTGTCACTCCTTTCTCTTTCTCTCACTCCTATTCTACCCCCCAGTCCTCGTTTTCTTTCCTACTTTGCTCCCACATTTTTTATTTTTTTCACTGCAAGTCTAGCCAACCCTAACCACTGGTACAGTATGTTCTTTGTGTTCATGTTAGTTCGCTGTTTGAGAGACAGTGAAGACATGAGGGAGCTTTGGGAGCCGAACCCTGTTTATGGCGTATGTGTGGGTGTGATTATATTCATGTCAGCTTTTTTCTTGCTTGAAGAAAATTAACAGCAGGGAGTTGTGGTGTATTGAAGGTTATTTGTGTCTGGTGCATGTGTTTTTCTTTTGGTGCCAGTGTCTTTTGGTGTGTGGGCTTTTGCCAGCCTTAATATGAATGTAACTCTGTCCTTCCTGCATGTATGCTTGTATGTTTGTGTGTCCGAGCAAGAGAGCGAGCGTGTCATGCATGCCTGTCATCCTCTGCATGCCTCTCTTTGCACCATAGAGCTTCACATGACATCAATCTGAGAGCAGTGGGATAGTGATCTCATTACCAACAGCCTGTTGCTGATTAAAACCTGCCGTCTGCACCCTCCTTCTTCGCCCTTTCTTTTCTTCTCCCTCCTCTCAGCTCTCTCCTGCTTCCTTGTCCTTTGCTCACCCCCTTTCTCCTGCCTCCTCCACTACTCAACTCCAGAGTCGCACCATTCTGTGGTTTCTGCGCTGCTCGCTGCCAAAAAAGGGCCCCATTTCGAGCTCTGCAGAAAGTTATAAGCGCCCCTCTTTTTCCTTTTCAGTTTTCCCCCTTTGTTTCTTTGTTCTTTGCTGTACATCTTTCGGCAGAACTTATCAGAACCCTCTAATACGGCAGGCCTCATCGAAACCCTGCTCATGTTTGTAATCTTCTTTCTGAGTCAACGTGCTTTGACACTTATTGACACTTAACCATAACAAAAGGAGAGAATGAACATTTATGTGAACGTGGCTGAGTGTGTGCATGTATCAACATGCATCCACACGTTGTACTTATTACTGGTCCAAAGATTCACAGTCAGAAAAATACAAAAGTTTCTTTCACACCAGATGTTATACCCTCCCCTCCCCTCTCAGCGCATTTCACTGACACAGAAACACAAACGGGACTAACCTTTCACCTCTCTCGTCGACACAGTTGCTGAGAAGTGTGGCAGTTATACAGATGATTGAAGCCTGTGATTGGATGGTCCACAGCTTCATATTTGTTACTAAGGGGATAAAAAAAAGGCTCAAAGCAGAACATGTAGATTTTGACAAATTGTGAATGAGGACATTACAAATTGTGTTCAAGTTTAAGTCATTTAAACAAGTTTCCATTCAGTAGTGTATGCACAGTGATGTGCTGAGGTAAGAAACACCAGACAAAAATCATCTGTCTCATATTTGTACATTTCGTCCTGCACAAACAAAATTTGTTGCAGATATGTCTTTTGTTATACTCTTGAAAACACGCACATGGGATCACTGCAGCTAACTATTCACTTTATGTGTCCATCCCTCACTCACCATGTGGCTTAGATCTGATGTTTTCATGCCATGGACAGGAGCACACGAAGAGGTACACTACCGTTCAAAAGTTTGGGATCACCCAGACAATTTTGTGTCTTCCATGAAAAATCACACTTTTATTTATCAAATGAATATAAAATATAGTCAAGACATTGACAAGGTTAGAAATAATGATTAATATTTGAAATATTAATTTTGTTCTACAAACTTCAAGCTCAAAGGAAGGCCAGTTGTATAGCTTATATCACCAGCATAACTGTTTTCAGCTGTGCTAACATAATTGCACGGGTTTTCTAATCAGACATTAGTCTTCTAAGGCGATTAGCAAACACAATGTACCATTAGAACACTGGAGTGATAGTTGCTGTAAAAGGGCCTCTATACACCTATGGAGATATTTCATTAGAAACCAGACGTTTCCACCTAGAATAGTCATTTTCCACATTAACAATGTAGAGAGTGTATTTCTGATTAATTTAATGTTATCTTTATTGAAAAAACAGTGCTTTTCTTTGAAAAATAAAGTCATTTCTAAGTGATCCCAAACTTTTGAACGGTAGTGTACATTTCTCAAAAGTGTATTTTAATTTTTTTAAGTTATGTGAATATGCATTTAGTACTTAATTCAGCAATTGTTCTTGTGTAAAACTCCCAATTATATTGAATATTCTAGCGAAATCTTCTTGCAAAAAGACTTCCCTTTGTACCCGTATGTACTGTAGTCTGTTTAAAGAGAAGTATTTTTTTATTAAACTGTACCGGAACTGTTGAAAGCTTTGAGTGAAGCTTTATTAAAAAGTTAGCAAAAACGTTCAAATTAATGGCTTCTGTATATATGTAATCTAGAAATTTGACTTTCTTTAGATATTTTTACAAAAGTTTCATGCTACTTAAATCTCTAATTTTTGTATCCAGGCATCCATTTATTTCGACGTACTAAATTTAAATTATTCACACAGATTTGGAGCAAACTTAATTTACAATATTGGTGAGATTATGCAATGTTCTTGGTCCTTTTAGGACAAACTGAATGAATCCTTTACCGAAGTGTGAAAAAAATGCTTTTGTTTTGGAAGGTTACCTGACAGTAGTAGCCAGCCAGTCAGACAGTAGCAGGCCGTTTTATCTCTGACATGAAGAGGCAGGTAGCTCTGACCCTCGGGGCCGACTGGCCAGGTTTGATCCCATCACGCATCAAATGTATTGCCATGAAATGCTGCCTTACAAGAAAACCACTGGGTTGACTTGGTTAGGAAAACCCTGTAGGAGGAAAAGAGTCCACTTAAACTGATTCAAATGTGCGGAAACCGTCGGGAGAATGGTCCTTTGTATTTCTCAGGGTAGAAAAGATGGAAAACAGCTCAAGGTAGTTTGCATTTAGAAGATTTAATGAAGTCATCTAACATATATACCAGGCTCTGTATGATTTCCAGAGAACAAATCTATACTGTGGGATTTGTTTTGTACATAATACTCTTCTTATTTGGGGCCCTTCAAATGTGCAAAGTGTTTAATACTAGTTTCAATTCATGTTACTTTGAACAATTTAAATGTGTACAGTTGTTTACATGTGATCCGTCTGTACAGATTTCACTTTCCTTTTTCATATTGTTATGTTCTGACATTTACAGTTTCTAAGTTATTGTTTCCATTGTCCTGAGTCGTAATGACACTGATGCTGAAAGTATTCATTTCCCATCAGGGATCTGTAGTCACAATAAAGCTCTGAGTGGCCCTTGATTGGCCCCTGGACTCCCACATCGGCTGGCCACGGTCCCAAAGTCACGGCATTGTAAACATGGAGCGAAAGCCAAGGGCTGATACTGATATCCCCAAAGGTGTGCAGCCCTCTGCAGCATGTGTGTTTGTGTATGTCTGTGAGTTAATGACTGTTTCATTTCAGCGAGTGTGTGTGCGTTCAAGTGACGCTTTGCTGTGTGTGTAAGTGCCGGCCTATCTTTGGATGGTGAGCAGAGGAGGAACACATTTAGAAATGCAAAACAAACACTCACATAGTTGAAGTCCAACAAAAGAGCATTGACTGACAGTACAGTGTAGAAGGAGTGGAGGTAAAGAGAGAGAAAGAGACTGTAAGACAAAGAGAGCGAGAGAGAGAGACAGGGGAAGAGAGAGGGGGTGGGCAGCAAGTTGAAACCTAAGCTTTCTGGACCCCGTTTTCCTTTCCTTCGGGCATTCTGTGGCTGGTAAAAAATGTGCTGTATATTTGAAGTGTTGGATCACATGACAAAGGCAGGGTTTGTGAATCAAAGTACACAATGATTTCAGGAGGAGAGAGAAAGAGAGAGAGAGAGAGAGCAAGAGAGAGAGAGAGGGTGTGTGTTAGCCAGAGAGACGGGAAAAGGAGAGGGAGGCGGAATGCAACAGGCTGAGCTCTATCGTCGCAAACACAACTACAACGCTCCTTCTCAGATCAAGTAACCAAACACTGCCGTGTTCACAGCCCACTTCTGGTAAGTTTGGTTTTCAATTCCATTTCTCAAGATCTTTGTTTCCATATAACTTCTGGTGGCAGTGTGTGTGTGTGTGTGTGTGTGTGCGTGTGTGTGTGTGTGTGTGTGTGTGTGTGTGTGTGTGTGTGTGTGTATGTGTGTGTGTGTGTATGTGAGGGAAAAGAAGACATGTCAGAGCATGAGTGAGATGTGTGTGTCTGTGTGTGTGTTTTTCTTGTGATCTCTCCCTCTCTCTTTCTCTCTCTCTCTCTCTTTGTGCGTGTGTGTGTTTCTGGGACTGCACGAGTGGAGAGATTATGTTTCCTGAGGACAACTTTAATTGAGAACAGAAACTCAAGCGAGTAATAAAGAAAGACAGATACAGCTAAGGAGGGGAATGAAAGATGATCAGGACTTGCATGTGCTCCGCGGCCGCTCCATGTGAGAAGCTGAATGCTTGTGGAGATGTGTGTGTGTGTGTGTGTGTGTGTGTGTGTCCTCATTTGTGTGCCCTGCTGAAGGATGCACATCAGTTTATTCCTGACTCCATACACTCTAATTCACAAGCGGTGTGTAATGACTGCTAAAGGCCTCTACACAGACAAAGAAAGGGGAATGTGTTATGTTGAATGATGAATGTTGGAATTCCCCTCAAGAATTAAATAAATAAGAGAATAAGTCACATACTGTTTTATATTGTTGCGATCTTGGGGCAGTCTGAGTGCTACAGGTGAGCTCGATAGGCCATTATTCCAGCAGCAGACACAGTGGCTGCTTTAGCCTGCAGGCTCTCGGCCAACAGACTGCCTGTCAGACTTGATGAATCACTCCATCAACACCACAAATGGCTGCGCAGGTCTGGTGTACCTGAGTATGAGCGCCCTCAGTCACTCATCCCCCCGAAGGTTATGTAAACAGGTTTCCATCCATACAATTACATAAGCGGGATGGAAACACTGAAATAGGCTACTCCGGATATCACAAGACAGTCTGCTGTGTGTCTAGTCACTGATGCGGCCGCTTTGCATTGTGTGTCTGTGTGTGTGTGTGTGTGTGTCTGAATACACATACTGTCCTCCCTTTTACACGGTCTATGAATCATTTCCAAGAGCACCCTTTGTGCGGTCTCTGCTATATGAACACATTGCATGATTGATGATTGTGATTAGGACGCTATTTATCTGCAAAGTGCTTCTTCCAGTTGATCCGAGCTGCCCTCGTCTGTCCGCTAACACCACACTGCTGAGCATCTACGCTATGCACTCCAATGCGTGGCCCCGCTGTGAGCTATTCTAGCAAAGTCTTGACAAATCTATTCCAGGTTGATTTTCCTTAATGTCTGGAGGAATTCTCATCAGCACGTCGACAGGAATAGGTGGACGAGTCTATAAGCAGGGCATAAACAGCTGGGTGTAAACAATACATAGTATATTAGAGACCACATTCTGGAGAGCAGTGGCACACTCGCTAAATATAACTATTCTTCTTCTTCTTCTTCTTCTTCTTCTTCTTCTTCTTCTTCTTTTTCTTCTTTTCTTCTTATTTTTATTTTATTTTCCTTCTTCTTCTTCTACCCTCCTGATTGAACAGATTTGAGTAATCATCCTTTTCATCTCATGGTCATTTTCTCTGCCGGTGGACGTCCGCACACTGCCGGCTACTGAGTGAACTTTGTCTTTCGGATCCCGGGTCAGACTTTGTTCAGCTTTTGAAATCTAACATTTATGATTGATGCATCTGCTTTTGGTTAAGTCTTGTTTTTCTTCTTCAGTTTCATCATTAGGAGATCGACATTTCTCGAAATAAATGTGCGTGTTCATGGATTTGGTAGTGTTGGATATAACTTCTTAAAATGCATTTGTTCTATGTACTCCTCTAGACTGACAGCCCCTCAGGCTGGGGAGGCTCTCTGGCCTCTCTTTCTCTTTCTCTCGGTCTCACTGACTTCTTTCTTCTTTATATCCTATTAAAAAAAAGAATCCATCTCTGCGGGTCCGTGTCAGCTGAGTTTAATTACAGGGTTGCTGCCTACGCATAACTGGAAACTTGGACCTTACTAAATGAAGAAGCAAGCATTTGCTACTTGTTTTTAAGAGCAAAAGACACAAATGTTTTCTTGTTCTACAGAATTACATACGGTCCACATTTATCTTGAGAGTCAAGCACTGGCTCTGGTTCGGCTTGAGGTGTCCACTTGGCTTCAGAGATTTGGACATCACTTGTAACATTCACGATTGCTTTTGCTGCCGTTTTTCTAAATTCAAGGCTGAATATGTCTCAGTGTGTCTAAAGAGTTTCTCCGCATGTTTAATCGTGGCCCAAGGCTTCTCTTCAGTGCAGGCTACAAGTCCCTTTAAACACACTTCTAATCCTCTGCTGCGCGAAGGAACAGCAAGGCACGTAATACGTAGACGGTGGGGGGGGGGGGGGGGGGGGGGGTTGAGGCAATCTTTAGACACACGTTTCACTTTAATTTGAATGAAAAGCTGCCTATACCAAATGCCTCAATTAGGCCTGACCCATGGCCTGAGCTGCTGGGCCTGGAGCGACAGGAGCTGACCCCGGCTCTGACCTGGAGACCCCCGGCAGCCCACAGGGTTGTTTCTACATAATGACAACATTGTGTGTTTTATGAAGCGTTACTATTACAAACATCATCCCCATTAGTACGGCTAACACATAATTCACACTGTGTTATTCCAGGTATGACAGACAGTTTAATTTTGTGCACAAGAGTAAAGCTGTAAATTAGTTGAGAGTCGAGTGACATTAATCTACATTAATTGATTCATTGTTTGGTTTATAAATCCCAGAGCTCAATCTAACATCGTCAAATTGACTGTTTTGACCAACCAGATATCATTGAAGATTTAAAGAAACTACATACATGTTGGAGTAAATGATTAATCAATTAGTATAAATGTTTTTTGTTGTTGTTGTCAATCACATAAATTAATAATTTTAGCTTTACATATATTTTACTTAATACAATTATTCTAGTTGCTCTACACACATTACATTACAAAGTAAAACACAAAACCTATACAAAACAATGCTTACTAATGTCATTAATTTCCCAGCATACTCAGCATAACGACTTCACTCCACTACTCTTTTCTGGGAACAGTAGTTGTATCCAAACAGTTCGTTATGATGGAAACATCTCATTAGGAGATATATTGTAGTTTATTTAATAGATATTTGTGAATTGAAAACTGAATTCTAAGAAAGTCTAAGTTTGGACGTGAAGTTAAAGGAAGTTATAGGATTACCTCTGTTTTGGAATTATGTTTATTGGCTTACTTATTAATTTATATGAGAAGATGATACCATAGGGTTTGTATCCTGACTACAAAGCTTAGCTTCGAATAAAAATCATAGACTTGAAATAGGATTTGGATACAACCACCCATTGGTTTGTGGACTGTGGCCTTGTATTTGATATTTTGGCCGTCACCATTTTTATTTTTTGTTTATCGCGATCTTGGTTTTGGTCCGCGCCATCTTGGTTTTTTGATGAACAGAAGTGATATGAGAGGGTTCAGAAGTAATTCTGAAGACTAAATAAGACAAAGTGAAACAAAATTATTTAAATTGATTATGTTTTTACATCTAACTCACAGTAAGGAAGAAAAATCATCTATTTCCCAAAATGTGAAATTATTTACTTTAGGCCGAGACGTCACTTGGACCAAATGGATAGTCAACTTCGTCTCCTTCAAACTTCAAACATAGTTTTTTTATAGGATCTTTTATAGGATCTGCCTTGCCTTAACTAGGCAAGGCAGATCAGATCCATCCCCTTTACTGGAAACATTTTTCATAAAATGAATATCTGGCAATCATTTTGAAAGAAGATTCTGAGTAAAAACACTTGGAAGATCACATATCAAATGTTGTTTTGAAGCTTAATAAATAAATCTAACAACATAATGGAAATATGTTTTTGCCGCAGCCAGAAACTTTTTGGCGTAAAAAGACATCTGTCAGACACTGATTATTTATGGCCCAGAAATATTTCTGAAATTTCTGTGTCTCAGTATGTGCATTTTCTAAATAGTGTGTTCAGCATATATCATTCCTGGCTGTATCCTCTCAGAATAAGCCATATTTTATTGTGGTTTTATGGTTTACAGCTAATTTTTTTCCTTGCATTTGGTTGGTTTTTGGGTAGTTTTTAGTCTTCAAATGCACTCAGACTTTTAGTTTACTGTGTGGTTCGATGTCATGTACAGAAACTCTGTGTTCTTAGTTTCGAACACTGACATTTTATTTTTAATTCCGTGATTTACTTCCTAATATCACATTCTAATGTCTGTATAGATATACATCTGCTAGCTGATCTTTTCATTGATTTCAGAATAAATGAGACAGAACAGCAAATTTGATACCATACATTTAGAAAATTAAGTTGACATAAGTAAAGAGTTCCTAAAAAAACCTAAATGACATACTTAACATGATCACCTTTACATCAAGTACAGCTATTTTACTGATAATCTATCCAGACACCTACAATTTTGTATTTACTCTCAGATTTAGTTCATAACACAGTTTATACCATTACAATTAAATTAAATTTCAATTCAGTTTATTTTATATAGCCAAATATCACAAATTACAAATTTGCCTCAGAGGACTTTACAATCTGTACACATACAGGACCGCACATCGAATCAGGAAAAACTCCCCAAAAATAGAAAAAAACCTTTCGCAGGGAAAAAAGGGAAGAAACCTTCATGAGAACAACAGAGGAGGATCCTTCTCCCTGGATGGACAGAAGCAATAGATGTCATGTGTACAGAAGGAATCATTACAGATTTAGTGGCACGACTTAAAGAGAACTTTAGAGTTTAGACTCATTTTAAGTCCAAAAGGTTTTCTGACGAGTTCTCGAGTAACGAGCGGGGGCATTAAACAGGAGGCACTGAGGCAAAAAGGACCAGTAGCGTAGACAGAAGAGGCATCTTAAACCACCAACATCCACCACTGACCAGGCCTTGATGAACGATACTACTCAGGCTTTCAGCCCTCGCCAAATAATTTAGACCTATTCAAATTAATTCAATCCATACAACTCTTGTTCTTCTATTACAATGAGAGTTCACTTTGAAATGTCTGTTGGTCACCTTAGAGTGGCCAAGAGACTTTACTCTAAGAAGAGGGACTGTTTAAAGAGTAAAATAATTGTCAAAAAAGGCTGATGCATGCGGACAAGTAGTGCTGCACCATGCATATATAAAGTACACTATAGCATTGCAGCGGTTTAGTTGCTGCCACTGTGAAGTCTGTCCAAACAGTAAGAACTGGGCAGGAAACGAGGGGCTATTAGTCCTGTCAGATGGATACTGTTACATGGTCTTTAAAAGAACTGGTTTATGTCCTGGGGGCAATCAACTCAGCCAACGTGTAGGTTTTAAAACTTTACTCTGCACTACTGAGAATTATATGATTACTTGCTTTTCCATGCTCACTGAAATTATACTAATATCTAAGACTGTAAAATTATTTAATATTTGCATGATGCATTGATCTTAGCATTGATGCACTGATAATCAAGAGTACAAGTTCTAAGCAACATGTTTATTTAGTTTTAACCTTTGCACCGGCCTCAAGCTTCTGAATGCGTTGACTCGAGTCGCTCTCCATTCACTAACTAACATACTTTCTTTTACCACACATTTCTCAGCTCTAAAAAATTAACCTTATTCTACAATAAAACTGAAGATTAACTTTAGAAGCAGTCCTCTATTTCCCTTAAAAATGCTGTGCTATATTTTCTCCAAACCATCAAAATATTTATCTGTGCAGACAAAATTTATTGGTCTAAGACCTAAATGAAGCAGTTAACTGCCATAATGTTAACTGTTTTATTGTGTTGATTTAAGAAGTCAACTTTCTGCCACTTAATATTATTTTTTAGAACCAAATACAGGTGGTGTCATTAAGCTCTATTTATGTTGACTTTGTCAGATCATTTTGCGTGATAAAAGAGATGCAAGTGTCAGCCAAAGGTGCTATAGGTGGAAGGAGCACCCCAAATGAGAGAAGAAAAAAGGCCTCAACATAACTATAAAGCAAATTACATACACACCAATAGTTTAAAACACTATTTGAATTTTGAGAACCGATCTGCATATTTTAATCTGAAAGACATAAAGTTATGTATTTTTTGTGTGAGTGTATGAACACAGTGATTGGTGGTGGAACTGGCTGCGATACAAGGAAAACCAGCTTAAATATTGCCGATAAGGCACCGAATAGGTCATGGTCGGCTGTGTTATGAAAACAACCTAAGGCAAATTTCCAAGTGCTGCTTACATGCAAGCAGTGGCAGTGTCAACCTTCACAAATAATTGTTGCCCGACAAATTGTGAGTTCTATAAGGCTCTTGCATACAGCAGTTTGCTTTGATTAGTTAAACATATCAAAGTGAGCGAAAATACATGATATCATGCAGAGTACATGTTGCAAATTTGGTGAGGGGGTTAAAACACTCTCTGGACATGTCGTTTTCACAAGTAAATTACAACCAGCTTAGTGTGGACCGACTCTCAGTAATGACACTTCCTGTGTGTGTGTGTGTGTGTGTGTGTGTGTGTGTGTGTGTGTGTGTGTGTGTGTGTGTGTGTGTGTGTGTGTGTGTCTGTGTCTGTGTGTGTCTGTGTGTGTGTGTGTGTGTTTCATAACAATAATCTCAAATTGATTTGGTTTGGAAAAACCATAAAGTTTTGTCACAATTACACCCAGGGTAACTATGTCCAGATGATTCTGCTAATAAGCACTTAAAACATCAAAAACATCAAACAAGTTGTCATTTCAACTGTGACAAGTTACTGCAGGCAGCAATGGGCTGAACACAACGAGGTAACTTCTGGAAGTGTAGTTTGATGGAAGTTATGTAAAAACAAACAAAGTTGACAGTGTGAGGTGGAAAGTCCCAACATTCTCACACTAAAGCTGTTTTTAATCCCCATAGTCTGGGAAAGGGAGCATCAGTTGTGTGTGTGGATGCCTGTGTTGGTGTGTCAGCAGGACCAGGACCAGGTGACCCAGTCTGACCTGACCCAGCTAGGTCTCATAAAAGCAGCATTGAGGCCTGGAGGCCCGGAGACACAGCACTGCGTTTGTTGCCCTACCCAAGGTGTATTCCCCCTGGAGGGAGAGTGAGGGGGCGGAGCGGAGGGGTGTTACTCATTAGAGAGAAAGAAACCATTCCTTGGCTTCGGCACACGTTATTTCATAGTTTATTAGTGGAAATAAAACCGCTGGGTTATTTTTATGTATGTTTTTTTGCAACTGCTCGGCCCGTTTTCTTTTGGTTTGCCTCCTCCCATGCTGCTTTACCACAGTCCGTCTTTTTCTCTTATTGATGCAGTTACAAGTATGGCTCCAATTAATAGGACTCTGTTCACTTCTTACACATGGCCTGCCAGATGCTTGAAACTCCCTCCCTTTCTTTTCCTGTTTCCCTCTACCATTTTCCATCCTTTTTTTTAAGCTTGCAACACTTTTTCCCCTCATCCTGATCCTGTTATACATCTGGATTTCATACTGGTGATTTCAGTCTTTGAATTTAAATTGGTCAAAGAGTCAACTTGAAGTCTCTTTTTAAAAGTAAAAAAAGTACTAAAGTAAGGCTGCATCTCCTTAATTTTTCAAGGTCAATTGCACCTTCACATAGGCATGTGTGAACGCTGTGTTTTCCACTGATGACTTGCCCACAAACATTATTAAAGTCATAGAATATCTGTGTGTGTTCACTTCCACAGCCTACAGGCCCATGCTTGTGTGTGTCTGTGTTCTGCTTTTAGAGAGGCATGTGCATGCGTATGATTTGCAAAATGTGATCATTCCACACCATGTATGTAATCACTTGTTTTAATCCCTATTCACTTTGTCCAACCTATGTTTGACGTTTGACATTTGACAAACACAAAAGTTCTTTGTGGAAATATTCGCAGGGACTCTCCCTCGCTGGCCCTTGCAGTGAAGAAAAGCCGTGGCAGAGCCAGGCTGTTACAGCAAAAAATGTCAATGTTGGAAATATGACTTTTAAAAACAACACTCACTGCGCTGACTTAGTGTGTAAATGTGTAATATGTGCCGTGTGTGCTCCCATGTGTGGGAAGTAATAAATGCTGCAACAACAAAAGGATTTAGAATAAATTTACTCCAATAGTAGCAGCACAGAGGCACAGATGATTAGTCTATGATTGTGTCCGCCAGTGAGGTTTGACTTAATATTATAAACACCACTCAGTATGAATACAAATCAACAGCACCACAAATGGTAGCCTCCAAATTAAATAAACACCTCTTTAAAACATTTTCAACACAAGCTGAACATTTAATCTTCATGAAGGTAGAACCCATTGCACTGCTGTTGTCTTAGACTGCATTCATTAAAAAGCTAACTAATTGTGTTGGGATCTGGACTGATGAAGTCTGGAGCACATTGTCATGGTTAGAGCAGCTAACGTTTAAAAATAAAACATGTTTCACTTTTTAAAATGAATCTTTTTATGAAACTGAGCCATCTAAAACAGTTTGAGACATATTAGTCCATATTTTGAGAATATAATGGATGTGAATGGTTTTGGAACTATTTTCTACTGAAAAAACTGCTCACAGAAATGTGTGGATTATCGAGATTAACTCGGAACTTGTTCCTGGTAAAAATATGTGAACAAGAAGATTATGTATTTGTACATGTGTGCAAGTGCATCTTTGTGTCTAGGGGATCGTGCGTGAACAGCTCTTTTCAAGTTCAGCCTCAGATTCCGGATTGGATTGAGATTTGGACATCGATTTGGCCGCTCCTGAACAATCACCTTCTTGCTTTTGAACCATTTCTGTGCAGTTTCTGCTGTTTGCTTGGAGTCGATGTCTTACTGGAAAATAAATGTTCTCCCAAGTCGTAGTTCTCTTGCAGACAGACGTATTCATATTATCCTCCAGGTTTTGGAATATCTTTCTATATTCATGTTCCCCTCTACCTTCACAAGCTTTCAGGGCCTGCTCCCTTTCGCTTAGTAGATGACAAACTGAACCAACATCTGACTACAACAGAATGCATCCTCTCCTTTTGGTCGGAGGAGGCATGTTAGCTGTTAGCAGACGATAGGCAGAAGAGTCCTGGCTAACAGAGATGACAGCTAACAGGGATAATACATCGAAGAGAACTGAACACACTGACTGTTTCTGTTCAGAGGTTAAACAGTCAAAATAGATAGATAGATAGATATATACTTTATTAATCCCCAAATTTTGTTTGTCGTCAGTAGCAACACACAACAATAAAAAAAAAAAAACAAAAATAAGAAGGGGGGGTGGATGATCTGGCAGTGATGATCTGTGAGAGAGCCTCATAGCCGCAGGAAGCCTCTCTCCCTCTGTCTCTCCTTGGCGGAGCGTGGGAGCGCGAGAGGAGAAAGTAAAGTACCTCCCTCCTGGGTGTGGTGGAGGGTGTGGTGGTCGTGGTCCACTGTTGTCCAATTCTTCAACGACCTCCTCTCCACCACCCCCACCACCACAGCAGCAGGGGAGCAGCTGGCAGAGCCTTCCAACCCCAGCCTAAGACGGCACTGGTGTACGGCCATCCTGCCTCCCCCCAATGGCAAAGCCCAGCCAGACAACACAACACAAACTGGCAACCTGACCGACGCTGCACACGTTGAAGGATCGAAGCTTTCTCAGGAAAAATGCATTACACAGTGAAATACAGCTGAGATGCTTGAAGCAAGTGCAGACAGCTGCATGGATTTCATTGAGAGCGCATCTGGATGTATGTGTACAGATTGTAAAGCCCTTTGAGGCAAATTTGTAATTTGTGATATTGGGCTATACAAAATAAACTGAATTGAATTGAATTGAATCTGTTGCGTGAGAAGAGCGAATGAAAAAACACATCTAATATGCAGGCAAGTTTGTATTAATTTTAAAAAACATTCCAAAAGTAGTCATTGCAGACCCACCTGGTGTTGTGTGCACTTTCTGCAGAGTCCACTTCTAGTTAAATTATGTGAACAAACTTTCATTCATCTCAATCCTATTGGGTTGGGTTTTGAAAATCTCAGAAGAGATATTTTGAAATCTGAGCAAATACAATTTTAATCTGCACATTAAAATACCAGAAGAACACAAGAGATCAGTTAATGGATTGACCCTTTGAGATGGAACTGGCGGAATCGTGTAATTGTGCTAAATTAAGACGTATTGCTTTGGTGTGACCATGTGTGTCGATGTGTTCGCATTTCTCTGTCTTGTAAAAAAGGCTCTGCTGTGGCCGGTATGTCCATCTCAGCATGTGGAGCCCGTCCCTTTGTATTATATTTATATATACAGTATATATATATATATATATACAGTACATACACACATTATATATTTGCTGTACTTGTATGTATGCACCGTAGCAGTGTCTCAGTACAATTGAGAAACAAGGACAGAGGTTTGCTCTTTTAGAGGACAGATTGTTCCTCTCAATATATATTTTTCACTGTGTATTTTGAGTGAATCATGTATTATTTTTTGTAGTTCAATAATGGACATTTGTAAATTCATAATTCTCTCCCTCTGTGTCTCACCCACTCTGGGTGTTTGATTCCCATGCAAAGCAGGCCCAAAACAACAAGACATTATTTTGCAGAGCTGTATTTACCACACAGCTCCACCCTAGAGAGTTAAGCTCCACCCACTCATGAAATCACTGAAGGGGATGAGCGAGTCATAGAGAAAGATGGGAGGGCAGCCCTCTTTTAGCTTATTGACAGGGCCACAGAGTCACTACGTGAGTCCTTAAAAAACAGAAAGGGTGAGACATGGTGAGCATTTTAAACCTTTAACGTGTGTTGTGCTTCACAGAGGGCACAGAGGAGTGCTTTTTATGGAGTGGGGTACAGTGAGAATGAGGTCACGTGTGTCTGCTGTGGTAAAGGGTTAATTGTACCCATGTTGTGGCTGGCTGTTCTCAAGTAGGCTGGCTAGAGTCAGGCTGGCAGAGGGAACAGAGAGACCCTTTATAATACAGTGCTACTGATTGAAATCATATGGCATTGCCTAAAATCATTGCACCACTTTGAAGAGAGAGAAAAAGCATAAGAGGAGTGTCGCGGCCTCTTCAGCACTCTCCTTTTAATCTTTGGTTTCCATAATTTTATTCCTCGTCTGGTGTTTGCATTTGATATTTTTCAGCGATTGTTTTGGCAATTGATATTTTAGTCTTTTACTTGTTGAATTGATTTGATATTAGGTGACTTGTTAAGCCACTGTGCTTACTAGGCTTGACTTTAGTTCCAGTATCTAACCTTCTCTTCCCTCCTTTTCTACAGAGTCTGTACCTGGTCAGGTCTTGGTCACGTGGCCCCTGGTCTCTTTTCCTGTTTCAGCAGCATCCTTCCCGCCTCCCTGCAGCCTGACACAGGAGCAGCCAGCAGCTGGAGGGAGGGGCTGAATGGCAGCAGCCCACTTCAAACTCAACGCAGGCCCCTGACGAAGACGACGCAGGGAGACAAAACAACAACACATTCAGAGAGAAGTCACCTGAACCACCAGCAGCACTTTTCACCATGGCAACCAACAGAGAGCACCAAGTGCGTCACATGACCGGCTTCCCCCGGGCTATGTACCCGTTCACCTTTAACTCCATGCGTAGCCACTCCCCCTTCGACCTGCTGGCCAGTAGCCACCTTTTCGGCCGGTTTGGGACAGACCTTCCCAAAGAGATGGCTGCATTGTGTGAGTAATACAAATCATTTATTCATAATTTACACAACTTACAAAGAACCAGAGATTTGTTATACATCACTGTTAAAGAGCGTATTGCTTTTATTTGCAAATCACAGATTGCTGACAATTAAAAAAATATAAATATATATATATATACAGGACTGTCTCAGAAAATTAGAATATTGTGATGAAGTTCTTTATTTTCTGTAATGCAATTAAAAAAACAAAAATGTCATGCATTCTGGATTCATTACAAATCAACTGAAATATTGCAAGCCTTTTATTCTTTTAATATTGCTGATTATGGCTTACAGCTTAAGAAAACTCAAATATCCTATCTCTAAATATTAGAATATCATGAAAAAGTATACTAGTAGGGTATTAAACAAATCACTTGAATTGTCTAATTAACTCGAAACACCTGCAAGGGTTTCCTGAGCCTTGACAAACACTCAGCTGTTATAAATCTTTTTTTTACTTGGTCTGAGGAAATACTAAAATTTTATGAGATAGGATTTTAGAGTTTTCTTAAGCTGTAAGCCATAATCAGCAATATTAAAAGAATAAAAGGCTTGCAATATTTCAGTTGATTTGTAATGAATCCAGAATGCATGACATTTTTGTTTTTTTAATTGCATTACAGAAAATAAAGAACTTTATCACAATATTCTAATTTTCTGAGACAGTCCTGTATATCATCATGAGGGTTCCAGCTGTTCAGAGGTTGAATCAGAAGGCAATACATCCTGATCCTACACACTAACACATGACAAGATAGTGTGCTAGAGGTCTGTTTCGTATAAAAACAGTTGAGACTCTCATCAGTTTGTGTCTTCAAGGTCACTTTGAGGCTATAATCACGCTTTAAATCATGCATTGAGAAGAGATTGGAAGAGAAGAGTTTTCCATGTGGTAAACCAGGCAGATAGAAGAGAGGACAGGCTGGAAAAACAGCAAACATAGCATGGTCCCTTGTGTAATCAAACCCTTTTCATCAAATCTAAATCTTTCAAATCATCATTAGAACAGAAAAATATGGATTTCCTCAAAAGAAGAATGTTTTTTTGGCAGAGGAGAGTGCCTCTAAAAGCAGTGTGTTTGGATAAAGACCATTTGAGTCACAGGGGGCACTATTGCACTTCACAGAGACTCAGCAAGACCTCAGAGAGAGTAGTCCAAAGACTGACAACATGTTGTACTTTGAAAAATAACTTGATTTGAAGAGTCAATTACTTTCTTTTTTTTATTGGCTCTCATATTCTAGAATTTCCTTCAAAATGAACTTCTGTCCTTATATGTTTTCCTTTATCCCTCTCATATTCATTGTGTTTAATGTGTGTGTGTGTGTGTGTGTGTGTGTGTGTTTGTGTGTGTGTATGTGTGTGTGTTTATTGTGTGCACACAGATAATGTGAGCGGCTGATATCGGTTTATCTGTTTATCTGGAGACTCAGGCCCTACGACCAGGCTTGTAGAAATCACAATGTCATTACATCTTTGACATGTTGCCTCGGGAACTTTTATACATACAGAGACAGAAAGATATGAGGGGCCCGGGCCGCATTATGTCAGTGAGGATTGATGACAATACACGTGGTTTTATGTAAAAAAAAAAAAAAAATATTATTTAATCAGGTATATGCAGAATTTCTAAACTAATCACAGTTATCGATGTTATTTCTTTCTATCTTGTGATAGTGTCACCTGTCAGTTGAGGTAAACAAGAAATAAATAGTACATTGCGATAAAAAACTACATTTGGTTTCTTAACCTTGATGAAGTAATGAGACCATCAAATAACATTTGCTAAACTGTAAATGTTTAATTCTGCAATGTATCACTCGGTCTACTTTGACGAATGAGATTCCGCACTTAAACATGTTCATCCTCAAAAATGTAATTACAAATCAGAGAAATGTCATTATTACAGAACTTTTGATCAAATTAAATGTTTTTTTCACAACACTTAGATTTTGTTCCAACGATTGTATACTGTTCAATTTAATTTAATTTAATTCAGTTTATTTTGTATGGCCCAGAAATACAAATTACAAATTTGCCTCAAAGGGCTTTACAATCTGTACACATACGACATCCCCGTCCCAGGACCGCACATCGAATCAGGAAAAACTCCCAAGAAATAGAAAAAACCCTTTCACAGGGAAAAAAGGTAAGAAATCTTCAGGAGAGCAACCGAGGAGGATCGCTCTCCAGGATGGACAGAAGCAATAGATGTCATGTGTACATAAGGAACAGCGTTACACAGTTACAACACAGTAGAAGTATTTCTATTTCTTTTTTTCATTCACAGAGTTACAACACATCCTTAATAAGGAGTTATTGTTGACTGAAAAGGTCTCCGCCCTATAGATAACAATCTATCTGGCAGGTGACTAGCCTTGTCAAAGCAAGACTTTGGCTGGGATGGTCTCTTTGTTCCCAACTTCTGATAAATAGCAGAGCTTCTGAATGCATTCAAAAATAAATGGTCAAAATTCTTCTGGATGTCAGCCTCTCAAGCAGCTTTTAAGACCTTGTAACAGCATCTTGCTTAATTCCCCATCAATTTGTGGGCACCCAGATTTCACCTAATTCCTTCATTGTGTACACAGATGTCAGCAACGTTGGCAGTCTTTGGTGCAGTTATGGCCCACACAAATGGGATCGGAAATTGAGTCACTGCTTTCAATTTAAATCCAGCGAAAAAGGTTGTAATCCCACAACAGGAATGTTTGACAGAGGTGTGGATATTGGGAAAGTGATGTTGCTACCTGGTGGGCAGGACCTTCACTGTTGTGACAAACCATTTGTTTGTGGTCTGGGTTTTCAAAACTCAGAAACCTAGCACTCGTCTCATCCACTCTAGTTAAAGAGTATAGCCTTCCAGTCACGTAATACAATAAGGTCCCCGATGGCCTGTCTAGAGCGACTGTTGACACAACCAACCATTAGTTTCTCACTCGTACCTCAATCCAACCTGCCAAGACACAATTGTCGAAAGACGTCCAGATAATGGATGAGGCCAAATATAAAGTTCAGCAGGACGTCCTTGAAATTCAGGAACTGTATGCAGCCATACTTATTACCGATTCTTGTTAGTATCTGTTCTGTATTGGGTCGGGTTGACGGAGGGGTTAGACTGCCTCGACTTCAACATGCTACTACACTAAAGTTTTCTGGGTTATTTGCCTGCAGACGGGTTGAACCTTCTGATTGCGACTGCTCGTGGGGAGTGGCTTGCACTCTTGGATCATGATGTGCAAAGGAGTTGACATAGTTATTCATCAGCTAGATTTTAGGAAATCAATATCTTATATAAACTGAAAGTTTAATGTGGCGATTAGCCAGCAGAGGTTTTCCAAACACATTATTTTGAATGAGGAAGACTAATTACAAATAATGAGCCAATTATTTACCATTAAGGGAAGCTAGAATAAATGACAATAAATGAGTGCAAAGTGACATGATACTAAATGACTAAAGAGGTTTAAGTGGCATTTGCCAATTAATTCAAACCAGGTCCTAATCGGTGTGCGTAGAAGACTTGACTTTGTTCTTGAATGAGATGAAACTCAAAACATCCCTGGATGTAGAATGAGTGGACACACACATCAAAAGCTCTCCGCTGTGTATTCAGTCAGACAGTAAACGATCTCCTCTTTTCCATAAAGCAGTGGGAAAAGGGAATTAATATAAGAGCACACAAATAACTATTTTGTGTTAAATCTGCCTTGTACTCCCTGGAATTAGTGTAAATACATGATACTGTCTTTGGATTTAAAGTAAATATTTTTCAAAATATATATCTATTTTTTTTACATAAAAAATTCGAAGCTAAAGTGATCTCTCGGATAGGAAGCGTATTTTTCCACAATGAACACAATGTCCTTTTTCGGCATTTCTGTACTAGTCACATCTTGTTCTTTGTAATGTTTTGAGTGTGTGTGTGTGTGTGAGTGTGTGTGTGTGTATGTGTGTGTGTGTGTGTGTGTGTTTGATATTAGTAACTTGAACCTAAAGGCACAGAGCAAGGCTTGTGTGTTTTTCTTTGTGTCTTTCATCACTGGCACTCTGTTTAAGCACATACACACATAATTGTCTGTGCGTCTGAACACATACATACACACACACACACACACACATTTCCACTCTGAAGGCTGCACATTCCAACACCCATGAATATCACAAACCAGCAGTCTTGCACTCCTTGCCTCACATTTGTGACTATATTTGTGCGCTCGCTGATGACCGCAGTGAGACTTTGTGCAAATATCTGCGGCCGAGCCGACGGAGCTGCTGGTGGAGAAACAGACAGAGACAGAGAGAGAGGCCATTGTTCAGCTCTGTGTGTTTGTGTCAGACATGACGACAGGATGAATAGCCAAAAGAACCTGATTGTGAATAGTTGTAATATGACTCGCTCCTCTTACAAATTTAAAGTGTGTTTGTGAGAAAGACAGAAATCTGCCATTTGGCCAACTAAAATATATTAAAGTTTAAGTTTTCTTAAAAGTGAAAGAAAGTAACTTTTTCTTTCTTCCCTCACATTCACCCTGCATTTGTATGTCCCTTCTTTCCTCAAAGCAGCAACAGGGGGCATGGCGCTATGAGGCGGGGAGGGTAATTGTCTCAAGGTGTGGGGAGAGCTCAGCATGCTCAGACTGAGCTGTGCTGCTCCCTGCAGAGTATCATTGTGTTCTGGTGTGCCGCCCGGCCATGGTGGTGACAGACAGGTAGAAACTCCACCAAGTTGGGGGATTACTCAAAAGATGAACAAAACTTCAGTAATAAAACAGCATATTGGGTGCATGTTGTTATTCTCCAAATATTAATGTAAATCTAAAGAAATGGATTCAGGGGGTTGGCAGAAATAAAAACAAAACACACAAACAACCAGAAATAAAAACAAAACACACAAACAACAGTTGAAAAACAAAGAAAATAGAGAATTGTAACACACAAGGGTGGTATGAAACATAGGCAGCCACAGGCAGGACAGTTTGTATGTGTGTGTGAAGGGGGGTGTTAAAGCCCCAGTGGGGGTTTCTTCCAGAGTTCATCCCTCTTGAACGAGGGAAGGAAAGGGAGGAGGAGAGGGAGGTGGGTGAGGATGTCTCGTATACAAACTATCCAGACTCGGGCAAGTACGATTGGCCTGCAGTGAAGTCCCACTTCAGTGTGGCTGAACTATCCAATAAGCTCCCCTAGGGACGATAACTGAATCCATTTTTAACTGAATTGAAGAAATTGAATTAGATATCGGCACATGCCAAGACCAAAAAAAGAGAGAAAGAGAACAAATACAACTGCAATAGAGACATGGGGATGAATGACAATTGAGAGACAAAGAAAAAGTTCAGATTTTAATTGAAATTAACCTTAAATAATAGGTCATATTCTCCGTCCCAAATGGAAGAAACACTATATGGATTAATGGACGATTCCTAAGACATTTCCTGGAAAGAACAATGTACTTTGGCTGTCATTGTTCGATTGGTACACATTACGCAGTTATTTCATTCCAATAAGATGCTAGAAATATGTCTACACACAAAAATGAAATTAAAAAAATATACATAATAAAGGTTAAACAAATAAATAAATATTTGTTTAGGTTTAAATGAATCTTCTTTGGTAAATCAACAGCTGCTCACAATGCAGCACAACTAAAATCTAATAACTGAAAATTCCCAACAAGGAGCATCACATTGCATTGCTCTTTTTCTAAAATGAAATGATATGGAAAGAATAAACCTAAATTAAAGCTTTATCGTTATTTTTATTCAATATTTTTTATTCTCAGTTTCTTTAGTTCTGTTTAATTGTATAAATAAACTTCTGAGAATAATTGGAAGTATAAACTATTGACCAGCAGCGACGCCAAATCGGGATATAAACCACACCCATCCTCAAACTGCCTTCATTTTGATCTTAATGACACACCTGTAAAGTTTCATGACTGCATCTTATTGTCGTGACGCCATCACTGTGACAAAATCTGACAACATGTAAATTCCATGACACACACACACACACACACAGACTCGCAAGGTGAAAACAATACCACATGGTAATCATAGTAAAATGCAACACAATACTCAAGTAAACATTTAGTGACATTAGCACGTTATAGACTCCTTACATGGCCTCTCTCTGAGCTCCTTTCGTACTTTCTCTGAACAAACTGTGAGGTAGGAATTTGTTGCTAAGGGTGGTAGAGCTGTACTGTTTGGAAGCGAGGCAATGTTCCCTCCTGCGATGAAACAAAAGGGATTTAATACAGTAAAAAAAGACGAAATAGTCAAGGGAGAAGTAAGGGGAGGTGAAGAGTGTTTGTTTTCATTTGCAGAATATGAAATATGAAGAGCCGAATTGGAAAACTTGAAGGAGAAAAGGGGCAAGTCAAGGAACTTTAATGCATGCCCAATCAGAAAGAAGGTACATACCCCCTTTTACAACAACCCCTCCCTCTTCTTCTTCCCCGACCCCACCTCCCTTTTCTGTTCTGAGAGAGCATGCGGATAGTTGGTTGAGTCTGTGGTGGAGAGTGAGAGGCCCAGAGAGCCCGCAAGAGGGGAGCTGAGATCAGTTAAAGAAGTCAAAAAAGGCAGGCAGGCAAGTGATCTGGGAAAAGACAAGGTCAACATGTCTGGGTACTAGAGCAGAAAGAAGGCAAGAAAGAAGGATTTTGTCTATCCAGAGGACTTCGTTTGTGAGAGGACAGCACAGGACAAGCAGTCAGGGGGCAACAAGAGACAGACATACAGAAAGAAAGGGAACACCTGGACCAGCAGGGCATTGAGTTACTTCCAGTCACAGGAAGCCCTTTCTCACTTTTTACGGCCACGTTCTCACAGCTTGGCTGCAGAACAATTGGCTGTAGTTCTGTTTGCTGGGATTTGAGAGGAGCATGTTTGACTGTATGGAGGCTCTGGGGCTTGGCCCGCGGGCCCGCTTTGATGTGTCGGGACAAGGATCATGCATGCTCGGCAAGGCAACCCCTTACTTCTCCGGCCTAGACCCCTTCGCCTGGACTGGAACTGGCAGCATTCAGTGTGAGTACTTCATCCTGTCCATCAGACTGGAACAGAGCAGCTGTGTGTGAGTGTGTGTGTGTGTGTGTGTGTGTGTGTGTGTGTGTGTGTGTGTGTGTGTGTGTGTGTGTGTGTGTGTGTGTGTGTGTGTGTGTGTGTGTTTGTGTGTGTGTGTGTGTGTGTTCTTATCAGAGTCCTGGTTTTGTTATCATAGAGCTCTCTCCACAGGAAGAGTCAGATTCCTTTCGATTCTATGTACCCATTCTCACCCTGCTTTTTGTTTGTTTATGCGCTTAGTGTGCTTTGTGAGAGTGAGTGAGTGAGTTGGGGAGTGCATATTTATACATCATCGTGTTTGTTTTCTTTATGAATAACTTCACATGATTGACAGTTCTTTTAAACTATTTGGGACCGGACCTGACGACGTGTCCAGAAAACAACAACGTCCAAACAGAAACAGCACTGACAGATTGAAGGCAAATGGGCCTTGAAATCACGTGGTTGTGATTTGGCCAATAAAGTCACACACATAGAACCACAGTTAGTTAGAAACAGATTGCAAAAGATAAACAGTAACATGATTGGACTGAACAACTGCACTATATGAGCAGTCTTTTAATATCGGCGCTAATGTGATTGGAGAAACTCGCTCAAAGACATACAAACACATTTTCACAAAATTCTTCAGAAGCAGCGGTAAGCATTAAAAGTGAGTTTTGAAAGATGAAACTTGAATCACTTTTCATATGAGCCATTTCTTAACACAAGGCTAGACAAGGCAAGGATTACATCAGGCGTTAAGATACAGTGTTAAAACAACAACACAGGAGCAGTCACCCAACATAAATGAGAAGAATACACTTCATCTGGCAAAAGAATAAGCAGACCTTTTGATATACTCATGGAGTCCACTCTCAGACTATTTGATTACACTTGGTTTTGAGGCTTGGAAAATCAAACATTGACTCTATCTATCTATGGAAACTGACTAGCTGAAGTCTATTAATATGTGTCACCGAGCTGAGCTTAGATTTTTTGATGTTTGGAACATCTTCTCCGTAGTGTCCCCACTGAGCACCTTGAGTCTAGTCCTCTCAGTTATTATTTAGATACCAGGACATCAAGCACTGTCAGGTCCTCAGTGCTCACTAATGATGAAGGATGAGCAGTCAGGATGACAACCACCACAGCAGGGCCTGTTCCAACTCGCTAAGAGGCTTCGCCAGATGCCAGTCTGACAGACGAATGTCCACAAGTATTCATTCATCATGTTTGCTTTATGTAAAAACGGTTTAGGTTTAGCTTAGCTGCTTCCTTGGTTGACTTTCTGCTTTGAAGGTTGCACCTTTCTGATACCCTGTTAACATCATTGAGCAGTAGCATGCAAAGAGGCGTAACTCCCCAACTTTATGTATTAATCAAGCATATCTCTCAAACATGAGGCTGGGCCGGTGGACTGCAAATCCTACTGCTTGTAATTACAGCTGAAGCGATTTGTTAATGAATTGATTTTTCAATCGACAGAATAATATACTGCTACTATTGTGATAATCAATTGTTATCTTTCAGATAAGAAATCCTAACTCCGACTGCAGCTTCTCCAATTTGGTAGTTTACTGCTTTTCTCAGTTTTATATAATAGAACATTTATGTTTGTTGGCCTGTTGGTCAGACAAAACAAGATGCTTGAAGACGTCACTGTGAAAAAAATGTGGAAAATTACAACAGGCATTTTTTCCATATTTTTTATTTTACTAGCAAAATGCATTAATGGAATATCATTGGCAGTTTAATCGATAATGACGACAGTTGTTGCTGTAACATTGACATAGCTGTATACCAAACTTTATGTATTGCTGGCACACTTTGTTCTACAACTGCTGATGTATATTTATAATGTAGATCATAAACCTCATCCATTATAAGATTTCACTTTGAAAATAGACAATATTATGGTTATCCTCTTGAGTCTCAGACATTTGCCTCTGGAAATTCAATCAAATAAAAACCAGCTTCACCACCTTTCTGCCTTTTCCACTGACCCTTTGACATTGATAGCTTTGCTCATGGTCCATAGACGTTTTCATCATTAAACAAGGGCCCCATTGGAAAGTGAATACGAGTTTGCTTATTCTGTCTCTCTCTCAGTGAACATGCAGTGTTGGACATTGTGACTCTAAATTCCTCAGAGCATTTTGGCATCTGTGTCTTTTTGACACAAGCTTTCTCTCCGGTGTGTGTGTGTGTGTGTGTGTGTGTGTGTTTGCATGCATTTGAGTCAACAGGGGGGTCATCTTTTCCTGTGTTTTTTTTATTTGAGGCAGTTCAGCACCTCTCTGCTTCCCTTTGTTTCAAAGTCAGGAGGCATTGCAGGGAGCTGGGACATGACAACGTCCGACTGCTTTCTCTGTGCAGTAATGGTGGTCCCCCTCTATGTAACAATTGTTTTTATCCTCATTTGAACCCCACCTACCAACTTTTTACACTTGGTATTCCTCTTCCAATTGTGTATATCAGTGTGTGTAAGTGTACATATCTTCCTCCCAGCAATAATGTGTGTGTGTGTGTGTGTGTGTGTGTGTGTGTGTATTTTGCTCAAACTCGGCTCAGTTTACCCGCCTTGTGTTGTGTAACCAAGAGCTTTTAATGATTCAATTAGAATTACAAAGGGTCAATTATAAGATTAGGTGCTATGCATGGAGCACGAGCAGTTAAAATAGATGAGAGCTGAAAGAGGAGTGGAGGGATGTAGTTGGATTTGGGATTAACCCCCCCCCCCCCCCCCCCCGTAACTCTTTGTATCTTGGTGTTTCAGGCCTTGAAGGAAAATGCTCTCCTCTTCATTCAGTGATAATCTCCTTTTCTCTGGCACCCTCTTCACTTTAAATGTGTTCTTCAAAGCTAGTTTAACAATGCTCCTTGACCATCATATCCTGACATAGGAGGAGAGAAGCTATGATACAATGGGGATGCTTTTACTGCCAGTAGCTGATACAAAAACAGAGATATGTGCCTGATTTATAAGATAAAACAGATTAGTCAGCATGTTTTATTTCTTGGAAGGAACTCAGATTCTTATTTTTTCTGCACCTGTCCCAGTATCAGTAGTTTTTTTTAATAAAAGTAGCCAATCTGTGTCACTGGGTCATGAACTGCTGGCCCATACTCTTGAACTCTATATGCCTTTCCCAACACACGGTAAGAATTTGTTTTCCCTATAACGCCTCTGTGAATCTGGAAATTCAAGTTCAGTTAGTGTATTTAAAGAAAGCACAGCTTATTGCAGCTGTAAGGCAAGACTATTACAAGGTTTTTTAAACCTGTAAATTTTCATTTTTCAGCTCTGAAATTTTATTTTTCATCAAACACTTTAAAACAGACTTGTGAATTTTGAAAAACTTGAAAGAAATTGGCAACACAGCTTAAAACCAGAACCAGATGTTTTTACTTGAAATAACTAGATTAACAGATTTAGATACATTGTCAAAATTTGAAATGACATATTAGGAACTGCATATTTGAATGAAAATGAATTCAACAACACAAACTGTCTTTATTTGTGGCATCAATATGCCACTATCAATATGTTTCCTATCAACAGTCATAGACACCTGGAGAAACCTGATTATTCCAATGTTCACTAGCAACTTTTTTGCATTTATAGCAATCTTATAAAAGCTAGTGGAGACAATCCCAGGCTGCTTGGAACCAACATCTTGTGAGGATCAGTGAGTCGTGTTCCAACTTGTCTCTGATCGGGGCGTCACATCTCCCAGCCGTTTCTCCACCACCACATTGACTTTAAAATGTGATGACTGAATCATTAGTCTGTCTTATATGTCTATTACAATGTGATTTAGCTGCTAAATATGTCAGTATAAACGCTGGTAGACTTAAATGTGAAACCAAGTAAATGTGAATAACTGCAGTGTTACTATACATCACGGGGCAACTTCAATATTTTCATGGTGAAATTCTACCATTCTAGCTTTAAAACAATTTCAAATCCACATGCTTTGGAGCAGAAGATGTGTTTGACAAGCCATGTTGTCTCTGTGTTGTATTCAGGGCGCCCAGTATTGTGGTGGGAGACTAATATGAAAAAAAGAGCAAAAATAAAGAGCAGGGTTTATTGGGTGTTATAAAAAAGAAAGGGTGTATTGTATGTATGATGATGAATGGAAGGGACAAACCCAGATTTAACAACCTGTCCCGTAAATGCACCCCCAATCCCACACTCAGCAGACAAACAAAGCGTAAGTCTGTGACCATGGAATAAACAAAATATTACGTGAATGTTGTTTTTCAGTTTTTGTCAGAAAACCCTCTCCTATAATTAAATACTGTCATGCTCAAATAGAGGGAATTGTTCCTTCCCGTATTGTTCCATTATAAGTTGTTTTATACTCTTTTGGAACACATTTCTATACTTTACTAAAACTGCTTAGGAGTTTGCAGGTATGAGGGATTAGTGTCCAGGATTTCTGTTTTGTTAATGTGTGTGTGTGCCTTTGTGCACTGTTGTTTGTGTGCTGCCTCCTTTTTTAAGTGTTTGGTGCTGCTGTTTTTATGGAGCCATCTTTGGACAGTAGCCTGTTTTTCACAGCCTTTCCTTTTTAAAAGGCGCTTCCAACGACAGGAAGGACTCCTCCTCCTGCAGGGCAGGAAGGCAGGAGAGGACAGAGGGGGGAAGACGGTTATTAGTGAGGGTTGAGCTGAGGGGGGAGGGCAGGCGAGGGGACAGGACACTGGTATTGAACTTAGAACAGCTGATGAAAGGCATTGTCACTCAGATCTCCCCCATCTCCTCCCTGCTGTCGTGGTAATTACTCGATCAGCATATTTGAGGTTGTGGCTCTCCCCCGCTGTTTATCAGCTCATGAATTACAAACGAGTATAGTCATTTTAAGCATGACATGAATTTGTATAATGAAAAGTATAGACCATGTCACATAATCAGAATTTAATTTACAAGTTGCATTAACTTTGCCCACAAAGGGGTTTTATGTGTTGTGGCTATTTAATGATGAATAGTGTTTATTCCACTGTTTTCCTCTTTCTCTGTCCTCACACTGTTTCTGTGATTGTTGCCACACTCAAAGTTACACTGAAAACCCTCAAACTCAACCTAACTGACCTGTGGCCCCATGCAGCAGCCCACACACATATTCACATGTGCATGCACATTCCACATTATGCTGCTGGACATTTTGTGAGTAGAGAGGTTGTGTAAAAATGGAATATGCCATCCATATTAATCTTTTAAGGACTCAGTGTGAAAGATATACGAGTCAAAATTGCCATTTGGCTTTCTTTTGAATTTTTCTGTTTTTTTAAACTGAATTTTTTAGCTATTTTGGATTGATTAGCATAAAAAACAATGCACGAACAACATAAATATGAATATAAACAGAACATTACAATTGTTATATAAAATTAGATAGGCTAAGAATATTCTCATGACATTTCAACAAACACATGTGTCTATATGCGTGTGCGTGTGTGTGTGTCTGTGTGTTTACGTGGCTAGTTCAATGAGACGTAGGATGTTGGCAGGTTGAGCCAGGCTGCAGGCCTTACAGGCCTTATGTCACACTGGCTCGACTACACAGCCACTCCAAGAGGAATGAAAAACACCTTCAATATCAATGTAAAACAAACCACATGCTCACGGTGTGTTTGTGTACTGCATAATTTAAACAACTGCAGCTCGGTGGCACGTGGTGTCAATCACTGTGTCTACTTGTCTCTCATTCGCTCGTTAATACAGAATGACGGATCCGTTCTGTCTTACTGACGTCTGATGGCATAAGTATTGTTTCATTTCCTGTTAGTATAAAAAGCTCAGCTAAGTTGATTTCTAGTGTACTAAGTGCATAAACAGTATAGAACTGTACAACTACACATGTAAACTATTGGTATGTCGTATGAACTTGGGACCCAGTAGCTGTAGCTGCTTCTGGGTCTATGTTGCCAGATATTACAGTAATTCTGGTCAGAAATTATTTCCCGAAGTCAAGTTTAGAAAACTACTCAGGAATGAAATTGTCATTCTTGTGCTTTAAGAATCTCTGGCATCATAAGGAAAGTGTCTGCTTTCAGAGAGGCTTCGGTTGTCTCAACAGACATGTGTTGATCTGACAACAAACATGGAGTGGAAGAGGAGGAAAGTGGGAAACACCCAGAAACACGAGTAGGTCAAGTAGACTCACGTTAAAGAAAACGTTTGAGTTTTTTTCCACATCTTCATCCTATCCTACATCTTCGTCCAATGACGAATAGCTTATAGTTTGTGTTGCATATTTCTCATAGGAGATTTATCCAGCCAGCTGATGAGGCTGACTCACACGACTCATCATGTCTGCTCTGCGTCCAATAGAGCTGTGCTGATTGATGTTGTGACACCCTATGGGGTGAGTTGTAGGTTAAGAAGAGACAGATTTTTTTCAAGCCAAGGCTCTCATGCTGAGCTCAGTTCAGGGTGATGACAGCTGCTTGACAGTTTTGAGGTCCTCTCCTTCTTTCTCCATGCCAGGTAAAGTCCCCCCACCCCCACCCCACCCCCCTCGCCGTTTACAGCCCAGTGTCTCTCACCCTGTCTCCCTACGTCATGTCTCTCAGAGTCCCGGACCTCCTCACCCGCTCTCCCCGCCCTCAGACAGTGTCAGTCATTACCTCTCGACTGGCGCCAGATGCTGCTTCTCCGTTTCAATGGAAGCTATTTTTCCACTTGTTCTCTCAGGGCCACTTTTACATTGTCAGTGTTACTATATAAACAGAAAACAGTGATCAAGTTACAGTGCTTCTCATTCAGCTCCACCTCCCACACCTGGGCTCTAATGCCCCCAAACGTAAATACATACTATAATAACCTTCTGCCTAATGAGCAGTGCTTTGTTTACTCATAAACTTGTGTGAAACATTGTCTTTCTCCTGGAAACACTACAAAATGTCAACTCAATCATTGTTGGAAAACCCTGCATGTTATTTTGAGGAAAGGGATATGAAATCGCAATCTCATAATCTGGTTCTCTGTCGACTATAAACATTACCATCAGGTCTGCAACTAACAATTATTTTCTATATCACTAGTTTCTCAATTCATCAAAATCAGAATTAATTTGGGGATTTAAAATGTCAGAAAGTAGTGGAACATGTCTGTCACATTTTCCTGAAGCCCAAGATGCTAGTATCTTCAATTATTTTATTTATTATTATTTATTTAAATATATTTAATTATCAATAGTCCAAAAAAAGCAGCAAATCCTCACAAGTGAGAAACGAGATCATATAGCGAATATAACCAAGAGCAGATCCGAATAGAAAATAGGTTTATTTCTCTTTTTAAAAAACATTTAAAGAATGTTGATTTGTTGTTAGCTGCAGCACAACAGCTGTAAGTACTGTTCACCGGATTCAACCATTATAAATTGAATGTTTTATGTGTGTCCTATTTTAACACGTTTTTTAATAAAGCAAGCTGCTGGTCATTTAGTTAGTAATGGCCTTCTACAGTCAAGGTCAAAGTTAAATTGTCAGGATTTTATTAGATTAATTCTTTGTGCTTTTGCCTGTGTTTTTTGAAACCTTACCACTCTTGTTAATGACAGGCTGTGGGTTCAGGTTAGGGTTTCTGCGATGGGGTGGGGGCCACATTTGGTTCAGTCCTGTGCTATCCATTGAAGGTGACAGGAGGAGCTGTGACTTTGGGGTTTTTGACCCCAGACTCTTTATTTTTATAAGGAAGGGATCCAAAGATGGAGCTGTTGATGTGAATAGCTTCCCAAGGTGACTGGATCCCAATAAAGAGGCCGTCAGCCTGACTGGGGGCCTCCTTCCCATCCCAGACACAACCTTTATAGGGCCGCTTATGAGCCTGGGCAACTATTAAACCCTGTCCAGCCAGCACTGAGGAATTTAGGGCCAGGAAACAAGGGAGTGGGGGTGGGAATGGACAGAGGGAGGTGAAGTTGGGGTGACTGAAGGTGAAAGTTGAAAGGCATGTTCAGAGGAATCTGGTTATTCTGGAGTCACCACTTTCAAATGTATACAAGGTGTGTTTCATTATTTTTATGTTTTAAATGTAAAAAACTGTTTTAATCAGCTGGGCGTACTTGTCCCTGCGTCTGATTTACATTGTTTGTTTTGAACGTTTTGATTAGCAGCAGTTAACTGACTTGTGCCTGTGCCCAGCAAATGGTGTTATACAGTTTGTCATTTTCTTTAGCGAAACAACGAGAAGGAACAGAGGGAGACAGCCAAGTCTCATAAACATCCCGCCTCTGTTTGTTCACATGGGGCTTGAGGTATATAGGCAGGTCTGGTTCGACAGCCTTTCACATAAAAATGTGAGCTTGTATGTGTGTGTGTGAGCACACAAACACACACAGACACAGATGCAAAAATGTAGATGTCAGTCAAAAAGTCAACAGAGGTATGCTGCTCCCCCACTCACCAGTAAATGGAGAAGCCAATCAAATCTCAGCTGCCAATCAGCATTTTATCAGCTCGGCCATCTGGTCATCAGCTAATTGTGTCTCTTTTAAGTCCCTGTCAATCAGAAGCCCCCTCCTTTTCTCTTAAAAATGTCTGCCTTTGAGCTTGCCTTCTGGCTCCAAGGGGTGGCTTGCATGGCGTCGGGGGTGGTTTGTTGACTATTCTCTCTTAATCGATTGGTGTATTAGCTTTCATCATAGTTTCAAAGACTTTAAGAACTTATGTAAACAAGATATGATAAAAGATGAATTCTTCCTGTCTCTCTCTGCAGCGGTGGAGACCCAGAGTACCAGCTCAGAGGAGATGGTCCCCAGCTCTCCTTCTCCTCCTCCACCACCCCGGATCTACAAGCCATGCTTTGTGTGCCAGGACAAGTCATCTGGTTATCACTATGGAGTGAGCTCCTGTGAGGGCTGCAAGGTAAAATAAGCCAGAGACACCTGAAGAGTTTACAGGACATGTATAAAGTGAACAGCTGATGTCCCCTGAAAGGTCTGATGGTCACTTAGAGCCTGACAGATGTCAGCGCTGCATAGCTGAACAGTTTGCTTTAGTTTGACTCTGCCCTCTAGTGTAACTTGACTAATACTGCACATTATTGATGTTACAGAGCTAAACATTGTGCATAACTGACCACCAACTGCATCTGTATCATTAAGCTGTTGTTAAAGTGGAGATTTAGAGCTTACAATCAAATGAAAAAAACTATACCTTTGGAGAACATACAATAGAAGCAATGAAATAAGACAGTTATATGTTAGACTGCAGTCAGCAGTGGTGGAATAAGTACTTAGCTAAAATAAGTAAAACTAGCAAAACATTAATGTCAAAATAACAATAGAATATACTTAGTGTCAATAGTTAAAGTACTCATTATGCAGAACAGCAGATAATCCTATATATAGGCCGACAACTATTCGGATATAATAATTGATACATTAATGTGTGCATCATTTTAATGTTGGAGCTGGTAAAGCTCATTTACATTTGTGTGGAATTGCTTAATCCAAGTAGCATCAAATGGAAGTATTCCAGTAAAATATTTTGTTCTATAAATTTTTTAAATAAATATTTTTGTATTGAATATTGTTTATACTAATAATATTTCAGCTCAAAACTGGACTTATGTACAGTACTTGAGTAAATGTACTAAGTTTCATTCTACCACTGACCAATCTAGTGTTAGTAGGCCACTTGTATTGTGCTTTATGAAAGCATTATTACATTTTAAAATAATCAACTAAAAGTCTAAAGCCATGTGCTCTGTGAGACGGAGTTTAGACACAGCAGTGCGTTGAGCTACATGCTAACAGCATGCTAACATGCGCACAATGACAATAGCCTACTAGCATGCTGATAGAATGCAAATCATGTCTCAGGTTAGCAGGTTAGACTTCTAACATTTGCTCATTAGCTCACAACCCTGATGGGAATGTTTTTAACATCAGCCCAATATTTATTAAGATATTTCAGTCTGGACTAAAGAATTGGGTGCTAGCATGGCAAAAAAGAATCTTTTCTGGGATCTTATTGAGAGCATTGTTTTCTGTCATGAAGCAGTGTGAAAAACATTTGATCTAACTGGTTTCAGGGTTTCTTTCGGCGCAGTATCCAAAAGAACATGGTTTATACATGCCACCGAGACAAAAACTGCCAGATCAACAAAGTGACTCGCAACCGCTGCCAATACTGTCGGCTGCAGAAGTGCTTTGAAGTTGGCATGTCCAAAGAAGGTGAGAAGAAAATATGGGCTTAACCCTTGTGTTGCCTTAGGGTCATTTTGACCCGAATCAATATTACACCCTCCCCCCGCCTTTGGGTCATTTTGACCCGATTCAATGTTTCACCCTCCTGTTACCTTTATATTTTCTAACATATTTTACCCTTTGGGTTCAATTTGATGCCAGCAATTAAAACCTCCAGAAAATTATTAGAATTAATATTGTTTTCCAAGTTTAAGTGTGAGGCACTTTATGTTTGTTTGTTGACTACCGAAAGAACACCGACATTAAACATTGAATGGGGTCAAATTAATCCTAAGGCGGGGGGAGGGTGTAATATTGATTCGGGTCAAAATGACCCTAAGGCAACACAAGGGTTAAATAACTTTCATATGAAAATTTATTTTACTATCGAGTAAAAGTGAAGTAGCGAAGTGTGTCACCTTGCACTTGTTTCCCTGAAGCGGTGCGTAACGACAGGAACAAAAAGAAGAAGGATGTAAAGGAGGAGGTGGTTTTGCCAGAGAACTATGAGCTGAGTGGAGAACTAGAGGAGCTGGTCAACAAAGTCAGCAAAGCTCACCAAGAGACCTTTCCATCTCTGGTCCAGCTCGGAAAATACACCACAGTGAGTTATTTTTTTTAATGCATAATCACATCCACCCCTAAATATTTACTCCACTCAAGCATTAGCTCACTGCTTTGCCAGAAAGACAACACTGTATGGACTCTACACAGCCACAGAGACCAAAGTGTCCTTTTTTCTCTCTCTCTCAGAATTCAAGTGCTGACCACAGAGTACAGCTGGACTTGGGCCTGTGGGATAAGTTCAGTGAGCTGTCCACTAAGTGCATTATAAAGATTGTGGAGTTTGCCAAGCGGCTACCAGGCTTCACTACGCTCACCATCGCTGACCAGATCACCCTCCTCAAATCTGCATGCCTGGACATCCTGGTACCAACCACATGCTCCTACTCTTCCTTTTTAACCAACTGCCCTTCCAACCCTCCCACCTCCCTAACGCTTTCTCATTTTTCACGCTGCTTAAAAATTGTTGATGATTCTGATCAGCTGCCATGATTTATTTTGGGACTACATTCCCTTCCCCTTTTACTGACTGCACATGTTTTGCCTTTTGTCTGGTGATTTTCTTCCCCTTCCTAGATGCTGAGGATATGCACTCGCTACACCCCAGAACAGGACACAATGACCTTCTCAGATGGCCTGACGCTCAACAGGACCCAGATGCATAACGCTGGCTTTGGCCCACTTACAGAACTGGTGTTTGCCTTTGCTGGCCAGCTGCTGCCTTTAGAGATGGATGACACAGAAACGGGCCTCCTCAGTGCCATCTGCCTCATCTGCGGAGGTAAGGTTGTTTCTTCTAGCCTGCAGTCTTACATTTCTTGTACTTCGTCTCATTGGTTTGCAATTTCCTTGCTGTAATTTTGTCCGCCTTTTTACAATTTCTTTACCTTTTCAAATGTGTTTCTTTCTCTCATTGTGTTAGACCGTATGGATCTGGAGGAGCCACAGAAAGTAGACAAGCTGCAGGAGCCGCTGCTCGAGGCTCTGAAAATCTACACCCGCCGCAGACGCCCAAACAAGCCCCACATGTTTCCCCGCATGCTGATGAAAGTCACAGACCTCCGAGGAATCAGCACCAAAGGTCAGCTGAGGTTTTACATACCAATACCATGGATCAGAAGTAGGGCTTGGAAATAAACCTACAAAATGTATTCACAGTACTGAGGATTATAAACTGTTAAGTCCTGAAAAATGGCATTGAATGTGTGGTCAAATTTGTATTTTGGTGTACGCTTTCTGTGATTCCTGCATTTCTAGACAAAGTGCTGGTATGTTTATACTTGTGCCAAGACAACAATATATATTTATTTATTATTTATAGTGAAGAGTTTCATTTCAAAATGAAACATAAAATGTTTAAAAAGTTGATTGGTGAACAAATTAAATGAATTGAAATCATGTTATCTTAAGTCATGCTCGCAAAATAGTTCTGTCAGAGAGAATCTACCATAATCTGCCTATAAGAGCACCAACAGTCAGTTAGTGAAACCATGTTTCATATTGAGCAGGAGGTATTTGCCTGTCCTTCACATTACATAACTATATATTTGTGTGTGTATGTGTGCCTGTAGGTGCAGAAAGAGCCATCACACTGAAGACGGAGATCCCAGGGCCCATGCCTCCACTGATCAGGGAGATGCTGGAGAACCCAGAGGCCTTCGAGGACAGCAGTGACTCAGGGGACAGCGCCACAGCCGCTCCCCCTGCCATTCAAGCCATCAAAAAAGAGGAGAAGGCCACAGATGAGTCAGCCGTTGAGGAGGAGGAGGATGAAGAGGAAGAGGACGACTACTGGGATGAGGAGAAAGAGCGAGGGGCAGACAGTGATGGGGAGCTGTCGGGGGAGGCGGCAGCGGGCGTGCAAAAGAAAGGTGGAACAGGGAAAACGCAGTGAGACAAGATGATGCTGCTTCCTCCTTCAGATCACTGAGTCCTCCCAGAAACTTCACAGAATTAGGCTCTTATACAACAACCGTGTTGCATACAGCACATACAAATACTGTAAATGTTGACAAAGGAAAATATGTTATATTCAGTATAGGAAGCAAGGAATGGGAGAAGCAAAAGCACTACATGTAAGTGGGTTGAGCAGAGCGCCATGAAAAATCACTGTGCCAAAATGAGACTCTAAAAGATTTTTCACAAGTGTTTTGTTCCACCCAAAGAGGAATGAGATGTGGTGGACAGAAGAAAATGCACTCTTCAGCTATCTATAAGGGCTATGCTTTATATACAATTGCTGGTAAAAAAAAAAAAAGGTGGTGTCCATTTGCCGCAAATGTCTTGAGAACTATTATTACTATTTAGAGATTTGCAACTTATTTTTTTATTGTATGGTTTTTATAAGCATGTAAACATTTCTCTTCTGTCTTTTTGCCTGTTTGTGGGACTCTTTTCTTCTTTTTACTCAGTCATGCTCGCATTTGACTGGACATATAGTGAGTTTTTTTTCAAGCTTGTCTTTAATAAGCATTTCTGAGTTGTTGGATACAGTGAAAAGCAAAGATGACGAAGAGAGAGCCGGTCATGAACAGGACTCAAACTCACAATACGACAAGCATGAAGCCCTTATGGGTAAAACACAGAATAAGAAGAAGACTGTTATTTCATCTCTGGTGCTTGTGATAGAGAAACTAATCAATAATGCAAAACAAACACAGCAGCATATTTCCACCAAAACATATTAGTTTGTAATACTTCAACTCATGAATCTGCAGGGTAGATTAAATGTCATCACACAATCTCAGGTTGATTCCATCAGGGCCGCATCACATCTGACACAGCGCCAACATCTTCAACAAGTAGGATTATTAAAAAAGGAAGTTGTTGGCCATGATGTGCATGCCCTTTGTGAAGCCATAATATTTTCATTTTGTAATAGTGAGCTATGAATCATCCAAATTTACTTCACAGAAAACCTCAGGTGTGTGTGTGTGTGTGTGTGTGTGTATGAGTGTGTAACTGAGAGCATTTATTAACACACAGAGTGATGTAGAGGTCCGCCATTACTGCCATAATCCACACTCAGCATTTATGTCCAATAATTAGTATGCTAAAACTGCACATAAAATGGGTTTTACAGCTAAAAACGTTTAAAAGTTCACTCCCCCAAAGGCGTCTGTTGGACAGTTGGATATTGATGACGATGCAAACTGACATGATCAATTAAATGAGGTCACAATCATCCACATAATTACCAAACAAACAAAAGCTTTACATTGGGTGACCTGTCTGCCGAAGCACAGGGCGATAATTTCAAATATGTGTGTTCATGTGTGATGCGTCTAAAGAGTGATGCAATACATGGATTTTGTAAAATAAATACTTATGATTTCTTTTTTTATTGAGACTATACGGTTTTTTTCTGCAAGATGTATACATCTGAAATTATCTATGGAATGAAAGACAATGTGAGCCTGACTAAACACTTTGATAGTTGTACGGTGAAGATTCTCCATCAGCATGTTGTCCTTCATGGCATTGCAGTTCAGCTGCAACGTACTCTTGATGTAGTTTGTTGATATTAGGGATAAAAGGATACAGCTAATGTATGATATCTGAAGAAAAGACTGCATATTTGTGATGATCATGTGTGGAGACGTTTACTCCCTGAATGAAGCAGAGAAAGAGAAGATGTGGAGAAAGTTAAGAGAAAACAGATCCTTCGTGACCACAGTGGCAGTGACCATGAATACAAGTCAGACCGGCCTTAAGTAGCTTTAGTACCAGATGTTACGCCAGAAAATGGATTTAAAGTATTATAATCAACCATGATGATGTTTTTAGACTGTTCAATTGTCATTTGTGATATTCTAGGATGAAAGCATCACAGTCAAATGACTGGGGTAACAAATACAAGTTATCTGCAGTGTGTCACACACACACACATTTACAGAAACACAATCAATATTTTGCACATCATCAGCCAATCCTAGATACTTTGTTCAGTATTTAAATGTCACATAACGACGACATTTCATATTAGAATGTTTTCCTGTGGTCAACTTTGTTTTCTATTTCTTAAACTTGTTTCTTGTATTTGAGCTGGTGCAATAGATAAGCCGAGGAAGAGCACTCAAGGGGCTGAGCTCTGTATGTCAGCATGTGAGTAAAATAATAAGAAAGACCAAAGATATTACATTACATTTGGACAAAAACAAATTAAACCACATTACCAAATAAAATATCTATTATGGTAATTGATGTGAAATATATTTACTTTGTATTGTGTGATGGAGAAAATGCCATGATCTCAAATGACTTTTAAAGCTGGAACCATCTTATCTCTGTTACATTTTGTTGTTGAGGTTCTTTTAACTGATGTCTTTTTATATAAACAATATTTACATTATGCAAATAACTGATGTTCAGGGATTTAGACACCTTGTGAATTATTATTCAATTGGACTTCAACTAAAACAGCTCTGACACACACACACACACACACACACACAAACACACACACAGACAGACAAATAAATACTGGGCTGATCCGTTTGTGTTTTTACATTTTGAATTTTGCTTTATTTGTTATTTGTTGTTGTATTTCTTGTATTTTGATAAAGGCGCTTTTTGTTCTTAAATCTTAGAGCGTCCTGTTGCTGTCTTTCACTTTACACCTTTACAAGGAAAGTCTTAAGACGGAGATGTCCAAATACAGCCATCAACATGTATTTATCATCATATTTTATTAAAGAGCCTTGTGTTCTCAACAGAAGCCCAGATCTCCTTCCTTCTGTTACATGGATTGTGGAGGTCTGGATCGTGGTCCATGCCTACTCAATATTCATAAATGTCTGTCATATTCATTAAATGTGTTGCAACTCTGTAACGCTGTTCATCTGTTCACATGACATCTATTGCTTCTGTCCATCCGGGGAGAGGGATCCTCCTCTGTTGCTCTATGAAGGTTTCTTCCCCTTTTTCCCTGAGAAAGTCTCTTTTCAGGAGTTTTTCCTGATCCAATGTGATGTCCTGGGACAGGGATGTCGTATGTGTACAAATTGTAAAGACTCTGAGGCAAATTTGGCATTTGTGATTTTGGGCAATACAAAATAAACTGAACTGAATTGAATAAATACAATTAGCATGAATTAACATTCATGCTCAACAAGGTGCACATTTGACGCAGGTTGAGGATTCACTCTCACATGGGGCTGATATGCCATCAAAACAAGACGCAGGATGTTAAATCCAAGCTTTTCTCAAAACAACTATAACAGATCTACATTTAAATCAGCTAAAATATGTATTTTTAATATTTATTATTAAAGATTGTCTAAAATAAACTGAAATATATTTTTAGACCATTGGTATCTGCATATGAACATCTGATTATTAAGCAAAATTCTCAGACACTTCATTTTGTATCAAAAAGTCAAAAAGCTCTGCACTATAAATAAGACCTTTGTGAAGGCAATGCTCTACATGAGCAGCTACAAAACAACAATAGAATAACATAAAAGGTTTCATTATGAGCCGCATGAGCTTGCATTGTAGTGGTAAACAAGACGTCCATCTTTACCTTCGCATTGAAAATGCGGAAGGTTATGTTTTGATCGCCGTGTATGTGTGTTATTCACATAAGTCAAAAAGTATTAAACCGAATCGCATGAAATTTGGTGGGATGATTGGTTATTATCCGGGGACCATTTGATTAGATTTTGGGATCGATCGGGTCAAAGGTCAAGGTCATGAAAAGGTCAAAATCTTCTTTTTACCATAGCGCGGTCAATTTCTATCCAATTGGCAACTAATGCCAAAATGTTCATAATTCAATGCCCAATCTTGTGATATGCGAAGGTATGCGCTCTACCGAGTGCCCGTTCTAGTTCTTTCTGTTTTACCACATGGGGGAGTCGACCAGTTCACTGCAAAGAGAAAGAGGATTAAACGTTTTACTGAAGGTGCTGAGGATAAACAATGTTTTTTTAAAGACAACACACTCCTGCTGATCTACTGCTTGAGTAACATGAGCATTGCTGCTATTTTTACTCTTGTGATGTTGTTATTACCATATTATTTTCATCTTTATTTTTACCCTCTAGTGCTCCCCATGACTCTTCCCAGAAGAAAAGAAAGTGCTCGGTAAATGGAACCGCAGCTTTTCTAAAACAGCAACGCGTCTGCCAGGGAGGAGACTGAATGAAGTCATGCCATAATATTTTAGCAGAGGTGATTCTGGTCATGGAGGAGGGAAACAGGGTGTGTACTGTGTGGCTGGTAGAAAGCCAGAACTGTCACCTCAGGACGGGGTCGACGGGTTGCGGTAGCATCAGCACTCAGCTTCCCTTCAGCAGCCGGGGGCTCACCGCGCTGTCTCGTCACATTCTGAGTGACGAGACAGAAGCAGAGATGGATGTAAACTGGAGATTTACCTGTTGTGAAATAATATACACACCCAAAATAACAGGGAGCACTGTTTGTAATTTTAGTTTTAAAGGTAATGTTTAAGTAATTGACGAGGCGTTTAAATATCACATTTCACAATAAAGTGCTGTAATTTAACTGCTGTGGATTTGTAATACATGGACTAATAAGAAACAGATAATATAGCCCATGTCATTTGATGTAAGGCATTTACATTTCACTCGTTGCTTCTTGTAACAAGACTGTTGGTTACAAGGTAGCAAAAATGGCTGATCTATAGTTGTTGAAAAATCTCACGCTTGAATGTCAATTCTGTGAGACCGGACAGGGTGGAGCCATTCGCCTGTCAATTAATGAATCGGGGAGGAGTCTAGTTAAGGGGAGGATGTATAAAGGCTGGGTGTGTTCTGGTTTGGCCACAGCGATAAGTTCATTTGAAATGACATTTTGTTTATATCATTTCAGTTATGTCTACATGTTATTTTTCCTACTCTAATCTGTGCATCTGACGTCTTAACATATCCTGATTTATTTATTTATTTTGACGTGTCAAAGGCAGTTGCTAGCACATGGCTAAATGATACTACTGAACGTCATCACGCCCAACACTTTAAATGTTCCGTGGATGCAACTGTGGTGTAGTTTGTCTATTGCCTAAAATTATCTTTTTACTTCTAGCGGTTGTATTCACGCATCACAAACCTTAAATGTGGTCATTTTGAAGATTAGTACCAAAAGTGTTTTTGGCCACAGAGTTTATTTCCTGGATTAATCCGAAATCCAGTGAAAACGTCTAATCTGCATTTTGTTGAGGGAACCAGTGTAACGCCAACAAAATAAATCATCGCTGCAGCTCTCTAATAATGCAAGTTATATACATTTTGTTTATCGTTTTTAGTTATATGCGTGGCAATATAATATTCTGATTTACATTAGTTTAATTTGCAGAGAAATCATCCATCCAGCTGTTCCTCCATCATTCCTCCATTCCCCTCACTCAATAATTGGCCATTTGTATTGTTGTGTTTAATGTGCTCACCAAATATAATCTCCATGGTCCATCCACCCTTATAATCCGTGATCGGGCAGTAATAATCAGATTTACATCACATGTCAAATTCAGATTGTGAAATTGTTTTCAATAGTCTAAAACCGTTGACCTGTTGATTGTGGGTAATGTGAAACAAACTATGATCAAAGTCAATAAGTCATTAAAAGATTACGTTAGAGATAGGAAAACATATAAATCTATCCACAGATGTTAAAATATGTGATTGTCATAATATATCCAGTTAAGATGCTGAACATTGAGAAAGGATTTTGTTTGACCAACTTTTTAAAAGTTAGCGCTTTTCTGTAAATGTATAACTTTGGTGTTTCAATGTGCAAGTCTTTGTCCCATGTTTTCTCTTTTTACCAGTTTCAACCCTCACTGTCTAACAAAGGAACTGGAGCCAACACTTGCAGGATGAGGGAAAACTAGTCGAATACTTTTAAGTATAAAGTCTTAGCAATAAAATATAATGTAAGTAGTAAATTAGCGAATGACTCATTTGCATATATTATATTATCGGATTAGAATAATTCACACAATGTGTCGCATCATTTTGAAATCTTAATTGACCCGTAACCTAAAAAATTCATCATCTATTTGTTTATATGTCGTATTAATCTAAATCTGCAAAGTAACTGGTAGCTTCAAGGGTTAATGTGTAGGATTCAGTTACATCAGGCAGTGAGTTTGGAGATTTAAAACAACTGAATACACAGCTCCCTTTTCAAAGTGTGTATAGGACCTACGCTGCCTTCAGTTGCGTTTGCAGGACCAAATTCAAGCTGCTGCCTTAACGTTAAAAACAAGAAGCTTTTGGTTTGTCTGTTCTCCATGGAAGAGTCCCTGCTCTCTGTGTAGATATGAAGAGCTCATTCTAACCAAATAAATAGGTACAACTACATGTAGTAGTGGTAAAGTACAACTATGAAGGTTTTCTTTCCTTTTTCCCTGTGAAAGGGTTGTTTGGGAGTTGTTCCTGATCCGATGGGAGGTCCTGGGACAGGGATGTCTGTGTGTACAGATTGTAAAGCCCTCTGAGGCAAATTTGTAATTTGTGAAAATGGGCTATACAAATAAACTGAATTGAATTGAAATGTACTCGGTTAAATTCTCACCACTAATGAGCCTAAAAACAAACTAAATGCACCTTTGGTTCCAAATTGCATTGATATAAAAAAAGAAGAAAAAAGCATTAACAAAACTAATGTTTTTTCAAAGAGGTGGAACTGATACTCTTGACACTCTTGTCTTGTTAGGCTATATCTTACAGAGTAATATAAGTATATCTTACAGAATAATACAAGTAATAAAAGTGATATAAGGCTATGTAGTCTGGTGTGGACCCTTGCCTGTGTGTCCACCTGCAGCTGCTCTCCTCTCTGGGCTGTCCTCACACTGGCCTTCAGATCCTGGAGCTCTTTCTTCGTGTCACCTAGCAGCACCTACAGGGGCAGCAGAATTCAACTCAGACCCTCTGACCACACATACCCATCTGACCCGGCTCGTCCTCTTTCCTGCTGTTGTTGATCGCATGACAGTGAGGAGAAATGTTTACTCGCTTTTCACGGAAGCTTTTCTATTTGTGCCTGCAAGCGAGTAATAAAAGAACTGTGCCGAACTTTGGCATCGCTCTCTAGTTTCCAAAATGTAATCTGATCAACTGACGATGCAGATTCGCAGCACATGGAGTTATATTTAGAGCTGAGTGTGTTTTTGTGTTGAATAATAATGACTGCAATGTACTTGGATTTACTTACTCGATTGCAATCTCGCTCTTGCTCAAGCGTTACTTCTAGTTTCTCCCTCTCCATCCTCTCCTCCCGGAACCACTCTTCCTTCCTCTGCACCTCACAGCTCACCTCTTGGAATCTATTTGACTCTGTCTGAATTTTAAAAAAGCAAGTTTAATAAAACATAGTTTGACATGTCGGTGTTTCTATGCTTTGCCGTGTCCTCACTTCTGCTGCGTGTTTGTAGGCCTCCCTCTCCAGAGCCCAGCTGGCACGCTCCTCCCTGAGCACCAGGTTCTCCTCAGACAGCAACAGGGTTAGCTGGGCCACTTGCAGCCGGGCTTGATTCAACTCAGTGTGGGTCTGGCCTTGACGGGTGCCCAGCTTCCTCAGCTCCCTCCGCAGGCCTTCGGCGGCATGCTCACTCGTCTCCAGACGCTCCTGCAGCCGCCGTACCTCCACCAGGGCAGCCTGGTTCTCCACCTGCACGGAGACGAGGGAACAATAACACATTTCTCAAGTTCTACTTGTGAGTTGATGCAATTGAGGGGATCTTGCTCTTACTGCTGCAAAACACCAAACCACTTCAATCTGACCTGGTCCCATTCAAGTGTTCGTCTTGTGGTTCAGCTGTGTTTTAGAAGAAGCTCCACCACCAATTACCTGCAGACACTTTCTTTTTTCCTCATCATGTTTCATTTGACTGGACATTTTCTTCACTCTCTCCTTCAGCCTGTGCGAAACAAAAACATTGTTTTAGGCCTAAGGAAGTAAATATATACCAATGATGAATATCAATTGTAGCATATGTCTCAAACGCGTGCCTTTCCAGGTCGCCGTTTTCCTCTTTCTTCCTGTGGTTTAGGATCTTGATGTCCTCCTCCAGGTCTTTAATTCGCTGCTGGCTCTCATCTTTTTCAGCCAAGAGATTACTCAGTTCATATGTCAGATTTTTCTGATTATATTCCCCATTCTTTCAATGTTGTGGAGAGAAAAGAGAAAGTAGTTAGATTATTGTTCCATGTGTATATTCTTAATTAGTTATCAATGAGATTCTGAACTTTTTGGAGGTAAAAATCCGATGGCTACCCCAAGACATCTGGAGGCATGATCTGCCTGAAACTTGTGTTTTCCCTCCATCTTCTTTAACATCTCACAGTTGAGTCTTAAGTTGTCTCTAAGCTCTGAGAGCTCCTCCTTCATTGCTTCTCTTTCCCGCTCCCACTCCACCATGGCTGTGTTGCTGTTCCTTTTCTCCTTCTCTGTCTCCTCTTTTGCCGCATCCAGAGCCTGATGTGTATTGGCTTGTTTTTTAAAGCACTCATCCAGCTGATTCTGTTCACAACATGGGGAAAGAGGACAGGGATATTCAAACAGTGTAACTAATGGATTTACAGTAGTAGTTACATTAAGGGCCTTTTTTATTACGACCCTGAAGGGAAGAGTAGCTTATCAGCAATGGTTGAATGCAATATATTGAGTGATGTTTTTTATTTCCACCTGCAGCAGCTGAGCCCTGGGGATGACTATGAGCAGCTCTTCCTCTCCATCCTCCTCATCTTGTTCCTCCTTCACAGTCTCCAGTTCCTCCAACGGCTTAGGAGCACGGAAATTGAAGGAGCGACTCCGGGCACACACCTCTCCCATCGAATCCACATATATAAACTGATACTGCACAGCACTGGGGCGGGGCAGGTAGGATGCTGTAGCAAATATACAGATGTAATATGCAGTGTATTTTAGTTCTTTAGAAAAATATTTTCTAAATCTAGTCGCTGATGTGGCACTGTACCCCAGGACTGAGGCACTGACATCACAGTGGAGACAGACAGGTCCCTGACGGTGGGGGTGTGGTCTATTGAATTATCACCTGTGTCATATGTTTTTTAATGTTTTGATGGATTCTTACCCTGGAAAAGGACATAGCAGTTGATACTGGTACCCTCAGTGTAGCCTTCAGGAACAACCGCCCATGTATAAGTGTAGTACTGTTTCACTGAGGAACAGCCCTGTGACACAATAACAGACACGTTTTAGACTACTTAAAAAATATAAATGTGCATCCCCATCACGACCCTATGACACAGATCTTATTTTGCTCAAATATTGTCTGTTTCAGTGATGTATGGGGCTGAAGTGGGGAAATCTACCTCTAAAATACCGATCCAGTCACTGCTGCTCCACCGGTGGTCAGAGGTAAGACTGTAGTGGCACTCCACTCTGGTTTGGGGGAAGTACAGCTGGCCCACATTTCGAAACACCACCGTGGATTGTTTATCCATGGTAATAGGAAGCTGTGCTGTTTAGGAAGAACTGATATTTGGATCCGGTGAAATGTGTTCCAGTTTCAGTCCGGTGGAGAACAGCTGAAGAAAGGTGATAGCAGAGTCAGATCAGGAATGCAGCGTGGTCGTAACACCAGTCGCCTGTGGCTGCACAATATGTGAAGAAACAACAAGCCCATATACCTACTGGTCGCACAGATCTTACCATGTCATCTTAAAGCATTAGAACACTGTTACATTTTATATCTATATGAGGATGAATATATACATTTTTATAAATTACATAAATAATTGAAATAGCCTTATGAATTAGTTATTGAAACATAAGGCTGCCCAATTATTAGCTGCACTTTATATTCCAATACTGAAACAATGAGTGTTTTCCATGTCTTATATTTCATTCCTAAAACCAAGCAACCATAGCCACATTTTCATTAAAAAAGAAATATCGTACAAACTAAATCAAGACCATCCTTCCTGGTTCTTTGTATTCACAAATATCAGCACTTATTTGGTATTTTAAAGTTCCGATTGCTATATGTAAGTATTAATTCTCTTGTAATTATTACACTTGGATTTCACGAATGAATCAACTTTGTGGTGTTCATTTTGTCTTACCTTATTCTGCTGAGAAATGAATGTGATGTCTTTTCAGCTCGCTCCTGAAGGACAGAGCAGTGGATCAATCTGTAGCCGGTGATGAGCGATCCTGTCTCGTGCAATTTCCCCAGCATCTCTTGAACCATGTGGGCCCCCAAGTCAAATGAGTGGTGCTGGGAGATTCATGGGAGATGCAGTTCATGAGTAAGCAGCTCATCACAAGGTAAAGCAGTGATGTGGACTTCAACTCCCATTCTAGGACATGGTTAGAGGATACAGGATCTGCTGCGGGTAGCGATTGCTCATTAACATTCTTAGTAGTGGCAGTGGAGGGAGGGAGAGGGGGCACTATGCTAAAGAGTAAAAACATGTCTCTTCATAACAGCTTCTGTGAGCCCTCTGTCCCGGAATCAGTGAAAGGAGTAAAAAAAACTAGTCTAACAGAAATCTATAATATGATATAAATTATTGAATGGGTGATTAATCATGCAATGTGAAAATAAAAAGCTTCATGGGTATTCAAGTGTTTTGTGTGCAACTAATCAGCTATTTACATAATTCAGCTAATTGGATACAGACTATACCAATAATATTCTGTAGGTGGAGTTTTATTTCCACACTGTCTGTGATGGCGTAAGACTCTTGGTCACCCACTTGTGAACACTTGATGGCAGTGTAGCTTTAACACACAGCCACATTGAACAAGTGAGTTGTGGTGTTGGTGCTTTCGTGGGGGTCACATGGCCAAAAGTAAATAAAAACATAACCTTTAACCTTCATCATAGCACAGTTTTGAAATGTGACATTAACATTGGTGTATAAAAACTGTAAGATAGATTAATGCATGTCTGCCGGGTGCTGGGCATCCTTAGGTTACTCTGATGCCAAGCAGTGGATACAATTCAATTCAATTCAGTTTATTTGTATAGCCCAATTTCAGAAATTACTAATTTGTCTCGGAGTGCTTTACAATCTGTACATATAGACATCCCTGCCCCAAAACCTCACATCGGATCAGGAAAAACTCCCAAATAACCCTTCAGGGGGAAAAAAGGGAAGAAACCTTCAGGAGAGCAACAGAGGAGGATCCCTCTCCAGGATGGACAGATGCAATAGATGTAATGTGTACAGAAGGACAGATTTAGAGTTAAAACACATTCAATGAGTATGACAGAGTGTATATAGTTCATAGTAGGCATATTCCACGATGGAGACCTCCACGATCCATCAGGCAGATGGAGGTAGAGAGGAGGAGTGGGCGGAGTCTCAACAGGGCAGTGGCGTAGTCGGTAGCAGGAATTCCACGACCCAGACCTCGATGATCCATCAGGCAGATAGGATCTATGCCGTCTCATAGAGTCCGATGACTCCATGAGACGTGAAGTCACAAGGACTCCGGGGAGAAAGCAGAGTTAGTAACGTGTGATTGAGAGATTAAAATTCATCCCTAAGGAGAGAAAAGAGGAGATAGGTACTCAGTGCATCCTAAAACGTCCCCCGGCAGCTATAAGCCTATAGCAGCATATCAAGGGGCTGGACCAGGTGAACCTGATTCAGCCCTAACTTTAAGCTCTGTCAAAGAGGAAAGTCTTAAGTCTACTCTTAAATGAGGTGACTGTGTCTGCCTCCCGGACTGAAATTGGAAGCTGGTTCCATAAAAGAGGAGCTTGATAACTGAAGGCTCTGGCTCCCATTCTACTTTTTAAGACTCTAGGAACTACAAGTAGTCCCGCATTTAGTGAGCGCAGCTCTCTAGTGGGGCAATATGGTACTACAAGCTCCTTCAGCTATGATGGAGCATCACCAATCAAGGCTTTGTACGTTAAGAGAATAATTTTAAAAGTGACTCTTGATTTTACTGGGAGCCAGTGCAGAGCAGCTAGTGCAGGAGTGATGTGATCTCTTTTCTTAGTTTTAGTGAGAACACGAGCTGCAGCATTCTGGATCAACTGGAGGGACCTAAGAGACTTATTAGAGCAGCCTGATAATAAGGAGTTGCAGTAATCCAGTCTCGAAGTAACGAACGCGTGAACCAATTTTTCTGCATCTTTTTGAGACAAGATGTGCCTGATTTTTGAAATATTACGTAGATGAAAGAATGCAGTCCTTGAGATTTGCTTTACGTGGGAGTTAAAGGACAAGTCCCGATCAAGGATCACTGTTAACACAGATCCAGCTCATAGTATATTATTTTATGACTGGTGGGGAAGTTTTCATATCAATGTCTTTATTTTTAGAATAAATAACTTACTCTCACATCTTCTATTGTACTAACATTTAGGACATTTTGAAAAGAATGAGACATAGCTCTTAATAATCCTTCATCTTTGAACCACGAGCTGTAGAAAATTATTTCATATTTCATTATTGTTTAATTGAATTGCAAGAGTGCTGATCCCAGAAATACACAGAATTGGTCAAATGGATAACATCAGTGTGTAAACATCAACAAGTAAAATACATTATCAAAATAAATGACAATTCAAAATAATTTCTTTTTTTTTAATACAAAAGAGTAGTCTGGTAAAAAGGTTCAGCATTAACGATACATATATAATAATATAATTGATGTTTTGTCATGTCACCAATCAAAAGCTAGTGCTTTTATTCCTTTTCTTCCTGAGAAATGCATCGTTTCCTTTTTTGGAAACAGAACCATGAAGAAAAGTTATTACCAGTGTTTAGTTTTGTAGAAGACATTCCCCCCAAACTATAGTCTTAAGCAGTTTAATGAATGCAATTAATTCAATTCAATTCAGTTTATTTGTATAGCCCATTTTCACAAATTAGAAATTAGTCTCAGAGTGCTTTACAATCTGTACACATAGAGATCCCTGTCCCAGAACCTCACATTGGATCAGGAAAAACACCCAAATAACCCTTCACAGGGAAAAAAAAGAGAAGAAACCTTCAGGAGAGCAACAGAGGAGGATCCCTCTCCAGGATGGACAGGTGCAATAGATGTAATGTGTACAGAAGGAAACATTATACACAAATTAAACCACAGTAACTACCCCGCAGGAACTCACCAACATACCGAGTTTACACTTTGACTATAAACTTGATAATATACCCAGAGCACCTTATACTAACATTCATTTGTAGCCAGCCTGGTGCCGTAGTCGGCATGCACTAACACATTCAGAGAAGACACCTCAAAAAGAACGGACAGGTCGTTAAAGAGGAAGAACATGTTGCTCAACAGATGTGTTTACAGCAGTAGTGATGGCTGACGTGGAAAGGTCTATTACGAGCACTTCTTAGAGCTGCCCAGACACAGACTGAGAGGTGAGGAGACATGATGACTGTACCGAGTCTTTTATTCAAACTCCTCATATCATGATCCATTGTCAGAGGGAACGCGCTCCATGCTGCTAGTGATGCGTCACGCATCAGAGAAGGTTGACGAGCTCAGATGTTGCTCAGCAACGATAAGACACCGAGTTCTGTCAACTTGACTTTGGCAACTTCCTCCCAGCCCTTATTGGCTCGTGGGTTCCTGGGTGACGGGTGCATGATGCCCTCAACCTTCACGTTGACACCTGCGGCTGAGAAAGCTCGCCGCGCCCGCTGCTCTGCTACCCTCCCAACCCCGATCACCATGGAGACGCCCAGTGCCTCCACCGCCTGGCACAGTGCAGTGTCACACAGGGCCAGGAGGGCCTCCCGTTCAGCTGCAGGCAGCTCAGGGGGGGTTAAATTCTTCCCACTGGCACCGATAAAAATGAGCGGGCACAGATTGTGCACAAAGCAGTGCTTGAAGAACAATCCTGGTTCACCACACAACTTCCTGAAGAAGCCCCAGAAACGTGCTCCACTCACTTCATTCTGAGTGCAGGCAAGTCCTGTGATTCGCCGCTTTGGATGCTCGTCAGGAGGATGACCGACCTCCCCTGTGATCTTCAGCCAATCAACAACTGACCTTACATCACCAAAGGGGACCTGTGCCAAGAAACATAAATAATTTGAGATTTCGTAACACATCAGACATATTTTTTGCAGTAAATTACATCGAAATACGAAACCTTTGCTACGAGTACCCAGCAAACTAACATCTGATATGGTAAACAGGGGAAATATAGCTGCAACTAGTTATATAAGTAATACTGTAACATGTAGTAACATGACACATTAATTGACACATGATCATTATTCAAAACAGGTAATAATGCAGCATCCACCTGCCTTCATTCAGGCCCTTATTGCAGTTGATCTTTGGTGGTGCATATTTCCAACACAGTTTCAATACATTACAAACCAAGGGACGCACTGGGAATTTAGGGGTGTGTTCATTTTAGCTGACTTTGCCTTTATTTTTTCAAAAGAATTACACATATCATGAAAATATACATAGAAGTTGGTCTTCATGAACAACAACCTAGTGAACGTTTCCATATCACTTTTTAAGGACTTTTAGAACAGTTTAAATATTGGGAAATTAAGAAAATTGGAATAACTATTGCGCTGGCTTTTCCAATAATGTACTCAAAAACGGTACAATAAAATCACATGAAATCTGACATGGACATATATGGGCTCATCATGAACAAAAAACTATTGTAAATGTAAGCTAACCAATGAAGGACATGTTTTTTATAACAGATCAGAGATTATTACTCGGTAATAACATCATTTTCGAACCATTTTTCAATTCATATTATTGTACAGTAGTAGTACTTCAGATTTGATAATAATTGTATTTCATATAATCATTATATGAAATACAAATATTATGTTTTTAGTATTATGTTTTTTTTTTACTTGTTATATCAAATTGGTCGATCTCCGTAGTTGTTGGCCTAGCCCAACCCCCGTACCGTAAAACCATGAATAGAGGAGCATTCCATTTCAAGCGGCGGCTCACTTCACCGACATGATAAGAGAACATTCATCTGAATGCTGCGCTCACCCCAGTCTGTGCCATGCCGAAAGGTCCTGGATTCATCCCTAGAAACAGGATCCTCTGTCCGCCCTGACAGTACTTCTCCACGTAGCAGCGGTGGGTGTCCCACGCGTACTCCAGCGGGTTGTAAATGTACCGAACAGGCTCGCTGAAGGTGAGCCGGCGGAGGTGAGCGTTCAGCTCCAGTTCGACCTGCAGAAACCTGGAGGAGGGAGTGTTGTTGACCTCCGGTATCGTTACAGGTTTAAGCCCCTGCTTCTTTGAGTCACACACAGGCACTTCAATCTCTCCATCTCCACAAGCGCGCTCAACCGTGTCATTTGCAGATGTATTGGCATCGAACATTTTTAATTGTATGTATAATAAGCAAGACCCAGTTAGTATTGGTTTATTCTTCTTCGCCTCGATGTTGTTATTCTTCTTCTCCCTAGTCTTCTTCTTGTGTCCGTGTAATGGCGGATCAATAACAAACTGTAGTTGCATACTGCCACCTACGGTTTCGGAGTTTGTGGAATAAAGGCATTACATTAACAAGAGATTATATTTTAATATACCAAATGTTAATTTAAGTGGGGATTCAAGTTTTTGCTAAACCAAATTAAGACATTGTTCTATAGATGATCAGCGTTTTAAAAATAAAAAAAGCAGATCTAAAATTACAAAAACAAGACTTACCAGTTCCGGCTCGAGTGATCACATAGCTCCAGTCCTGTGACGCTGCAGCTTCAATGGGACTACAGGGAGAAGCAGTTTTACTCTAAAGACTACATGCCACCATTTGAATACTCTATTATGTCGCACATTAACTTGATGTTTAACATATACACACATATATATATACACACACACATATATATATATATATATATGTATAATAGCAAAGCAAAGTCACCTTTATTGCCCCTATTCGATCCAACCTCAGTAAATCTATTTGAGCCATTCGTTTCAAGGTTGAGGAGTTGTTCTGCCATATTAAAGTCACGTATATAAGCATTCAGCAGTTATTAGCTCCGCCTGTATCAACCTCATCTAAAGGCAAGCAGCGGGCCCGGGGTGACGAGGCGTTTTCAGTCGTCACCCCCTCTGTGGAACTCATTAACAAACCACACCATCCAAAAAGAGCTCACAAAACGTAGCTCTCCCCATCTAACCCATGTTTTACCATTAGGTCGACACAGTCAGTCAGCAGACAAAAAGTCCTTTACAAATGATTTTTTATTTCAGCATAATAGTAAGAAGCCTCTCCTCTGATTTTCATATAGTTGAAACTAATTGGATCACAAGGGTACATATTAGTTAGCCCATTTTACAATAATCATTGTAATGTTTTTTTACGGAAGTTATTCTTATGCACTCATTTTCCTACACAAAATAATCAATATCAAGATCCTATCTTAACTGAGGACCATAACTCTGCATGCAAGACTAATAAAAGAAAACAACTAATCTGTGATAGCTACTGTTATGCTGTTGTTCATCTAATACCATTATCAATATAATTTACTACAAATACCAGGGACTTCGTATAAGAAAGAAAAAGATTTCTTGAGGTACTACCGTCTCTAATGTCAAAATTACCAAACATACTGGGCTCTCAACTGTACTGATCCAAATTGTTCTGTTCACCTTCGGTGTCAAGTTGAGGAGAAATAGGCTTAGTCTAAAACCTAATATCTAGTACAGTCTGAAGAAAAAAATAACATTTTTTTTGTCTTTTTTCCCCCCCCTCCCGTCACTCCAGTGTTTACAAGTTCATCAGAATAAAAAAGGTCCTTGAAACAATCATCAAAATGGGATGAGAAATTCTCAGACAAAGAAATCCTTGGATCCGTCTGAAATTAAACCTCAATCTTATAAACAAAAGATCTGTGACTGAAGGATTCTATTGCATTTTAACAATGATATTGATAATACTAAAAACAATAAGTCAAAAAGGTATTAACAAGTGATGTCAACTGTATACTGTATTGCCCTTCAGCCGTTGTCGTGCGTGCTCACAGCGGCAGTTTCCCTTCACCAGATGTTGAAGCGTTTGCAGAGCAGATTAATGCATTTCTCAAACTTGGCTCCTTTGCTGCCACTGGGTTTAACTTGGTGTCAAGAAAACAACTTTAAACTGAAATCCTGTTTCTTTACACACTTACACAACGTTGCCTTGATATCAATTGACCATAAAACAATTTTAAAAACTCCTCCCAATAATACTTTTGGTAAAATATTACTTTACTCCAAACGGCTTCCTGTTTGTGCCAAACACAAATATCTGTTCATCTTAGAAATCAGAGACCAGATAATGCACTCTGAGATTCCATCGGCATTCACTGAATATTATCTGGAACATTGAACTAAAACCCTCTTGTCCCCTGAAGTCAACCACGATGGTTTGTTCCTCTCTGTGTGATGTCTTGATATGTACATGCATGTTCCGGTGAGCAGACTCATCTTCACAGCCAGCGCTGACTTTTCTGGCGTTAACAGAAAAGTTGCGACGCCGGTCACATAAAGGATCAAGTTTGAGAAACGTTTTCAACAGGCGGCAAAGTGGCCGCGATCAACTGGCTCTCCGCTGTCGGACCGTCGAAGACTTCACACGGTACGATCAAAGTTCATCCGAGGAAAAAGAAATCGTTCGTTACAATATAATTTAGTACTACAATGATTATTTATGTATCTGCAGTTACCAATGGCTAAACCCAATGACATGTCAGACATCCATTATTACACACCAACCACATAATATTTGGATAAAAAAGGCAATCGTTAGTGTGTAGTAGAGTCAAGCTAGTGTTGATTCTACGATGGTGTGCGACCAGCCAAAGCACTGCAGTGGGAAACATTTTAGCACTACTGACTTCTCACAAGGACAAACTCACAGGGGGCTTCTGAAGGAGTACATACCGTGTTACACTGACATCAGTAACAATGACCCAAAAAATATTCATCATCAAAAGACAACCTCTCTCGACGGGAGAACACATTAGTCTGTTTTCGCGCCACTGAAGCCACCAGACATTCTGTAACTAACAGCTTTAGGATAACAAAAATAATAATACTACGATGAAAGGCTTCGTCTTCGTCAAAACATCTGATCTACAATAATAAACGGTTGAGAAAAAAGGCAAATGAAAGAAAAAAAAACACTAAGGCCACAAGATTTTGTTTACCCCCACTAATCTCACAATGAGAGTAACTGTACAAACAACATAATGGGACTTCAAGGGGCCGACCTGCGCCGTTCGACCAGCATCTATGGACAGAGCAAGTTTGAAACGCGTTTCTGTCCTGGAGATCTCTGCACTGTGGATACGTACAGCCGCACTGACGAGGGCGTGACTCGGTCAGTGTGGGAGGACGGCAGCCGTGGACAGTCTGTGCACCATTTCCTGACCCGCAACAGAACATGAGACCGGCTCCACAGGCTCCTGTGGCCCAACCCTTCACGTCTGACACAGCCAGTCAACTGCCGGCTTACCGTCTTCATCCACTCCTTGGAAGTCCAGGGTTACAGTTATGAAGCAATGTTTGATGTTACTTTTTTTTCTCCTTTTTTTTTTTTTTTAAATAAACACTCAAAGTTACTCAGGTTTCTGTAGGATATTCCTGAAACAGTGGGAATAGACCGCATTTGAAACTATTTCCAATGATCAGGTTTTTGGCCCATTTTGTGAACAAAAAAAATTCAACACTTAAGTCCCATAGTAAAATAATAAGCATTTTCAATTATTTACAAAAAGTAATCCTTAAAACTGTACCTCCTATGTGGTAAAATTCAGGGAAATACTATTGTCAAAATCCTATTTAGACCAAATACTGCTTTGGGTGAAATGTCTTAATGCTTAGCACTATCTTAGCGACAATGGTAAGCAAGATCTGGTCTCAATGGAGATGTTGACAGAAGGGTTTCCTTGCTTTACCCGGTAGGAAAGTTCAGTTTGATAAATTCTAACATAAGTGACAAACTTTTTAAGTCAAAATGAGCCACATGAAAAAAAATTGAAAGAAGCTCAAATACTTTTCCTCCCCACTTCAACCCATTTTGTTGCAAACGCGTCGGGATAAACAATACCCACAGCCCTTCCCGAGTACCACCAAATGCAGATATATCTGAACAACCATAAAAACCTTTTTTGTTTTGTTGAAAAAAAATCAAATAGATTAAGTACAAAACAGAACAACTGTTTCATCACAGAAAAGTATTGTCTTTAAAAAAAAATGGGGGTTGTGGGGAAGGGGAGAAAAGGAAACACAGTAAAAAGTCAACAAAACAAAAACACAAATGTCACTGTCATTAGTAATCCCAAGACTGGAGCTGCAAGATCAGCCTGCGCTAGAGTGTGGCGTCACTCCGCACAGAGCTGAGAAGAAGAAACCCTGTGGCTTGTCCCGTCTCTGGCGGTATTGTGGGTGGAGGGAAGGTTGAATGTCAGACCGCAAGTCGGCCTGGAGGGGGGTGCAGGGGACTCCAGGTTGGGGGTGCAGGTGGGGCATCTTGGGGGTATGGGCGTGGGTCGCAGCATGGCTGGTTCTCTACTTTGGCGACGCCGCGACCCTGGCACAGTCGCCGATGCCGCAACAGCCGGTCTGTCCGTGAAAAGTTCTTCAAAACACACAAATTGGACTTGGGTTATTATTTATTTTGGTTATCATAATCTAAAGAAACATATTGGCTAATTCTGTTTACAATCATTCTAAGTAGCTGAGTGTCCCAAAATCAATCTTCATATGGTTCATTTTACACATTCAAATGTACCACAGTGAATTAATTTAACAATACATGAATACCACAAGTATAAAGTTTGGGTCACTTTGTTTACATCCGTGCATACCTGCTGGCACCGTTCACACTGGTAAGGCTTCTCCCCACTATGGACACGCTTGTGTCTCTCAAGGTGGTAGCGCTGGATAAACCTCATATCACACATGTCACAAGCAAAGGGCTTCTCTCCTGAAAGAGCACACAAATACACAGTCAATGAATCAATTTTAGCGTCTCGTACCAACAAACTGTGTGCAATTTTCACTCACTAATCTCTATCTACAAACTACATTTCCAACACTGACAAACAGTTGGGAAAAATGCCTTAACAGTAGATTTCAACATTGAAATGTCAGCATTTGAAAAAGTATATATTCTAAAAGGCCTCGTCATCAACTCATTATGTGTAGATCAGAGTGGAATTTTGTGTTTTAACGGCCCAGATCTACGCAACATAGTATTTTGAGGCTGGTTCAACATCCCATCAAATGACTTGACAATCCAAACTCGAGTTTGTTGTGACCTCCTTCTGTTGGAAGCCCCAGAGCCTTTCTCGGGAATAAGGGTACGGTAAAGGAACGCATACCCGTATGAGTGAGGCTGTGTCTCTCCAGGTGGTTACGCTGAATAAACCTCATGTCACACATGGAACAAGCATACGGCTTCACCCCTACACACACAGAGCAATGTATTAGCCCTATCACCCACAAGTGCAACAACACAACTTTCAATCTAGCACTAGGACTGAAATACTAACAGAGAAAACAGCTCATCATTTCTTTGTGTGTAATGCAATGTGCATTTCCTTTTTAAGAAAATGTGTTGAAATGTTCAGACATGCAACTAAGACCATAAGTGTAACTGAGTAGAGTCAAGTCAGATTTGAACATAATGTGGAGTTTAAACCCGTTTAGTTTCAAAGCAGAACCCCCTAGATCTATAACATGTAATCATGGTATGCTTTGTCTGAAGAAACATCAGTAACAGCCTTTCTTATTTCAGCATCCTCTCACCTTTCATCCATTATGGCTATTTATACGAAAAAGACATAAGCAGAACAATTTGGGTTTGAATCAGGGCCTGTTATTACATTTCTAAAGCCATCGTCTACCTTTAGTTATTTTTTTCTCAAAACGCTGCGTTTTGTGCTTTTTAGTTGTGCTTATTGATTTTAGAGAGCAGCGTTTACAGCTATTGAACTTTTGTTTGCTTGACAAATGTTTTATTTTTATTTATTTTTGACAAAAGTTGGAATAGTTGACATTAAATCCTAGCTAAAAACACTCAACTCTTTGCAACTACATTATAGTTATTGATTTGCCCCCCAGTATTACTGGTATACACAGTAAAATGACTGTATACGTCTGGTAAACAAAGAAAAGGTATTGCAGGATTGATAATTAACAAACTGAATCTTTGCCAACAGATCGAGTATAAATAGAAACCTAAATATTGGCCACGAACACCAACTATATCAAGACAAAATTAGAAGTTTAAGGGGAGGGAGGCGGGTTACTTCTGTGACACGTGAGCCCATTCACACGTTGTCTTAACATGAGATCCTGTCAATTGTCTCTGATTTGTGATCTTAATATGCAAATGGTGTGTCCCAAGTCAAGGGAGGCAATGCCATGGGCAGTCAGGGAAGACTAACAAGCTATTGCTACCATTTGTAGCTTTTGCCTGGCTAGCGTATGCTAGCAGGAAATTGCCAATTTAGGTGACCTTATAACTTGCTACGTGGATTCTCTCTAAAAAATGTGGTTTATGTGTTTTTTTCTTAAGAGAATTAATCCAGTTAACCAGGAGTGTGTAACACAAACGAGATTCAAACTCTCACCAACCAATTCTGGAGGGCAACATTCATTTTGAGTTAACCGAGTTTTAAGTATAGAAAACGAGAGATAAAGATCATTACGACGCATTGAAATGTCTTAACAGCAACTAAACTGAGCACCTACAACAAAAACACTTGTTGTGTTCTGACTATTAATATAACCACACAAAGGTACCCTTATTATCAGCACGATAAAGATTAAAAGGCGATCTATATAATGTGAGAAGGGCAGGTGCACGGACCCATACCCGTATGAGTGAGGCTGTGTCTTGCCAGGTGGTAACGCTGAACAAACCTCATGTCACACATGGGGCACGCAAAAGGTTTCACACCTAAATGCAGATCATCAATACATTATTCACAGAACTTTTAATTTCTGTTTCACAATCCATCAATCAGTACTGCACCGTAAACATCTATTTACAATTGATGGGTTGTTAAACCACTTTTCATTTGCCGTGTCAAATTTTGCTAAAAAAACAATGCATGTTATGCTTTTTGGTCTTTTCTCCAAATCCAATTACCAATACATCAAACTGTGTCGATCAAATTAAAATCCACAACTCAACACATCACATGAGCTGATGTCACAGTCCTGTAATAATTTACATGTGGAGACTTGCTTTAATGTTGCCTTTACACACATGATGTAGTATAACCGAGATCAAGACTAGTTATTTATAATGGCTGAGATGGCTGACCCCTCTCACGTAATATAACTACAGTCTGTCTCAGTGACATGGGTACGGTGTGCGGACGCATACCCAAATGAATGAGGCTGTGTCTTGTCAGGTGGTAGCGCTGAAAAAACCTCTTGTCACACATGGTGCAAGCATAAGGTTTCACACCTAAATGCAAAGTAGCAATATTATAATACTTTACCTCAATTTCCATTCTATACGAATTAAATACTTAAGCTATTGGTTATTAACCACACATTTGCCAATTCATGCAAACAAATAATTGCTTTCTTCTTGAATGTAACTTATTATAGTTGCCAACAAATACAGCTGTACAACTGAACATTGTAGCTGCATCACCAATCGATTTTTATTCTGCCAATCGTATTCTTAAGAATATAAATTTAAGTCTGGGAGCACTGCAATTAATGCCTTTACTTTTGTGTACCTCATGTTAAAAGTCAATTGACTAAAGTGGGTTTTAATCATGCTGATAACTAATTAGTATTTTGTGTGATCAGTGTCTTTAAAAGCACATCACAATGTGAAAACATAGTATACATTTAAGCAACTGACATTCCATCCTTGGTGAACAAGCCTTTAAAAAAGAGCAGATCCAGTCACGTAAATGTCTGAAAAAAGATTTCTAAGAACTATGGTGACAAAAAAAGGCAGTAGAATATGAAAAGCATAGGTTGGGAACAGATGAGTCTGTATTCCTGGCATTTACAGACTGTGTAACAATGGCCTACGAAATGTGAGAAGGGCCGGTGCACTGACGCATACCCGTATGAGTGAGGCTGTGTCTCGCCAGGTGGTAACGCTGAACAAACCTCATGTCACACATGGTGCAAGCAAAAGGTTTCACACCTAAACGCAGAGCATTATGGTATTATTTTCAGATGTACGTTTTTGTATTCACAAGCCATCAATAAGCAATATTCTTCAAATATATATTCAGAATTGATGGGTTGTTAACCACATGTTTCAATCGTTTTCGAAATGCCTTTTTCCCCAAATTAATTCTTGTTTTTCCTCCAAATACAACAAAGAAACATCCAACTGAATGAACCAATTCTCAAATCCACAACTAACACATCACACGAGTTGATGATGCTGCAGTCCTGTATTTCTTTAAACATTTATAAGGACTTGCTTTAATGTTACAACGACACACAGAAAACAGGGTAAGCTTAATTGAAAAAAATATTTAAGAAAGTACTGATAAGATGGCTTACTTTGAGTCTCATAAAATGAAACTACAGTCTGTCTCAGTGACATGGGTACGGTGTGCGGACGCATACCCATATGAGTGAGGCTGTGTCTCGCCAGGTGGTAGCGCTGAAAAAACCTCTTGTCACACATGGTGCAAGCATAAGGTTTCACACCTAAATGCAAAGTAGCAATATTTTAATACTTTGCTTCAATTTGCATTTTTGTAATCAGGAATTTAAATCAACGCTATTGGTTATTAACCACACAATTGCCAATTCATGCAAAAACAACAATTCTTCTCATATTTTCTTCTCACAATGCTTCTCACTATGTTGAAGTGTTGTGGTTACCAACATCAAATATGCCCAACAATAAAAGACGAGGAAACCTTCTTAAAACTTCATACTGACATTTTCCTTAAATGTAACAGATGAATGTCTGAAGTGAACGAACAAAATGAAATGTCCACACTGATTTCTAACAGGGAATGTCATGGGCACGGTGCGCGAACCCATACCCGTATGAGTGAGGCTGTGTCTCGCCAGGTGGTAACGCTGAAAAAACTTCATGTCACACATGGTGCAAGCAAAAGGTTTCACTCCTAAACGCAGAGCATCAAGATAATTATTTGTGTGTCTCTGCCACCAGGGTAAAAAAAATATGTTTTACTCCTATTAGCACTCCTTTACTAATCTGGTATAAATTGATATCGGTGGTTAATAACCAATCTCATTCCCCTAAAATTACTTACAAAAAAGGTTACAATATGATATGATTAGATGTTTGTTTAAATGACAAAATTCCCAGAGGGGATCTAAAATCCACCTGCACAACACATGAGATGATGAGGTAATTTATTTAATATTACAGTTGAATAATTTGTGTATGAATACAGATATATAAATCAAGCATACAGGTGTTGCAGCATCCTAATCTTGTTACTGGGTTAAGATTGGCTGAGGCATACCCATATGAGTGAGGCTGTGTCTCGCCAGGTGGTATCGCTGAAAAAACCTCTTGTCACACATGGTGCAAGCGTACGGCTTCACCCCTACACACACAAAGTACCAACTTTAGCATGAAACACTCAACTGCCAAAAATGATCCACAATAAACTTTACTAATTGCTTAGTAAAGTTTGGTTATGCACTTATCAGCAGTTTGTCTGCACTGGAAATTCCAGCATGCGTTAGAAATTGGTTCTTGTCAATTGTAAATGTCATTTTCACATCTGATCCAAGTTAAACTTTAACTGCTAAAAGTATAAAGCCAAAATTAAAAATTGGGGGGGAAATGGAAATACCCTGTGTAGCAAGCTAAATTTGATTATTTTCCAACCTATAAAAATAAAATATGAAATGACCAGATAATTAATAGAGGCGAAACCAAAATCATTCAAACTACGCGTTGCCAATAAGTGCTTCATATAATTTCAACATATCAGATTTCTAAAAATCGATTTGTTAACATTAATACTTTGTAACGCTGATCGCAGAGGTTAGACAATTTTAGGCAATTGGTAAACAACTATGCACGACACATTAAGATTGGACATTTGCGTGCAGAGCAACTCTAGACATTTAGCTTGAAAATGAGTTTTATATGAATTGAAAGCATCATACAAAACTTAGCGTGTGATTTAAGACAAAATAAACTCTGCTTTATCTTAAAATTGTAACTGATAAAATAGAGAATATCCTAACATAAAAACACTCTTCAAATTAGACAAACAATGACACTTAACTATTCACAAGAGAGGATTCCAAGTTATTTCCTCTCTGTTACTTTGAATGTGAAATGACATAATGACAAGGCTGTGTGAGCAGTTGGCATTTTATCTTTTTCTTTTTTTACACACAAGCCACATTACCAACATATAGAACTCCTTAATTAAAAAACTGATAACTTCCAGAACTTTTCCAAAATGAAAAGCATTCCCAGAATGTATAATGGGATTCAGCCAATCTGGTTCCCGTTTACAATTTGCGGCACAAAAGCAAAAATCTAGATGTGATCAGGCCTGGAGCTTTTTATTATTTTTTAATTCGAGGTGATAATCTTTTTTTGACCCGTTTGAACTTTGTTCAAGCCGCTTTAATTTGTATTAATAATGTGAACATTTTAAAACTGTAAACACTTTCTACTTGAATTTAATAGCAAAAATAGACGTAAGTGTATCAAAATAGAGAAAGGGGATTTTAATGCAAAGAAAGCCTGCAAACTACAGACACAATCCGTTTTGAAGATTAAAGTGCCGATGAAAGATGTGTTGCTCTTCTCAGCCATTTGGTATTTCATGTATCAATGAGAACCTGGTTGTTTGTTTTTAAAAAATGTAAGTAGCACCATTACATTTTGAATTTGTGATATTGGGCTATATCAAATAAACTGAATTGAATAATAAACTTAATTAAGATCTATGTTTTTGCTTTTAAAAAATTACAATATGTTAAGTGCTTTTGGTGCTAGTGGACAGCGGTGTTATGTTAAAGTCAAATATCACTGGGCTAATTCAAACACTAAAAAGTCTAAAAAGGAAACCGGTCATCAATGTCAAAACTTTGTAGCACAATAACAGTTTTCTGAAAAGAAAACTGATAAATAGCAAAGACTGTTGTCATTTTTGCTTCATGGTCATCATGTCATTTCATATATAAAGTATGGGAACAGGTTATGTTATGCAGTGGTTTATAAAGCTCTGTGTAGATGCTGCATGAAACATTAGCTCTTGACAGGAAAGTGACAAAGCAATACAAACTCGAGTTTGAAGCAGCCATGTAAACATTAATGTGAGCACATGCATGACCAAGGTCAAAGAAAGAGAGGGTCAAGGTGTATTAAATGAGGACATACCCGTATGAGTAAGACTGTGTCTCTCCAGTTGGTAACGTTGTATAAACCGCATGTCACACATGGTACAAGCATACGGCTTCACTCCTAAATAGAGCACAAGAATGTTAGACGCATTTCAACGCACTGTGGAAGTTCATGAACACCAAGATTTAAAAAAGACAAAGAAATGCTTTATCACATAACATCCTGTCAGAGACATTACACGAAAAAGAGTCTAAGAACCTGCAGACATCAAGAGTTACGGTGCATTATCAATTGGGGAGAAACGGGGCTTACACGTTGCAGTTTGAACCAGTTTGAGTAATATTCAGTCATCCAGCAAACAAACTGTTGATGATGAAGCTTTTTCAAGTTACCCCATGTTCAAGATGCACCATTTCACTATTTAGTCAGGTCAAAAATGTTTGCATTTACCCGATTAAATCTTGAAAAACATAGCCTCTTTGCCTTTTCAGAACACTGATGCCTGCATTTAAAATGCTTTTTAGTGTAATGTGCCTTTCAATTGATATGTAACACAGTACTCAACAATTTACATGCAATAGTACCATTAGTGTTAATCACAAAATAAGGTAACTGACAGAATCACTTTTTTTGTGGACAGTTTTCCAACAAAGCCTAAAACTTTTATTAAACATTTTTTAAAGGGGGAATTCATTTAACAACAATGGCATAATTATGGTGGGACTTATCAATTTTAAAAAGCATGTGAAGGTTGTTTGTAGGAAAGGTTTCAGAGTGAAAGGGGAATAAATAATGCAAGCATACCAGTATGAGTGAGGCTGTGTCTTGCCAAATGGTAACGCTGGAAGAACCTCATGTCACACATGGAGCAAGCGTACGGCTTCACCCCTAAACGCATACAGTACCAAACTTTAGAAAATTGTTTTCGTGAACCATATACACAAAAATTGTCATCTTACATACACTAGTCATGTCATTATATGGTCTGGTTTATTTTCTAAGCTAACTAGTCTCTATATACACACACACAACACATAAAATGTGTCATGTCAACCTTAAAAGCAGTTAGAAATGCAATGAAAACATCGACTAGTGCTTAAACTTTAACCGTACAAAATCAAGAATTACAATTAGTTTCCACAGGTAAGTGAAAGCAAATCGTAATTGTGTGCAGACAACAAATATTCTACAAGCCCCTATACTGTCAAATGAGAGGGATGAATAAAAACTTATACCCGTATGGGTGAGAGTGTGTCTTGCCAGGTGGTATCTCTGGAAAAATCTCATGTCACACATGGAGCAAGCATATGGCTTCACCCCTGCACACACAGAGGAAAATATTTCATAAAAACAACACAATGAACTAAACACACTCACTTATATTATTATCCAGACATGTCAAAAGCAGTGGCACCAGTATGATGCTACACTAAATGTTTTCGGCTACTATTTTCTAATCTTTCCACATGCGTGAAAGAGGGACTTAATGAAGATTAAGTCTTTTTAATTAACTCAGTGCAGCTTTTCAATGGAAACAAAGCCCTAAAGGAGTAATGCAAAAACTGAAATGCACTCCTCCAGCATGCCCCAATATATAAAACATATTAATAAGGGGGAATATTTTAGGAAACAGACTAAAGTCATTCTATAAACAAAGAACAGATGTACTTCAGTAAACTGGGTATATGGGCTCTAATGCAGCAAAGAAGGGCGAACGCATACCCGTGTGAGTGAGGCTGTGTCTTGCCAAGTGGTAGCGTTGGAAAAATCTCATGTCACACATGGAGCAAGCGTATGGCTTCACCCCTACACACACAAAAAGTATATAAATGAGCTAGAAACAGAAAAAAGGTTTCAACACATAACCATCAACTCTTCCCTTCGAATGACACGACTATTGCATCATCAGCCTGAGAAACAAATTCTTGTTTTGCAGAGAATTGTTTGGAGTACCGTGATCATGAGTGGGTAATTTCAGTCAAACAAAAATTCTTAACAAATTTGGATTAATGAAGAAATTATTGTGCAGAACTAAGTAAAGCATTCAGCAGGGGAAAAGCTGAAGTGGTGTACATTCAGGTGCCCAAATATGTATGCATGTGTATGTACCAAAAGCTAATAAGTCATTTTTTCCATATTTTCCCATCCTAATACATGTCTGGATACATCTTCTTGATTGCGAATATGTGAATCTGGTAGTCAATTTAGACACCCTAAATCTTTGTTTACACTGCAAGGCACCTTTAAAACACCACTACCTAATGAGCCAGGGTTAGGGGACGCATACCAGTATGAGTGAGGCTGTGTCTTGCCAGATGGTAACGCTGGAAGAACCTCATGTCACACATGGAGCAAGCGTACGGCTTCACCCCTACATACACAAAGTATCAACAGATTAGCTAAGACGTTCCTTAAGCATCAATGGGAAGCATCACTCACATGCATTAAATCACTAGGACATGGCGGACATTACACATTTTAATTAAGCTTTATGCGAAGGGATGATCTGTTTTACTTCTAATTAGCATGTGTCTTCTGTTACGGGGAGCACTTTCAAATAATCTTGTGTACATTATATAACAAAAAGCCACTAGAGGAAATAAGCCAAGCAAGTTTAAAACAAAAGATACAAAACAGCAAGATAGCAAAGACTCATCTAAGACGGTGACCAGCTAAAGCATAAACACCAACACCGCTACATGTTTTAGCATTGTGGCAAGCATGTTTATTGCAACTTACTGCAAGTTGAATTTGGTTTAACATCTATATCGCGCACATTATTTGGATTTATGGTGCTGTTGAAGTGTGTGTTGCAAGTGTGCTTGCTTTGTAGCACTCCAAAGCGATGAACTGCCTAAACTTTTTTAAAAGCTCTTTTCCACAAACTTACAGCAGATGCATCTGTATCAGGAACTGTGCAACTAGACAATACCAATGTCAGTTTAAAAAGACAAGCAATTACAGCTTGGACACATGAGTTGTACAGCCATAATTTGCATCTAAATTAGGTGTGGACATCAAAGGACTATTCCTATAATATACCGTGGCTAATTAAACTACTTCACTATGGCTGGATCAGGCAGGTGGGCATTAGCACAATAGTGTACATTCTAGTAAAGCCATTCACAACCACATTGCTTTACAAATACCTGAGTGAGATAGTAAACGGGAAAATGTTGTCCGTCTATAATTAAATGTTTGTCCCAAGATAGACTGTACCCGATCAACCCCATTGAAGACATTATTGTGCAGAACTAAGTAAAGCATTCAGCAGGGGAAAAGCTGATGTGTACATTCAGGTGCCCAAATATGTATGCATGTGTGTGTACCAAAAGCTAATATGACTTTTTTCCCCATATTTTCCCATCCTAATACATGTCTGGATACATCTTCTTGATTGTGAATATGTGAATCTGGTAGTCAATTTAGACACCCTAAATCTTTGTATACACTTCAAGGCACCTTTAAAACACCACTACCTAATGAGCCAGGGTTAGGGGACGCATACCAGTATGAGTGAGGCTGTGTCTTGCCAGATGGTAACGCTGGAAGAACCTCATGTCACACATGGAGCAAGCGTACGGCTTCACCCCTACATACACAAAGTATCAACAGATTAGCTAAAACGTTCCTTAAGCATCAATGGGAAGCATCACTCACATGCATTAAATCACTAAAACCTGATAATCAATGTGGTTTGATAAAATAAAATATCCTCTTGTCAGTGATTCATTTTTTTTTGTTTACTGCAAGTTAAATTTGGTTTAACATCTATATAGCGCACATTATTTGGATTTATGGTGCTTTTGAAGTGTGTATTGCAAGTGTGCTTGCTTTCTAGCACTCCAAAGCGATGAACTTCCTAAACTTTAAAAAAAAGCTATTCTCCACAAATTTACAGCAGATGCATCTGTATCAGGAACTGTGCAACTAGACAATACCAATGTCAGTTTAAAAAGACAAGCAATTACAGCTTGGACACATGAGTTGTACAGCCATAATTTGCTTCTAAATTAGGTGTGGACATCAAAGGACTATTCCTATAATATACCGTGGCTAATTAAACTACTTCACTATGGCTGGATCAGGCAGGTGGGCATAAGCACAATAGTGTACATTCTAGTAAAGCCATTCACAACCACATTGCTTTACAAATACCTGAGTGAGATAGTAAATGGGAAAATGTTGTGCGACTATAATTAAATGTTTGTCCCAAGATAGACTGTACCCGATCAACCCCATTGAAGACATTATTGTGCAGAACTAAGTAAAGCATTCAGCAGGGGAAAAGCTGATGTGTACATTCAGGTGCCCAAATATGTATGCATGTGTGTGTACCAAAAGCTAATATGACTTTTTTTCCCATATTTTCCCATCCTAATACATGTCTGGATACATCTTCTTGATTGTGAATATGTGAATCTGGTAGTCAACTTAGACACCCTAAATCTTTGTTTACACTGCAAGGCACCTTTAAAACACCACTACCTAATGAGCCAGGGTTAGGGGACGCATACCAGTATGAGTGAGGCTGTGTCTTGCCAGATGGTAACGCTGGAAGAACCTCATGTCACACATGGAGCAAGCGTACGGCTTCACCCCTACATACACAAAGTATCAACAGATTAGCTAAGACGTTCCTTAAGCAACAATGGGAAGCATCACTCACATGCATTAAATCACTAAAACCTGATAATCAATGTGGTTTGATAAAAGAGAATGTCCTATTGTCAGTGATTACATTTTTTTACTGCAAGTTGAATTTGGTTTAACATCTATATCGCGCACATTATTTGGATTTATGGTGCTTTTGAAGTGTGTGTTGCAAGTGTGCTTGCTTTCTAGCACTCCAAAGCGATGAACTTCCTAAACTTTAAAAAAAACTCTTCTCCACAAATTTACAGCAGATGCATCTGTATCAGGAACTGTGCAACTAGACAATACCAATGTCAGTTTAAAAAGACAAGCATTTACAGCTTGGACACATGAGTTGTACAGCCATAATTTGCTTCTAAATTAAGTGTGGACATCAAAGGACTATTCCTATAATATACCGTGGCTAATTAAACTACTTCACTATGGCTGGATCAGGCAGGTGGACATTAGCACAATAATCGACCCCATTGAAGACATTATTGTGCAGAACTAAGTAAAGCATTCAGCAGGGGAAAAGCTGATGTGTACATTCAGGTGCCCAAATATGTATGCATGTGTGTGTACCAAAAGCTAATATGACTTTTTTTCCCATATTTTCCCATCCTAATACATGTCTGGATACATCTTCTTGATTGTGAATATGTGAATCTGGTAGTCAACTTAGACACCCTAAATCTTTGTTTACACTGCAAGGCACCTTTAAAACACCACTACCTAATGAGCCAGGGTTAGGGGACGCATACCAGTATGAGTGAGGCTGTGTCTTGCCAGATGGTAACGCTGGAAGAACCTCATGTCACATATGGAGCAAGCGTACAGCTTCACCCCTACATACACAAAGTATCAACAAATTAGCTAAGACGTTCCTTAAGCATCAATGGGAAGCATCACTCACATGCATTATATCACTAAAACCTGATAATCAATGTGGTTTGATAAAAGAAAATATCCTATTGTCAGAGTGATTTAAATGGGTTTTTTTTACAACTAAATTATTGTGTATTATTTCAACATAATAATTAAAGTCACATATGGCACCCCTACCATGTTACTTCCTTAAAATAGCTCAACTATGCTGGATACATCTATTTATAATAAATTATGCACACGTAGCAAATAAGTAAATACATGAAATTATACACAAAATGTGGAGACCCAATGTGACCTACTATGTACACAACTTATTATGGCTAACAGCGAGTTTAATCTCTTCAGCTCTGCTGGCCTGATAAAGCACCGATAACAATATCCTCACAAAATGAAAAAGTAACGTAAAACTCTGATCAGTTTTGTTAAGCAGCAATGGTAAAAGTGGGATAATACACTTTGAGGGGGTCCACATAAGCAATGTCAGGTGTTTATTTACATCTATTTATACAGTGCATTCCAATAAATGGCCCAGATATAATTGATATCAAACCATTCTTTGTAGTGGATGATTCAACCCTGATCAACTGTTGTATGAGGTTGCTAAAATGTTTCTATATTTCATCCACCCAATTTAAGATTTATAGAAGGGCTTCTATATTAGATTGCATTACACTGTATATGCATTACTATTTATTTGGCATTTAAATGTTGCTGTTACTATTTTGCATATATTTAAGTGTACTACTGATGTTTTTAATAAATCAACTCCCTTAATATATAGTAACAAATAATCTTTTATGATACGCGAAATGTAATACAGGTCTGTTTAAACATTCTGTTGCACTTTGTATGTTGTTGTGTAGTTCTTTTGAATAATCAAATAAAGTTTCTTAACTTGAACTGGGTACGGTAAATGGACGCATACCCGTGTGAGTAAGTCTGTGTCTCTCCAGGTGGTAACGCTGGAAAAACCTCATGTCACACATGGAACAAGCGTACGGCTTCACCCCTACACACACAGAGCATACAATTATCAGCTATTCAGTGTATTAATTAAGTAAAATGTGGAAAATAAAATCACAGAATGTATTATGGGGGAAACAGATACAGGTAACAGATACAGTGCTGCCATGAAGAGCAACTGCTTACTCAAATAAGATGACTGTATAAAAATGTAAATATAAATTATTGCAGCAAAGTTGGGTACGTTATTGGTGCATTTATTATTGTGAATACCGGGCAGTAGTCAGGGATTTGGAAAAACAAGTTGGAAGTTGACTTACCCACAGTGCATACTTCTTAAACAATGAAAAACAAAGAATTTTGTGTGAAAATGTGCAAATCGAATATTGACACTGTGCATAGATATGTATTTAACTTAGGTTCTAAATGTTAATTTTTTATAAATGAAGAACAGTCCTTTGATGTCCATGCAGAATTTTTTACTGACAAAGTAATACTTTAATAAAAAAATAATAAAACAAATAAATATTGCATGTTTTTTTAGTGGCCTGTACTGTGAGGCTTTCACATGGGGTCCAGAAGTTTGAGTCCACTTTAAAGTCCACTATCAAAAAGTCTTGTTTATAGAACTGTTTGTTATCATATTGCAATATAATCAATATTAGTTTCTCCGTTGTCTTAAAAACACCTTGTTTAATACTGCTAATTAATGTTTTTTAGATCCAACATTCAATTCAATCTGTTAGCACAATTAGTATTACAGAAATATTTTGGTGTTAACAAATAAAATATGGTCTCTTATGTGTGGTTAGTGCTAAATTGTGGAGTGTTTACTTGAACAAGTCTATCTTGACACTGTTTGAATGTTGATTTGAAAGAAGTCATGTGGAGCTATGTGGTTCTCTCAAGTACTAATTAAATTTCCAGCACCAATTTATTTCCAAATGGAAAGGAACGGCACTCTCAAAAGAATTTCTTAAGTAAAATCCTCTAGACCAGGAGATGGCAGACTTTAAGAATAAAGCGGGCAGTATGTTTCAACAGAAGTGCTTGTCAGATGGTCAAACAGTGTGGGTGCTCAGATGTGTACTGCTTTGTTGTGTACATGACTAGCTGTGTTCTAGCAATGCCCAACAGTGCATTGTGAAGCGCTGTAGGCGTTGATGGAGCATGCAGCAACTGCTGGATGGCAAAACATGCAGGATTATTAGCCTGGGGGTAGTTACTCCAGCTACCAGTGTATCAAGCCGACATCTCTGCCGGACTAAGCAACATTTGCACTAACACAAATCTAATTCAACCTCCTATTTGACTCATTAAAACTATTTATCAACAAAACAATTCAAGCCAAACAAAGTCAAAGTATCATAGTTGAAAATCAGAGAGTTGTTTTTACATTGCAAATTTACAGTCTAAATTTGCACTCAAGATTATAATGGTCAGAAGAGAGGCTAATTTCCCCTCTACAGACACCAGAGCTCAACCCCCTTTAGCATTCCAGAGAAGAAGAAAAGAAAAAAAGTAGGAATGTGCCTCCTACATCTCTGGGATCTCTAAAATTGCACTAAAATAATATAGATTCTCAAAATGAGAATGCCAGTCAAAATGAAAGAAATTATTATTGATAATAGACATCAGAAAAGGGCAAAAAAATATTAAATGTTGAAACAACAATTTTTTAATAGTGGACTCAGGAACTACTGGACTGTACTGTATTACATTGCCTTCTGCAAATTGTTAGTGGTAATGGGGGACCAATATTTGTAAAGACAAATATTGTGCTTTATATTTTGGGGTGAACATATTTTGGGGGTGTGGCTTTGTTGGAAATTACTGTCCACAGACAAAATGAACCCTGAGCATCTTTCCATTGATTCAAGTGACAGACTACAGATGTAGTCCGATTTATGTAATATGGGTACGGTTAAAGGACGCATACCCGTGTGAATGAGGCTGTGTCTCTCCAGGTGGTAACGCTGAATAAACCTCATGTCACATACGGCACAAGCATACGGCTTCTCCCCTAAACCGAAGAGCACCAGTTTTAGTCAAAGTCCCCACAGATACGACCAATTAGCTGTGAGGCAAAAAACTATTACCAAACATGGTTTTTAAGCAGGCCATTGCTAAACCTTACAGTTGCTGCACACTAATCGATTCATTCCAACTGAAGCTTTCAGGACATCTTTCAACAAATGATTCATGTAATCAGGCATTAAAAGCTGCTTTAGCTTGACTGTAAACTCAAGTTGCTCCAAGCATTACCCATACCTGTATGAATGAGGATATGTCTCTTCAGGTGGTATCCACTCCTAAATGCTCCGTAACAGTGATCACAAATAAAGTTTTTCTGTACTTTGGATGACGGACCATTCTCATCTCCACCTGTGCCCTATTAATGGAGAATAAGAATAATGGTTCAACATCTTTTCATGTGTCAGTTCAACAGTGAACTAATAACACAAAGAGATACAAAAACACAATGGCATGATTTATAATTACATTCCCACCCACAAATGGTCAGAACTGGATAACATCTAAAACTCCTGTGAAATCTCCATAAATGTAGGCCTGTGATTTATATAACACCCTAGAGACGTTGCAGACAAAATCTAAATGTTTATGTCTATTTTTAATGGTTTACCTTCTCTAAAACCCAATGTATATTTAGTATGAACCGGAAAGAAATAGGTTAGTTTTTTTCCTTCAACATGTAATTAACATTTGAGTTGATAAATACCCCGCAATCCCTTCGAATGGCCGAATGCCCTCCTGTTACTGCTCCCCCTGTTATGCACACAACTGCAGTTATTGTGCTCCGCTTCACTCTGCTCCCCTCCCCCTCTTTCCTCTCTAGAGATCCTCCACCCCCTCCACATCTTCCCTGAGCTCCTCCCCCCACCCCCACACAAACAAAATGTGCACACATGAAAGCTTCAAGTGAGGCACACATAAATAAAGTTAAATGCTTCAACAGAAATGTGTGCAAACAGCCAATTCCATTTTATGAAATGAGGAAAATGTTTATTTCACTATATATACCCTTCCCTATTTAGCCACTACAGCCACTGACCTTCCCTCCCATTCCTTCTTGTTCGCTCACTTTGCAGGGCGTTACTGATTTCCTATTCTTTTTTTTCTGCTGCATGTCCTCGTTGGCCCTCATCTCCTTCTCATCCAGCAGGCGGGGAGCTTGGAAATCACCTTCCTTCCGGATAAGCTACAGAAGCAGAAAACGGTCCTGATTACTTCCCAATTTCAGATGCGTAACCTTTAAAACGTAACCAAGAATATCTGAATATGTGATACATGTGAACCTCTATTAAGTGAATTGTTGCCAGCCAGTGGAAGAAACCAGCTTAAATAGTGTGGGTTTTGTAAATTTCGCATTTTTATTTTATTAAGACCAACACCATTTAAGACAATTTGAATAATTTCTGTCCTTAAAAGCATGTATGATATGACATGAACTCACATTCCAATTTGTGAGTTTAACACTTCCAAATAGAAGTGGGGATTGTTTTGAAGTACAATAAATCATCATGACTGTATTAGAAGGACAATAAAATGTTCAACTTCCTAAAGGCTACACATGTACACTCTTCACAATATTCAAATGAATAGCATAAAAACAGCTCAATTGCCACTCTACATTTCCGAAGTGGGTCCTAACCAGGGGTGGACAGCTCATGCCAGATGGGAGGATCATATGGCCCTGGGGAGCGCGGTCAGGTGCCTCTCTCTGCGGTGGTCCATGGCCAAGGGGGGCCATCATTTTTTTGGGTGGAGCGGCCATGGAGCTAGCCTGCATCAATGCCATGCTGGAGAGGACAGCCTCGCAGCCAAGCAGCCCTGCCTGCAAAGAAAAAGGATGAAGAGTAACAGTTTACCAACTCTGTCAAACATTTAAAAACAGTCTGCAATTTGAAAGTATCTACATCTTAGACATTATTGCCAATCACATGGTATTTGCCAAGCTAGCATCAACAACAACATCCTAAGTGACACAAGACTGTAAGGAAAGTTATTTGTAACCACTTTGGCGTTCTCAAAACAAACCCATTTCATATGGTCGCGGACTGAGCTGCTGGGCAGATGTGACATTGCTGTGGTGTATGTGAGCGCAGGGACAGGGGTGGGGACAAGGTCATCAAGAGATCCGTCAGTCAGGATGGTCGGGATGGTGGGAAGCCACACCCACCTCACTCATCTAGCATTAAAACTGAGGAAGAGGAGGATGTGGATAAAACAGACAAGCATTAAATGACAACAGTATCACTTGCTGTCTTTCTCACTACATATTATTTTAAGTCCAGTTATTATGGCAATTTTCCTCAATGGCATGTTAAGGTCAAAATATAAACACACAAATATTCTATATGTGTACAAATAACTATGAGAGTAGATGTTGCTTTGTTACTGTTGATAGTAATTAATCAGTGATTAAGATACTGTATATTTATTGTGTGGTTACATTTTGTTTTTTTTGAGTTACCCCTTTTGACCATGGTAAGCAACTGACGGACTTCCAATGATTTGCTTCTGAATAATAAAATAATTTGTCCATAACCACGTTGTGGTTGGGAATACAGCTGAAATTCATACCGAATTAGCAGCTGGGTGACTGGCATGAACTCAATAATTCAATAAAACATTAATAACTTTTTAGGAATGGGAAAATGTCTTTGTCTGCGGGGTAATTTAGTCAACCTGAGCTGTGACTTTTGCCTGGCATTCTACAATTATAACTGCTGCCAGTATTGAGCTAGGTTACTCTTAAAATGTATTGCGCAAGACAAACCTCTGGGTTGAATACATTTGCCTTCGCACAGGGATACAAATGTGCTGTTGTGGTGCTCATCAATAGTTGGTCCTATGTTATATAAACTTCACACTTCTCTTGCTGAATACACGACCACTGAAGCAGATGGAATAATCAGACTTTACTTTCAGCAAATACAAAACAAGTAAATCCGGAGCCAGTTAAGATTCAGATACCAAACACTACAACTAGTAGTAAAATGCATTGCTGACAATCCAATCATGTATAATTGTTCGTTTGACTTGAGGGAAATGGGTTGAAACGTAAAGCCAAGGGACTGCACAGAAATGTAGGAAAGGGGATCTGGGAGTAAATCTCTACACCACAGACTAACGTACTGTTTCAGTAGAATTGATGAAACCACTAACATCCTTAAATCTGAGATTTTCTAGCATGGCAAAATAGTAAATTAACACCATATTGATTTCTCAAAACATAATTTGTATAATAGACAACATTTTCATAAAACGTCAAACAAAATTCAAATTCAACGGAGAAAAATGCACAAAGAGTCTAAAGAGGTTCCAAACTAACCAGTGTGAATCAGAAAATGCTCCCATTATCTGCCTTACCATGAGATGGGACCAAAAACACCACGATTACATAATAACAAATGTGGAATTCAAATATCTCAATTGGTTTACAATGTCTTGTATTTTGAGTGAACTGGGATTATGGTTTTTGGAGGACAAAGAAATGTGTTTGAGAATACAACACATAATCAATAATATACAAACATATGGTAAAGAATAGTGTGACTAATTGAAAAGTCCTTATTCCTGAATTATATACTTTATACCTCGTTTCGTCTTTTAGTGTAACTTCTGGACGCACAACTTTTGTTCTACATTTTAAGCAGAAGCCATTGTAAAATATATATGCGTGATAGTGGTTGTAATTCTTCATGAACTGTGAACAGGAAATGCAAAAGCTACCATTTAGTAACTGCGAGAGAAATATAACGTTACGTCTGCATATTAACCAAAGCTAATCTGGTTGGGTTTAACAGGCACGTTAGGAGGAGGCCATTATCTTACTCAAAGAAACAGCCGTATTTGTGTGATGGCGTTTCGAGATGTAGCTAATGTTACATTTTGGCTCAGTTTGTTCTTTTCCTCAACCGTGGGAGAAGTTAACGGTAACGCGTGCGAGCCATCGTGTAGTTTAGCGAGGGCCAAATGGAGACAGACATATATCAGATATATACGTCTTAAACGCTACACAGGTTGCGCCATTAGCGTTGTTAGCTAGCTAGCTAAAGTTGCTAAGAAAATAGACAGCAAGCGTAACGCTAACGTCGGCTAACGCTAATAAAAAGACCTCATGGCCGTTGAACGTTAGTTGCATTACGTCGACTGTTGCCGTGTCCGTTGCCAGCAGAGGCCATGCTACATCCATACTATAATGTGGCTTTAAAAAAATACCCGACTGAGCTGGCCTTCACTACAAACCTAGCGCAAGTTAGCTGAAGCTAACAGCTAGCTAGCCTCTCGCTGGCGCCCTCGCCCACTTAAACGTTAATTCACGTTAATCCAACAATTTAAAGGCCGCCTGCTCACCGTTCGGATACAATCGCTTTGCGGGAGTACATATCGTGCACACTGGACCAATGAATCCGTCCACTGCGGTTACACCATGAGACAAAAGCTCAACTAGTTCGAGGGAAGATTGAGCGATAAAGACATTCGCGATGGCCGTCGTTGCGAGTGCCTCCCCCTCCCGAAGATGGAGCTATCGTCTGTTAGCGAGCTAGCATTAGCTGTCGACGTTGACGCTGTAATATTAAGCAAAATCCCTTCACTGCAATCTCCGAGCATGAATGTTGACGAAGTGAATAGCAGACCACTTAATGCACAGTAAAAAAAAAAGCTCCACAGCACGTTTGAGAAAGACGAAGATATATTTATCTACCTTTCTGCTCCACTCGCCCGACGTTTTCAAGACCGTCTAGTTTACAAACACAGGAAACGCCACAGGATGTAACCCACTCCCCCACACAGCAGCAAAGCCTCCTCAAGCGAAGAGAAAGGGGTCATCTTCTTCGACCAGCTCCCCGTGAGCAGAGAGCGTTGGTTGAGAGTGTGGACAGAATCAGCTTGTTAATCCATTGTTTGTATTGTTGGGGAGATTTTACGCATTGTGTGGTGTGAGATGGCGAGATTCAAACGACGGCTGAAAAGACACAGATGAGAGGAAGGAGTGGGCACTAAGATGACACAAAACAGGGACGTGCAGACATCTTGTGGTAGATGTAGTTGCCCATTTGATTTTCTGACGTGTACTTGGCCCCAAATAAAATTATTTATCTAAAAAATAATGATATTATTGCCGACCCTGAATCTTTTAATTATAAAAAGGCTTATGAGATCGCTCCTCCCAAACGGTCGTTTATTGGGAGGTGACGCAATCGTGTCAAGTATTCATTTTTTAAATGAATTTCTTTACTTTGCACTGCTATTTTCGTTTTTGTGCGTAGTGGTTGGGTTGATGTTTACCTGAAACTAGGTAATAATTAGCATGGAGTTGTGTTCGGCCAATTTTTATTTTTAAAAAGGCTCTTGTATTGATTTTGTATCTTGTACATATTTGCTTTTGGAAGGTCTCTGTGTATTGCATCGAATTGTGTTGTACTGTGCTTGTTGAAGCATTGTATATTGATATGGTTGTGTAGTGACCACAGATGAAAATAAGCTATTTAGCTAGCACTCTGGCAAATTAACATTAGGTTGATTTTCAACAGGCTTGCCGTTGTTGCTGAGCCAGCCATCATACCTCAAAAAGCCGGATTCCGACCTGGCAAAACTACAACAAGCAGACTTCTGTCCCTCACTTAACATATTGAGGACGGATTCCAGAAAGGACTGGTAACAGGAGCTGTTATTGTTGATCTGTCTGCCGCATATGACACTGTGAACCATCACCTCCTCCTAAAAAAAGATCATGGAGTTGACAAAAGACCTGGCACTCACAGACCTCATTGGAGCCCTTCTGAAAGACAGGCACTTCTTTGTTGTCCTGAATAACAAGCAGAGTCGCTGGCGACAACAACGGAATGGCCTACCTCAAGGTAGTGTGCTGGCCCCACTACTTTATAACATCTACTACACCAACGACCAGTCAATGGACCAGAACACTGAGCATTTCATATGCTGACGATCTCTGTGTAACATCTCAAGAGAACTCGTTCGGAGCAGAATCCAACCTCACTAGCCTTAGATGAGCTTCTTCTCTAGTAGGCCTATGAGCGCAACTACCGACATGCCAACCCTGCAAAGACCCAAGTCTGCTCCAACCACTGCCGCCTAACTATTGGCTGCTTAAAACCCACCAACCAACTTCCACCTCCTCCTGCCCCTGGTGATATTAGATGGGAAGTTCCAGCCAAGCCGAGAAAACAACATCTACTAATGATGAAGGCCATCTTCTCCATGGATGTCACCCTCCGTCCCAACAGCTAAAGTCAAGAAGAAGCTTTCTCAGCTGTGTCCAGCCCCTGACAAAGTCTCTGAAGAAACCAGAATCCAACTCTGGAGGGAAAAGCATGAAAAGGACCCTCCCGACTGGAAACCTTTCCTCTGTCCCTGAAGCACCAGGGTCTCAATGGAAAACACTAAACCGCCTCAGAACGAGAACGGGGTGATCGAAGCTTGCTCTGTTTGTCAGATGAGGCTACAAGACTGGCCCAACCACCTGTGAATGTGGAGAAGCAGACCATAGACTGCCTTGTCTGCCCTCTCCTACCCAACCCTTGCAATTCAAAAGACCTTGCAGTGTTTAGTAAAAATGCAAAGGACTGAAGAAATGGGACTCACATAACCACCATGCTTCACTGAAACGAAAAGAAGAAGAATTAAGGTGCAAACTGAAATGTTGAGGAATGTCCACCACTGTCCCTGGTAAATACATACATATGTGCTATATGTTTTATGCATGAAGTAATGTTACATATATAATGGCTCATTTATAATTATGAATATATATCCTCTATCTTATTTATATGAAAATCAAACCAATTAATCAGCTGATAAGTCTATGGTGTAGATTGGAGGGAGCCATTCAATACAATAACCTAAGTAACTCCTCCAACTGCAATACAAAATTGTTGGTCATATATATATATATAAATATATGTGTGTGTGTGTGTGATATTTTCTCGGAAAAGGTTTTTATATATATTCAGTTTTTGATGATGATTGCTATTAGTACTTATAGGATTGCTAATATTATAACAATCCAAATTATCTTTTAATTTAACCTCGTAATAAAACCTATATTCACTTGAAAAATGTTCTTAGGAATCTGGGTGGGTGGGTGAGTGGGGGGGGGGGGCGCACCCAAGCGCTCAAACCAGCATAGATGTACCAGGTAGGGGTAATGCAATACCTAAGATCATTGGTGCAAAAAAATCACGTGACCCAGCTCTTCCACTCCCATGACACCTTTCTGTTCACTCCACCTCACGGGCGGTGACACAGCGGTGGAAGCGCGTGTCAGGTGTCTCAAGGGTTCACAAAAAGAGTGACAACGGAAGTTCGCACAGGTAAGATACAACTCAGAGCAAGGAAGTGAAAATATATACAAATAACTCGAGCCAGGGCTGTAAAAAATACCAAATGTAAGTGTTTCGAAAATGTAAATGAGCCTGTTGTTGTTCAGATATTTTTTTATAGTAACGCTCGTGCACATACTCGTGCTCCCGGAGGACTCACCGTCTATCGAGATCATAGATGCCAAACCAGTCCATCTGCTGAGTCGTTATTGGAGGCTTTTGTTTTCACTGTTTTTTCCGGAGTCTAGATACAAGTTACATGTGACACTGTGTGAATGGAAATATGTTCTAACTTTACTAATACGTATACAGTTTGGCTTTTACGTCACACAAGTTCTCTACCAGAAGTGTTACACACGCTGCTGATCTTCAACACGTTTATTTTATTGCCTTCATAATTATTCTTCGTTTCAAACTCTATTATTTCTATATAATCAACAGATGATGTGCTTTTTGAAATGCTTCTTAGGTCAATTGTGGGTGGAGCAATAGGGACACCACCTTAGTTGTGAGTCGTACTGTATCTGATTCTTTACTTGTTAAGGAAAACTTGGCTTAAAGGTCAAAGGTCAGTATCCGCCTTTCACTGATAAGTGACGTAGATAAAGCTAAATGCTGTTGTTTCGATAAAGAACTTTAAAAGCACATATCGCCTTTGATGGTTTTAAGGCACAACTTGCCATGTACCTCACTTCTAGCTGAAAAAGGACCACCTTTGTTTTACTTTGTCACCTTTGATTCATAATGTTTAAGTCAATATCCTCTCCAAATTAATGCCATCATGCCCGGAAGGTTGGGAGTTGGGAGGAAACGCAAATAATCCTTTGTGCAATGTGAGCTGTTCGTGTGGTAATTTATAAAAGATTAAATTGACCTGCTGTCATGCAACAATGATTAAATGCTCATTATTAGTAGTACTGCAAACTATGTCTCCGAATCTTATGTGGAATAAGTTCCGTTTACAAAACACAACCAAATCAAGTACACATAAATGTAAATCTATCTATTATCTCTTGGACTTGCAAATTGTTTTTGCACACGTAGATGTAAATTTAAGATGCGTAAGGACTCTTAGCTTTCCAAACCAGTTAATACAAAAGAAATTCAAAATGTAAAGCACTGAGATTGTTTTTACATACAGGAAAAGCTTGCTATGACCCCACCCTACTCCTTATTATATTCACAAGCATTTCCTGCTGTGTATTGGTTTTCAGAAGACATCCTTGTTCTACTATGCTCTTCTCTTTATGTGAGATCAATTTCAGTTTTGATTCTGAACCCACATCATTTGGGAGTTCATGTGTTCTCCCTTGTTTCTATAGTTGGTCAGGCTTCCTTTAATAGTTCGAGGATATGCAAAAGACTCTTAACTTCCCTCCCACTGTGTTTTCCCTGGGATGGACTGCTGAGCTGTTCAGGGTGTGTTCCTGTCTGCATGCCATGCAGTGCATGCTGGCTTGATATCCTGCAAAAGGACAAACCGTGTAGAAATAAGACGTTAACAAATCATTTCAGCATGGCCATCAAGTAAAAATAGCTTGTGCTTATAACCCAGGAACCCATCGACTAATAACTAAACCCAGCACAACATACAACTAATCAACAGACAAGTGGAGTTAAATTGTCCATCGGGCCTCAAAGCCAGTAGCAACAGTAAACAGTCCCAAGCAATTCAGAATTAAGAAACCTAATAAAAGTACTTGAGCAATGGGCCGTTCTTAACATCGTTGTGTTTATCATTTATCTTCATTTAAAAAAATACATTTTTATGTTCAAATTGAATTTCGTCAATAGTCCACACGACTTGTCACCAGTATCACTTTGCATCTCAGTGGTGATGTAATAGGTGCACCTGAGTGAAAAGGCCCAGGTAGTGAGAGAAATTATTATTGAGTCAGCTGTACAGAGTGGTGATATAAACACATGGTTGAGCACTAACTGGAGGATTCATGGTCTGACAGTCTCTCCAGACACAGAAACTGCATCATCCGTCTGTCGCCCCTTATTTAAGTGTAGGTTTGTTCGAGTGAAGTTAAAGAAAGGCTCTATGTGTTATGCAGTACGGTTGTGGGGCGCTGCTCTTCATTGGTCTTTTGTGAATGTTGCCTATGGCGAGTTATCCTCTCATAATGACAATGTGCTCACACTTGTGTTTCCATCTTGTTATCATGAGGCACGGGCCGGAGTGCAAGTTTGAACATGTTGACTCGTTTGTTTGCATGCATAACTGTATGATAATAAGCATGGGCAACCACTCTTTGGTATTTATGTCAGGTAGTGTGTTAGTGTGACAAGAGGTGAACTGAAGCATGTTACAAGCGAGCAAATCAGTGATCTCCGACAGCAGATGGGTCCCCAACTCTGCTACCAACCTTCTGATGAGTCGGGACACGTCAAAGGACTTTCAGAATGGTCGTTTCAATCACCTAACCCACAACTTGTGGATGTCGGATGATTCTATAGCCACATGCAAACTTACAAGATGCAAACTAATTCAAATCCAGGATGGAGCTCAGTAAAAGGTGATTTAATATCGGAAGTTTAGTTTTCTCTGGTGAAGGTTTTGGAAGTAATTTGAAGGTTAATTAATTCAATTTAGTATACTTTATATAGCCCAATATAATAAATTCCTCAGAGTGCTTTACAATCTGTCCACATACGACATCCCTGTCCCAGGACCTCACATCGGATCAGGAAATACTCCCAAAAATTAGAAAAAAGCCTTTCACAGGGAAAAAAGGGAAGAAACCTTCAGGAGAGCAACAGAGGAGGATCGCTCTCCCCGAATGGACCGAAGCAATAGATGTCATGTGTACAGAATGTACATCATTACAGAGTTACATAAACACACTCAATGAATATGACAGAAATGATTACGAGTTAGCTGTAGTAATATTCGTGTCTGATGTTGGTTGTGTTTGTATTTCAGGTATTTAGATAGCTGCCAAAGATGGAAAGTGGTCCATTCAATCGACAGACCTGGGCGGCACAGTCCGTGCGTGTCACTGCGAAGGAGCTGTCACTCAGCGGCCGAGGGAAAAACAACGCCATTGCTGAACGCTTCTCTAAGTGAGTAACAACTAGTTTTCTGTCTTTTTTCCAGTCTTTTTTCCAGTTTGGTCTTGCTGTTGCTGCTCGTGACAATTCTGGTTCCCTCAGTGTTCCAATTGATATTACTGTATGTGGAAAACCTTGGACAACATGTATGAGTTCGACTTAATGCTACATTAGGTTAGTTCGGACTGTTGTTGAGTCTGCTTCTGTTTTTAATTTCTGCAGCCAGAAAACATGAGATTGCCCTTTTGGCTAAGCTGATGAATCATTAAAGTTACCTCTCAATATTTGTAAGAATACATAGAGAATATGTCTAAAACTATATCTAAACAAGATGTGATCTAAATACAATCTAAACTACTAAAATGTATGAATATGTTGGTTTTCAGAGTGTTACATGTTTCAATGTCTTACAAGGTTCTTGAGTAAAAGGCTCCAATTCTTGTTTAGATGTTTTTGTTTTGAGTCAGCAGAGGTCAGTGTTGTGTCTGTCTCTTTCAGGTACCAGAGAGCTGCTGAGGTGTCCAGTACCGAGAAGAAAAAAGGAGTAAGTATAACTGCAAAGAAGGATGGGGACATTTTATTTCAGTTTAGAGACATTTCTTGGAGTTTTTGAAGAAGTATTGTAAAGTTGTTCTGGATTTTGATATACGAATGACCAAGTTTCTCACATGAAAATCTAAATCTATGATACATCTTGTGTAAAGCATTTTGATAAGCCTCTCCCAGCAAACTACATGATTAAATGAAGCGTGTGTATGCTGCATGTCTTGCTTCAGTAGCTGGTGAAGCTAAACTAATCATTGCACACACTCACCATGCCAACACCCTGTCTGGGGGGCAACATGTCTTGTCTTGGCTAACCTCTCATAGGCCACTTCTTGAGATGGGCAGGCTATCACACCCATAATCCCACTTCAGTGTAATCCCCTTGAAATGCTCTTTGTAGCTCCAATTGTAGATTAGCTGCTTTGTCAGTGTGAAAGACGCATAAACAAAGCAGGACTATGTTTAAATGAGCAAGTGATCAGCTCATATCATGAGGAAATCTACGGTAATATTGATGTGAATGCATGCTGTATTTGTTCAGGGTGAGCCAGTTGCTTTAAAAGCTTCTGTATTATTTGTTTAATGATCTGGCTGATAATGATGTCCCAAGTAGGCTTTGTTTGTGTGTTTGAATTTGTTTGTATTTTTGACTTTTTCTTTTTAAAGTAGAAACTTGGTATGAATGTACTGTCCTGCGTAATTAGTTGAATACAACTTAAAAGATGCTCTGAAGGCATATTTCTCTGCACAAGTGCAGGTTGTTAGGTTAATTCTTTAGAGCAATTTTAGTTTGATTGATTCATAGTTTGTAATATTGTTTAAGAACCAATAGTATTGTGATATGAGCTGATGTCTCTGGTACAGGGGTACGGGAGTCCAGTTCAAATATTCAAGGTTGAATGAGCAGCGCAAAAGACCATCTGTCCATCTGAGTGTGTGTGTGTGTGTGTGTGTGTGTGTTAGGGGGGAGTTGGGGGAAGGGGGAAAAAGAAAGAGAGAAGGGGGAAGGGGGGACTTTTTAAAAGTGACAAAGAAACTATTAGTTATTTTAATAAATTACATAGAAACAGCATTAAAACGTGTTTTAAAATATCTTTGCTGCTTGTCCTTGCTATTATTGATTATTATGAAGTTTTCTAATTTTACTTAATAATAATACTAATGATTAATAACTTTGCTCAGTCTTCCAACACAAAGTGTGTGAGTCAGAACACAATAGGTCAACTACCGACCTAAACCAGTGATCATAAACCACAATGGTTTGGAACAGTTCTCTGTCTTTCCAGGATCTTGTTAGTTTGGCTCTCCACAATAAGAAATATTCTGAAAAATCACATTTTTACAGCGTGTTTTATCTCCCTTTTTGCTTATATGTTGGCTTTAACACTCCCATTAATTAAATCAGACTAATATTCATCCCAAACATTTTTAATTTGGTTAAACAAAGAGATTCCAAATTGTAGTTTGTATAATTAAAATAACATATTTTGTGAGTACTTTTAAAGCTTAGAAATCTATGGCCTCCCAAGGCAAATTACCAACATTTTGCTTGTAAAAGTGTAATGTGTCTCTTCTGACGCTGCCTTGATCTGACTTCACTTAGCATCTGTCCTTGGAGCTTGTTTTGTACAACCTCCCTGTATCTGAGCTCTGAGTAGTGATCAAATTATGTATACAACTTTGTAACGGCTCAATTCAGCTTTAACATTATGTTTTTTTTAATAGCTCTTGTTCTCCATCTTGGTGTGTATCGTATATATTTTGTGTGATTGCTTTGCGTTTTCTTAAACTTTTGTTCATCTGCATGAAAGAGTGATTTTGAAGTGCCATTATCTTCCGGTATACTTTACAAGTGGAAAAGCTGACAGCGAACAAAGAGTTAACTTTTCCCTGAATGTATCATTTCCTGCTCTGGTTTCCTGGTTATTCTGACTCTCTTTCATACTCTTTCCTGGAGTTAAAGGGCGACGAGCTCTTACGAGCAGACGTTGTCTGGCTGCAAACATCTGGGAGATCCCGACTTGTAAAAGAAGAACGAACCAAAGGAATCTCATTTTTTCTTGCTGTCAAGTTGTGGTTACACCTCGTTTAGGTTCTCCAACGCATTCACAGAGGTTTCTCTTTTTTCTTTAAAAAAAGGGAACAAACTTGTCACTGTCCAGTTCTCTCCGCTCACCCTGGATTTGCCTCACAAAGACAGTAATTGTGTGTTAGTTTTTTGTAGTTTTTTCCCCTTTTGTTTTGTATTTTATTCTTATGTTCTTATCTGTGTTTGCGCATATACCATAGTTGTAGATGCACTGGATTTAGTTTAATGTACTAATGCTCTTTTTAGTTGTCTTTTCGGGAGTAATTCAGTGTTTTTGTTTTTCATCTCAAGTCGTCTTAAAATTTAGTCAAACTATAATTTGTAATTGCTGGTTTTTGAGGAATTGTGTTTTTTAGAATGTAATAGTGTTTAATTGTTTCCCACTGACCCGGCCTCAACATGGAGGCTTGTTTATAATATCTATTAGCAAATTAGATTACTTATTTGAGAGGGACTTGGTCACATGTTCACACCCTCTTTCTTCAACGTGTCATTTCTCTTTTATACTTAAGGAAGTTCCCAGAGGTCACATGGCCCGAGTGTGCCTCCTGTTGTTCTGTTTGCTGCTCCCCATTGTCATGAATGGCTGAGTGGGGGACAGAGCCCTCCTCAGTTTCGTTTTGGGAAGGTGAAGTTGTCATGTGGAAAGGAATGCAGCTGAAAAAGATCTGCCTGCCTGCTCAGCTCAGCCATCTCCACATTGAGCCAATCATTGCCTTCAGCAAGACATCGACTTCCTGGACCAACTGTAAACAGCTGTTCACCTAATCTGTCAGTGAAGCCGAGCTCAGATTCTGGCATTTCCGCTAGTCTTTCTTGCTGAATAGGGCTTGGAGCTGTGCTGTGTTGGTTTTCCAAATAGAAACACTTTCATAAATCCGCCCGTAAATCAAATGGAAATTAGAATAACTGAATGTATAATGTTGTTTTTTGTTTCTCACTTCTAATATCACTTTTAATTTGTAATCTCTTCTCGTCTTTCTCACAGTCTTCTGAGAGTGCATCATCCTTACTGCGGTTAGGCAACCTCAGTGCTCTGAAGAAGCGCTGGGAGCAGGCACAGGCGAAGCCTTCTTCGGTCCCACCTCCGAGCCAGTCCAGCACTCGCAGCAGGCCTCCTGCTCTGGCCAGGCCTGCTCCTATCCCTGAGCCCTGTCCTCCATTAAAGAGCCCTGGCCTGCCGACCGACCAGGGAGGTCAGCTCACAGCCGGTCGTGTCGTGCAGCCCGCAGCAGCTCCAGAAGCATCCGAAGGTGAAGAGCAGACGGGGATGGACAGGAAGGAGCTGACACACCGTGGAAGACCTGAAAAGCTTGATGAGAAAGTTCCCACCAGCCCCTGTGCCTCTTATGAAAAACCCAGAGTGCCACTGACCAACCTGAAGATGAAGTTTGAGAGGGGAGAGGATACCATAAGCAAGGTAGCTACAGACAGATCAGATCCTTTTCTGCTTCGGCAGCATCTTCTTATGATCCATTTGAGACAGTGTTATGATACTTTATGTTGCATAGCCTGAAGCTGCTTTATTGAGCCTCTTTGAAGGAACTCAGAACCACTTTGATTCTAATGTACAAGGCTTGTTATGCACCTATTATCCCGCCCTCCAGCAAATTTAAAGTAAGTAAAACTAAATTAAACAGAACACAGTATTTACTAGTAATACTATTTTCTATTGTTATTTAAAGCCAAGCTTCTTTCCTTGACCCTAAATTATGAGTGCTGAACACAGTTATGTGTTAGTTATCTGTTTCCTGTATTTTCTGAAGTAGTTTTGTTCCACCTGAATTTAGGCCTGTGTCTTCTCCCACCCATTTGTCTCTCCCTTCCACTCTTTCTTGGTGTCTCTCTCCCTCCCAGCCCAAAACAACAAGCCCTCCACTCTAGACCTTCCATAACAGAGGAATGCAGGAGCATTCCTGACCCAGGGCTGTTTCTTACTTCAGAGGATCAGCTCTGAGGAGCAACTGGCTTCATCTCACTTTCCTTTAGCCACACGGTGTATTCTGGAGATCAAGCAGTCCTTCAGTTTTAGTTTTTTATTTCCCTTTTTTATATTAGCAGTCGTCACACCACTTTATACGCTAATGTTAATATTGAAGCTAAAAGGAATACAGCCCTTTTTGTTGCAGTTTAAAAAAATGTGTTTCACAGTCTGACTCGCACCACTACAATAGCACTCTGAAGGAAGAAGTGTAAACGTTACTGGTGAACATTTACAGAGGAGACCCGGACTGTTGTAACACTTAACCGGTGATCACGAGAACTGTAGGTTAATGCACCCTTGCCCTCGTCTCACCGATGTTGAGTGTTGTGTAATGTGGCACAACAGGAATCCACAGTCCTAGTGAAGCAGCGGGTTATTTTAATTGGTCAAAATTGTCTGGTTAACACATTAGTGTTGCACATGGGCATTCACGCACAGAGCTTGTTCTTTTAGTCAGTGCAACGGAATAGTCTTGCTTCTTTGGACTGCAGGTCACATACTCCTTCTGTACACATGACATCTATTGCTTCTGTCCATCCTGGAGAGGGATCCTCCTCTGTTGCTCTCCTGAAGGGTTCTTCCCTTATTTCCCTGTGAAAGGCTTTTTTCTATTTCTTTGGAGTTTTTCCTGATCCGATGTGAGGTCCTGGGACAGGGATGTCGTATGTGTACAGATTGTAAAGCCCTCTGAGGAAATTGTGATATTGGGCTATACAAATAAACTGAATTAAATTGAATACATCTTGGTGGCTGTGTGGCATTTCTGTGATGGAAACGGAGGTCAAACTGGCCAATGGTAAAGATGGGTGGCTCTTGTACTAAACCTGGTGTGTTGCTGAGATGGAGCCTGTAATTTGGTGTTTGGAAAGTATGTTATAAATAACTTCTTTAGACACCATGTCAGAGGTAGAATATGGAGCTAGGACAATGTACCCGAGGCTTCACGTGTCAGGATTATTTCTGGGCTAAACAATGTTCCTCAACACACAGCTGACCTGTGTGGGATGCTTTTACGCCTGTCCTGATGACTTGTGATATCCTTGTCGGAAACAGGACAGGCAGTGAAACTAACTTAAACCGTAATACCTGAATATCTTGAATTAATTTCTGATTCTGTATCACCCTTCACACTAACCGATAGAGGCTCAAATAAAATCCTTTGGGTTAAATCACTCAAACTGAACCACTTTTACAATATCTATTATCAGTAAACCTCTATTCTGATTCCACTGATCATTTTACTCTTTCAGGGTGGCAGGACGACACGACGCAGTACTTCATCCGAGGACATGGACCAACATGGTGGGAAAGACATATACTGAAGAATACTTAATAAAGTGCCTAACCGTTAATCTCAAAACTATTGTGTTACAATGAGTTTTGTCTCTAGGGACACAATAGTATGTGCCACAACTGGTTCATGAATAGCACTTTTAAACTGAAGAGCCATTACCTGCTGTTTTTAGGGAAATGCAGCCATAGATTTCATCTGCGTTTACAGCGAAAGCATGAAGTGTGATTATCTCTTCTGCTTCAGGTCCGTCTGTGCATGACCGAGTACTGGAGTCCACATCCATGAAGGAGAAGATGGCCAAATACAAGGCTGCTCTTTTTAAACAAGGCACCTCTCCCTCCGTGAGTTCATGCAAACGGAGCTGAATTCAAAACATCAAAAACATACAACATGAAAACATTCAAACGTTTTATTTAAAGTTTTTATTGTGTTATAAATTACATTAACAGTAAGTACATTGATGCCTTTAGGCTTGAAAAAAATATCTGAAATAATTCATTTCCCATGCACAAGGTTTTGTGATGACTGAGCTCCGATCAGATTAGTTAACAAGCCAAACGTCAAGTGTACATATGGGAGTATGGACGCAACATTGTTTATGAGTGATCTACATGTCTTTCTCTGCAGATCTGCCCGCTAATATTACTGTTTGTACATTGTTTGCCGTCTTCTCTTTTCTTTCATTTCTTCCTACCTAAACACGAAAAACTGGGAAAATACACAATAGTTAATTATGTAACAGACAATTCAAACAAGTGTTTGTTTCCTTCTGTTCGTTCACTTTGTGTTTCCTTCAGGGTCTGGACCCAGAGGTGCCTGCTCCTAAAACATCTGCACTAGTAAATCAGAACCACAACCCTGCACCTGAGTGCAATGGTGAGTCTTTGCGGATTCTTTAACATTTGACCATGTTAATGTTCTTGATACGGTACCTGTAATTCAAATAATAAAATAGAGCATTGACGACAGTGTGAATACACACATAACTTTTGCCCCTAGAATAAAGTAAAGTTTGATTGACCTTGATTGATAGCTTGTCTGGCTTGTGAGGGACAACAGTGACTGGAGTGTTTTCATCTGTTTCAGGGGAGAGCAGCGAGCAATCCAAAGCATCAAGAGTGAGTCTGTCATCCAACCAACAGGCAGAAGACATGCAGGAATCATTTAGAGACAATTACCAATTCAACCCTTGTTTATTATGGATATATGTTACTATTGTTGTGTGTGTAGAAGTTCAGCCCACCGGTGAAGGAGACGTGCATTGCTTGTCTGAAGACGGTGTACCCGCTGGAGAGACTGATGGCTCTGCAGCATGTCTACCACAAAAGTTGCTTCCGCTGTGTTCACTGCAGCACAAAGCTCAGGTTAGTTTGCTTGTTCCTTGAATTTACACCATGTCTTTTAAGTTGACTTTGAAATGCCTCCTCGGTAGCTGCCTGTTCAACAACCACAAAATAAGGACATTTTCTTTATAATATATTTGCTGCTCTCTCTTTCAAGTCTTGGGAGCTATGCCTCTCTGCATGGCAACATCTACTGCAAGCCCCATTTCAGCCAGCTGTTTAAAGCTAAAGGCAACTACGACGAGGGCTTTGGCCATCGGCCTCACAAGGAGCTTTGGGAGCCTCGTGAAGATGGAGACCACGGTGAGGAAGAGGTGAAGCCAAAGGAACAAGAGGAACCAGCAGTGGTGACGCGTCCAGCTGAGAGTATCGCAGAACAACAGGAGACCCCAATTGTTGAGACATCCCCGCAGGTAAAGGTGACCGACCTAACCGCCTTACTTGAGACACGTGTGCAGACACACGGCAGGTCTGGGGAGAAGCTCGAGTCTACAGAGAAGCTGGCTGAGAAACGCAGGCTGATGGTCGCCTGGCCTCCCCCAGCGGACGAAGGCCACTCTGGGACAGAAGCACTTAGTCCAGTCACAGAGGGCGTGTCTTCAGGCCGACCCTGGAGATCCAAGTGGCCCCCAGGGGCCGAGGAGCCATCATCCTTCCAGAGCTCAGAACGGGCTGAGCTGAAGAGCCTGAGGAGGAGCTCTTCTCTAAAGGAGCGCATCCGGCCTTTTACGATCGCAGCTAAACCCAACCTCGCAACCAATGTGGGACCCAGGGAACCTCGTCGCCCTCTCAAATCCCTGCTGGAATGGAGAACATCATTCGAGGAAAAACAATCATCTGGAGGTGGAGAACAACCCAAAGAGAATGAGCCGGAGCATCAGCAAGGGAAACGGCAGGAGAAAAAAGAGAAGATGCCTCAAATCCAGAGCCAAGACACAGCAAATGAACGTGAGGCCATCTCAGAGGAGGACACGGAGACCGAGCAACAGAAGGAAAGAAACAAACGAGGACACAGAGGAAAGGCAGCGCCAGAGAAGACGGTGGTAGAAGAAAGCTCTCTTCAAAGCATCTCCCCAGAAATCTCACAGTCCCCTTCTCCACCATTACAGCCAAAACAAAACCGCTCCTCCCAAGATGTGGGCTTCTGGGAGGAGGACAAGGAAGGAAGTGATGCAGAGGAGCTGAGTGCAGAGGATATAATCAAGAGGAACCGTTACTATGACGAGGAGGACTCTGACTCATAGGAACAACGTGCAGTCTTACTGTCATGTCCAACTTTCTCAGTTTATAGATAGATCACAAATGTAGCTTTGCCAGATTTTATAGTGTTATGGGAGCGGTTTAAAAAATGTGTAATAGGTGTGTATGTGCTTTTTTATCGCAATAACTGCCTTTAATTGTTAAAGTACAAATACTTGATTTTTGAAAATATGTTTGAATTATACTGTATAATATCTAATACAGCTTAAATGACCTGTGACTATACTGGAAGGTGGGCATCTATTAAATGTAATCATCTCTTGTTAATTATATGCACTGTCAGTGGTGTATAAACAATACATCACTGATGGTGCATATAATTGCAGATAGTGTGTCCAAAAAACATTAGACTTTATACTTTATGCAGCACTTTAAGTGCTGACAGGCAGAACCTTGCTCTACATATAATGCATAAAATACTGAAATATCTTATACCAAAAAGAACATTTTTTACACGGTTTTTGGAGAGTAAATGCCTTTTGTAGTTCCAATTGTTACGTATTGCCTCAATTTGAATTGTAAATTGAAGAAAAGCAAAACAACACAAATGACAGGGGTTTAGCAAACTGCAATTACTACTTTTATTTACAGTTACTGGTAATGTTTAAATACTATAGAGCAGACACTAAGTTGTCTCCTGCTTGGACCGTTATTGAGACATTAACTACTCCCAGCACCCGAACATATCCAGACAGGAAACCCTCATACCACTATCCTGCAGGGGGCTCTCTGGTTTAGTGGAGAATTAGCTTGTTCCTGGTCAAAATGTGCTTCTGAACTGTTCTAATCACAATAACTACACTAAAAGGACAACATATGATGAATCAAGGTTTCTACTGACAGCTATCCTTTCAGTCTAATAGCAAAGAAGTCATCTCTTTGGACCTTCTGAATGAGTGTTTTTCCTTTTTTCCCCGTGACAGGTTTATTTGGGGATTTTTCCTGATCCGATGTGAGATCCTGGGACAGATTGTAAAGCCCTTTGAGGCAAATTTGTAATTTGTGATATTGGGCAATACAAAATAGACTGAATTAAATTGCGAATGTAAAACTCTTGGTTTGTCCTGCCGAATATATTTTTTACAAATTTGTATAATGCCACATTACAGTCTGAACTGTTGTTGAAACATAATTAAAACGCATGAATGAGGAAATCCAGACTTTGCAGTCCATCTGGTCTTTCACCTGAGTTAACAAATGAACCCAATATTATAACCACATGACTTCCAGCCTGCTGATTATTGCACTTTTTTACAGGTGTTTTTTTCTTCACTAATATTTTCTTTCTTAATCTTCTTGTTCCGTGTATCATTCATATATTCCAGCCATTTGTAAAAATATCACTCTTAAATGAATTACGGATATGGTTCATATTATATTATTCTATATATTATTTAGAAAAATTGGTTAAATAGATTTGAAACATTTTCTGATATTCATCTTCAGAATGAATTGTGATATTTCTTTTTCCTGTTAATATTACTAGCAGTGACGTGCAATAAAGCAATTCTTGCCATTTGTTGTTTCTCAATAATCGCTCATACAAACAACGGTTTGCTGTCTTGGGTTCTCAGCAATACACCTGCCATGTAGTTGTGTCACACACCCATTTACCATTAGGCAGGTAACCTGGGGAAGGTGGACCCGAACTAAAGATATGACAAAGATTCAATTGTGTTTAACTCATTGGCAATTGAAATTGCAAAAGGCCCATAAAACTATGAAACTTAATTATTAGATTAGATTTAACTTTATTCATCCCCAGGGGGAAATTACTTGAAGCAGTAGCAAAAAAATTACAAATATACAATACAATAAAATATAAGGGCATATTACATTTAAGAATTTAAATAAAAATGAATGTGTAAAAAATAAAGTTATATACTTTGTACTACTACATTTACCTAACAGAGAAATGTTAATGTTTACGTTGCAGATTCAGATTGTGCAAACAAAATATAACAATTCAAATATGATGCATTATTATACATTAAAGTAGCCAGCATTATATGAGAATTAAAATACATTGCGATGATAACGCCTCCAAGTAAAGTAAGGAAACGTAAAGTGAAGTAAGGTAGGAAGGGCAGCAATGCAGGACTCTCACTGTATGGTAGCCTATGAATTGTTTTAATAATAGTTACTAGTTTTACTTTCGCATCATCTTGAGTACTTCTTCAAACACTGTCAATACCAACATTGCCAGTTAGAGAAAGGGTGACAAATAAGGCATTCCAGCGTTTGCACGAGGCACAAACACAGAAACACAGATTTACTCAGCGGGAAAACCCCAGTGAAGTTGCGGCTTACTCTGATTCCGCTTCAGTCGACTCTCCACAGGAAAGTGAGGAACACGCTACGTTCGCATCATATTGCTCTGTTGTTGTTGTTGTTTTGTCAAAGTATTTGAAATGTAGCAGCACTTTTAAAGAACGACATGGATGGCTGCTGTGTTGGCATGCAGCCCGATGTTAGCCCACGTTACATGGTTTATCAGTTATTTTAATGCACGTAATATGCATTATGAAGCCAATTTACCTCCATGACGTCCTCACCCGAACCTCGCGTTGGCGCAGCGAGCCAAGAGCAAGTCAAACCCACAAATAGAAACTCCCCGCTCACCGCGTAAGCCTCGCCCACTACATCCAAACTCAAATCGTAGATTTTTTTTGTTGTCGTAGCAAATGTTTTTTAATTTGAGAGCAAATATTTTTGATTTGCAGCAACACATTTTAGTTTCATCAGCAAAACTAACAATGCATGTACTTATAAACGATAAATTTGATCTCAAAACCTTTTTTTTGTTTGCGTAATAAAGACACACGTCTACCTTCAAGCTGTGGCCGACACGCTCGAGTCTGCAGAGGCCCGACGCTCCGCCCTGCTTCTGCAACAAGAGTGCTTGTTTATTACCTTCGCATTGAAAATGCGGAAGGTAATGTTTTGATCGCCGTGTATTTATTTATTTGTATGCGTGTTATTCGCATAAGTAAAAAAGTATTAGACCGAATCGCATGAAATTTGGTGGGATGATTGGTTATTATCCGGGGACCATTTGATTAGATTTTGGGTTGATCGGGTCAAAGGTCAAGGTCATGAAAAAGGTCAAAATCTTCTTGAATCGCATGAAATTTGGTGGGATGATTGGTTATTATCCGGGGACCATTTGATTAGATTTTGGGATCGATCGGGTCAAAGGTCATGGTCATGAAAAGGTCAACATCTTCTTTTTACCATAGCGCGGTCAATTTATATCCAATTGGCATGCAAATAATGCCAAAATGTTCATAATTCAATGCCGAATCTTGTGATATGCGAAGGTATGCGCTCTACCGAGTGCCCATTCTAGTTCAAAGTGTATTAGTATTAAACGTGTTGTGTGTCCAAATTGCAGCAATACTCTCCTCAAGTGTGAACAGTTTTTGACTCCAGATATGCTAAGGGTATACACTTACAGATATGTATATTTGTATGTCCTTAAATTTGAATAGTTAAATAGAACGTCTCTAACATTAAGCCCCAAAACACCATACATATGCTTCTCTGAACAGCATCTTAATATAATCCCTTTAAAAAGAAATACTATTAACAATAAAACCTGCTACCGTGCTATGTGCAATTATCAAGGTTTAACCATTCAAAAGTCACAACTGTGGGAAGAATATTCATTATAAAACATATTTGGGGGTTGAAATATTGTTCTGCTTTTTATAAAACTAAGATGATCCTATTACTAATTAAGCAGACATCAGTAAATCCTATTCATTATAATTACATTTGACACAATAGAAAAGTTCGAAAGCAGGGTGTAAATATTCTTTATTTTTTAAATAATCTTTGGCATTTTAACCTGAATGATTCAAATGAAAAGAGACAACAACATCAGATCTACACAAGGGCTGGATTGAGAAAGACTTCCTTCATAATTAATTACACTAAAGATACAAGCGGGAGACATATTAAAAGCGTGTGGCAAAAACATGAAACTGGACGGTGAAAAGTGAAAGAAACAAACTTCAGTACATCCAGTTTACAGTACAGGCTGACATGATGTGCAGTGTTTCCTCAGCACAAGATTAGCAGCAGTTGAGCAACATGAATACCAGTCTTTACATTTTTTTGCTGACCAGGTCGGCACTTAACGGAGGCAATTATTCAATTGAATTACCAAGCAAGATTCAGACTCCAGCATGAATCCAATAAGGTGACCTGCAGAGTTCAAAGACATGTGGCACCTTTAGAAGGAGGTGTAGAAGAAGGTTTTCAGTGGGAATGTGGTTCCAGAAACGTGAGCGTCAAAATGAACCAACGTTCCAAAACCGACATGGATTATTTAATCCTTGTCCACCTGGACCCACAGGCACTTTGTTTATGAGGTCAAATGTTTAACAGCAGGCTGGTTGTAAAGCTCGAAGAAGTTTTTACATCTCTTCATGTCAGATTTAACACAAAATGGAAACTATATGTTAACAAACAGAAAATAAATCCTCTAAAAGTTGAAGTAACAATTAACAGCCTATATGATTGTATTTGTATGAGCAAATCAAAACTAGCATCACATAAATCTGCAGAGAAACCTCCTATGAATGGGAATTGATACCAGAAGCACCTCCTTTAGCTCTACACATTTTGTTGTAAAAAGGTAGGTGTTTTGTGTAAAATACAAAAATTACATTTACTATTTACATTGGAGTCAGGGGGATTCAACTTTAACAGTATTCATTGTCAAAAACATTGATTAATTCTGACCAAACAAATAAAACATTTGAAAAAATGCATTACAGGATTTTAGCATTTGTTAGCTGACTTTAACAAACAGCAAAATTACAAATATAACCATAGAAAAGACAAGGCACTTAATTTGGATTTTCCAATACACCTGAGAGCAGCAACTATTAGTTACAGTATGGCTTCAATTTCAAGAAATGTAAATGTTGAACTGGATAAAATATACTCCTTTACCATGTTATGTTCTTAATTAGTCTTTTCCTTCTAGACTCAGGCTTTAAATTGCTATTCTTGGTTTTTCGACCCTATGGTCTACAGAAAATAGTCAATATCATGACTTCAAATGTGTCTTTTTTTAAATATGTGTTTGCAGAACATGTTTATTGTATATAAATGTAGTTATTTATACAAACAATCTACACTAAATATCTCTATATCGTGATATCAAGAGGTTCTTCCTATAGCATGATTTTGGTTTACATGTTGCATATTTTAGAGACAGATGTTTCTCCAAAAAGCTTTGGAGTGACTGACCTGCACGGGTTTTTTTCTACAATTTGGTCAAAATCATACCTGAATAAAAAAAGGCAACAGCTAGTCATAAACAAAAATAAAAAATACTTAATTTGTAAGTTTGCTTTTTAAAACATCTTACTCCCACATAACAATAAAATGTTTTCGATGTAACCTTAAAAGTTGTTCTTACACTTAACCATCCCATAATTCCTAATGCATGTGGCTTGGACAAACCAAACACTCATACTTGGAACGACACTCGGGAAGCAGCTCGTTTGACTGACATTTCTTCACAGAGTAACTCATGGCTCATTTAGTGCGCTACTTCTTTTTGGAGGGTTTTCTGAGCATCATTGCTCAGCTTACCACTCTCACCACTGAGTGTCAGTAGCACACCCTCCATCGGGAGGCGCACAGTGGACCTCCAGCAATGAGTAGCAGCAGGCTGTCTAAGGGGTGCTACATATTTACTGCTGATGCATGTGTAGGCTGTCGTCGGCTCTGATTACATTTTTACATTCATTATTCTGGTGAGACCCTTTTTTGTTTTTGTATCCTTTACAAACCTCCGATTAAATGCTTTTCTTACAAACCATTTAATTATAAAGCACTTCTCTGAGGCACGCATGTTATACTAACATACATTAATTTCATCATTCTTACAGCTCGAGCCTCAGTCCTCTTCTACACTGGAGTGACTTTTCAAGTAACATCTTGGAGCTTGTTGATGTCGAGGTATTATTTATTATCTGATCTCCAAAGATGTAGCAGAGCTCAATCATTCCTCCGTTCTCTGATGTTTTCACTCTGCTCAGCCACTAAGGGGGTGCAGGTCCACTCTGACCTTCTCCCCAGAGCTCATCATGCCAATCGTGGGGTACACGCCTCCTACAGGTAAGGCCACTTCCCTCCGGCCCACAACCTTTCCATTCCTGGTGAAGAACACCTGCTCAAACACAAAGAGGGACAACAAGAAGACAACGTATGCAGGAAGGAAGGAAGTAAGACTCCCTGCTTTTATATTCCAAGAATTTTTACAGCATCTCACCGTGACCTTCCTCCCTTCCAAATTGTCTCCCTCATCGTCCTCATCTTCATTGTTTGCATACAAGTCATTCTGAACCTCACTGGGTTTGGGAACCACATCGAGGTCCCAGTCATCTACGTCCTCTGAAAGAACCCAGACATAGAAAAAGAAAGAAAGACTGGAAGAGGCTGTACGTGACGAGGCACAGTTCTTTGGAAACAATATGAAGATGATCACCTCCACCATCAAGGCTGTAGTCACGTGGAAACATGATCCCGCAGCCCATGATGTCCCCTTCAAAGCAGCGCGGTCCAAAGGCTTCCCCGACCCCGCTGCCCTGGAACAACTTTCCATCATCTACAAAGAACAACAGGGACATTAATCAGAGCTGTATGTCACATGCATGAGAGAGAGAGAGGTGATACAATTAAGACACAAGAGGACGTCTGCCATTGCTAACAGTTATATACATCTTATGTTCACTAGGTGGAGCAGTTTAAAGTTGCACACAAACCTAGACGAACAAACTGATTCCTAACCACAGCCACGGAAAATGTATAGTTTCAAGTTCACCTGACCTGCATTATTATTTGGACTGTGGGAGAAAATCAGAGCAACCGGATGAAACCCACGCAGACACAGGGAAGAACATGCATCACATTGTGAGTTGCAACAATAATACTTGTACGTTTATTGAGAGCCATGTTAACAATGCCTTGATCCGGCTGTTTCCAGCTTGTGAGAAAGCACATCTTGAATATTTGAATTGTTCATAAAATGGCCACCAATAATAATAAATGGTAACAAATTAGTAGTTTCTTCCATGGCCAGAAACATTGGTGACAATCTGGTGCCATAACCAATGTTTTTGCATGCAGCACATACATGTAAGATAGTATGAGACACCGACACTGCCTGGATTTCATCTAAATGCAGAGAAAACACAAACAGATCATCATGCACCACCATCATCACTCAGTCCACACTCACCTGCATGATAGGCTATAGACCCTCTGCTCCAACCCGGATGTCTGTTTTTGGGGTAGTCCTGTGAGACAAAAGAGAAAGGAACATTCTGAATATCACATCTACGAGTCTCAGCAATGACGACATTCATTTTATGACCAGCCGAATCAACGAAGCTAGTAGGAAGGGAGTTATTGATCATGGTGGCTGGTGTGATCCCATCGCAAGGTGGCTTCTATTTTTTATTTATTTATTGACAGATTTGGTAACATTTCTCTCTCTCTCTCTCTCTCTCTTTCTGTTATAACTGTGGCCTTACACTGACTGTTGGTAGCCCTTGGCATCGAGATATGTGATGTTAGGAGCTTAGGACTTCAAGCAGATCTCAGACGGGTGCGGAAAAAACATGAAAACTCGACTGTGAGTTAACGCCTCACAATGTGTTATCCACACAACGTATGTCAATATATATGACCAATCTACATGTTGATTGGGATACCTCGCAAAGACCAGTACAAATATGTATGTGCGTCATTTTGAGAAGTTTCCCCTAATTTAATGTGGGGTTGCACATCATACAGATTTGACAAGCTACAGAAACAGATGACATCATCTATGGGTTATATTATTCACTAAAATAACATTTTAATTGAGAGTATTGACAGTGATTTTTCCCTTGAATATGAAATTTGTTTAGGGGGCAGTTTTTTATTATCTGCATCTGTTTTTACAGTCCAACTCCAAATATTCAGGGTTTCTGGAGCATAAGTTAAGAAAACTGCTCACTTTACTTGTATATGGTGGTTTGATGGACAAATAGCAAGTTTCACCAAGCAATGAGACTCTAATGAGCTAAAACACCTCCAGATTCGAGCGACTTTTTACGATGGGAGGGATTCTTGAGAGAGACACCTTTGTTTTGATATCTGTAGCGAGAGGTAATGCTTCCCATCAGCAGACTGGTGCGTCTCGCAGGAGATGACGGAGGATGTGTACAAAACCTCAGGAATGACCGTTGATGGATTCATAATGCTTCACCAGAATCGCAGATTCATCGGGAAAAACAATTCCAGGAAAACAATCAGCGAAATGACAGCGCTCTATTCTCCACGCCGTCTGACCCGAGGGCGCAACGTGCCCGCGCACAGGAACTAACAGCAGAGGTGTCAAGGGGAGCTTAATGTCGCGGGTGAGTGCAACAGTTACCCACCACCTCTCAGGCTGTGAGCGCCATCACAGCTGGCAAAACGGCAGTGTGATGAGCAAGACTGATGCTCAATCAATTAGCATCCAATAACTGAAAATCCCTGCAGTGCTGCAATATCTAGAGCCACACTTCATTTCATATCTGTTGTTTAAATGCCACGATGTCTGCAACCTCAGCCACCAATAAGCGGTCTCATATTAAACAGGTTGTGCATTAGTTCATGAACATTTCATGTGAGGCCAAAGGCAGCTGAGTGCATCACGTAAACATTCAACATGTCGTCTCTCAAAACCGAATTATTCCCAAAATATGTATCATCGAATCATGTACTCATTTGGGATTTAATACCACTTAATTATAAAATAATAATAATCATTTATTTTTTATAGCGCTTCTCAAGTCACCCGAAGTCGCTTTACAGAGTCCAGAGTCCAGTAGTCATACACACACAGTCATCCCGGTGGTGGTAAGCTACATCAGTAGCCACAGCTGCCCTGGGGCAGACTGACGGAAGCGTGGCAGCCAATCAGCGCCTACGGCCCCTCCGACCACCACCAACATTCATTCACATCCATACGACCGGGGTGAGGCTGCGGTGCATGTCTTTATGATGGTGGGGGAAACCGGAGTACCCGGAGGAAACCCACGCAGGCACGAGGAGAACATGCAAACTCCACACAGAAAGGACCTGGGACGACCGGGACGACCGGGATTCGAACCCAGGGCCTTCTTGCTGTGAGGCGACAGTGCTAACCACTGAGCCACCGTGCCGCCCACAGAGTGAATGAACTTGGAATTGCTTAGCCTGAGGAACTCCTGCATACTGTAAAGGAAAGAGGAGGCATAATAAACCAGGAACTGTATAATCTGAGACGCACATCACATATTTGACTGCAGTTGACATGGGAGATTGGCATATAAATGGAACAACCTGCTTTCTATGGAAAACCAGATGTGGGGTAAAATGAGAGAATATTTATTCTGTTGTTAGCTTTTCCTCTTTCGGTCATCCATCACTCGGGCTGGAAACAGTGAGCGCAATGGTGCATATGAGAGCGCAATGACGAGCAATGAGGGGTGCGGGGGGCGAAGTTTTCTTTCCCGACAGATAACTGCAGAGTGTGCAGGAAGGAACACAGTGTGTCAATGATCATGACACGTGATCATGATGGTGGTTCGTACCCTCCGTGCCAGCCCCAGGGCAATGTAACACTTCTCTCCAGCATCTGTGATCTCCAGTTCATAGTAGTGGAAGCGTGTGTTGAGAGGCCGGCGGGCCTGAGCCAAGCCCACGTCCACGATGCTCTTCCCTTTACCCACGTACTCCAGCAGCTGTGGAAAGAACACAGACACCTACAGTTACCGGCTCAGCAGACAGACAAAGTTAGCATCTTGGTGAAAACCGTGAAGCACCGAGCATGCAATGAGCCAGACATTTCTCTCATGAGTGGATTGCGACCAACAGAGCTAGAAGAGTGAATATTGTTTATGTATCTATGGGCTAGCCACAAACATGACCCCATGAATCCTAATCCTGATGTTCAATGCGTTGTTACTACATGCACAAGGTGTTAGCCACAACAACTTTGTGACATGATAACATGATAGCACTGAACTGCTCTCATATGGCGGTTACAGCTGATAATGCTGCGGTTTGAGCTTTAAGCAGCGCACCTGTCCCATGTCGGGATCCAAAGTCCTGCCCCTTATCCAAGGTAGTGTTTGTTCAACAAGCCTGCAGCACAGTTTGAGCTCAAACGGCGTGAAAATAATTGCTTTCCGTATTTGCTATTCCATGCAAATTCCTGAAAACACATGCTATGAGATCTAAATCAAACATTAATTTAAATTGTATTATCATTGAGATAAATAAACAGAAACACTAATAACTAGCTTTATTCTAGCAGGTTGTTAAACCTTCAAGTAGGTTTAGGGAAGACAACTGGAGGAAGAGTCAAATTATTAGACTGACAAAAAAACTCCTGTGTTTATGATAGCTTCAGATTCTGTCTCTGCTTCCCTCTCAGGTTGGAGTTGAATACGAGGAGAGAGCATGTTTTATTCAGACATTGAGGATGTTAGATGATGTGGCAAAAAAACTAGGTCATGCGACGTCATGCGATTCTTTCTTTTCTGGAAAAATGGGGCAGGATTTTGATTGTATTCATTCATCCCAGCACCAAAGTGTTGGGGACCAAAAGCACATTTCCGTCAGCAGAGATAACATCAGCTGTTTACTACACACAGCAGAGGACATCAACACCAGCAAAGCTGAGTCCATTGAAAGTACAACCTCAAGAAGTAAACAGCTGTAAACAGCTGCAAGTAGAGGAAGAAACCCAAAACAAAGGGTGCTTAATCGTTTTTAGAACAAATACCTCTCATCCAAAAATGTAGATATATGAAAATAAAAATATCAAAGCACATTATGCTATCCACCATAAGCCTTGAAATTCCAAAGAAAAACAACACTCTTGCCTTGTTGCATTACATGTTTTGTCATTATGTCCGTACAGCTTTGTAATTAGTCACAGCAAGAAAATCAGACAGCGGTTTGTGGGCCCTGAATTCATACACGACATTTGTAGAAATAAAGCATAAATAAATGTGTGGGTGGCATACAGGTAATGCCTCAGGGCTATTGCGCTTCTCCTCCCATCCTTTTTCTATTCAGGTTTTATGTGTTACAACGCCTGAGTCACACAAACACTGCGTCACAGGGAGGGGTGGAGTCCCAAACAAAGACAAAGAGAGAGAGAGGTCATCAAGATGTTCTTTAGAAAAAAGTATTTGTCTGTTCATAACAGGTATTTGGAAAAAGCTAATACGTACGTCTGAATTTCTGGATCGCCCTTTGGAAATTTGGGTGAGGACTTGGTTTCTAAGCATCTGCTTGTGGGAACATTTCTCTTTTGACTTGTAACATCTTGTTGTTAATCACTTCCAAAAATACAAAATATATTTGTTTTATCATAAAATACATATTTTTCCCTTTTACTTGTAGCGCGATTAATCAATTGTCATGTAAATGATGGTATTGAAGAAAAATGTTTTCTTCCTGAAATGTAAACGTATAGTTTTAAAGAAACTAAGCTTAGAAATGAAAGGCATTTATAACATTGCAGATTGTTTTGCTTTGAGTTGGCTCGTTATGGACACATCCGCCATAGAGATGGACGCCTTCTCTCGAATATAACGGGACTACTAGGCTACCCCCACCAAAATAATCTACATCGATAACTATCAATACAGATAATCAAAAATATGTGTTTTGGATTTCGAACATATGAACATATAAAATAATCCAAATCAATGCAACATAATCTGTCCAGTCTTTTTTATTCACTTACCAACACCTCCAGATATTTTATTTTTCAAACTAGCTCCCTCTGCAGCCACAAATGCTTTATACGACTGTTTTACTCCCCAAGAGCTGAAAACAGACTTTTGAGAGTAAAATGGGTGTAGTTCTTCTTAAGAGGTTGGGATACTTAAATGACATGCATATGTCATGTTACAAGTTTAAATGCTGATTTAAATAAAATGTATTCTAAACATGTTTTATGAGTTAATATGAACTAATGGGTAAAACTGACTCAAATGTAGGAGTGATGGAGTGGTTTAGAGACTCAAAAAAGTGATTTCCCACTTTTGAAATCTGGTAAAGGAGTCATGCGAACAACATCAGTAAGCAGACAACCTTAATTAAAGCTTTCTGATGTACTACAGACCCATAATCTTGTTTCCATAGAGTCGTACCCTGCGTCATCCTCCCACTGATACGAGTGAATCATTGCACATCATAAACCTCACATTGTTATGTTATATGTAATGTCCCTGATGGCAGAGCTGCTCACAGTGGAATTGGTCAAAAAACAGAGGAACATCTTTTAGCAGGCGCGTGCACAGATAGACCCCTAGTGGTGCTCAAGCACCTGCCCTTTTGCTCTGGATGAGAAAAGTGCCCTTTTTGCTGGAGCCCAATTTTGTCTTCATTAATAAGTATTGAAGAATAAAAGTTACTCTCTGTCATCAATTCCCCCCAAATGTGTTTGGATATCTGACGGGGCATTTATCTAACTTCTTGTGAGAATTTTGCCCCGACATGCTCTGCGGCGCTCACAAGCGCCCGCCACGCCCCTCCCTCCTCCTGGCGCGTTTATTGTCTGGCATTATTTTTATTTTTATTATTTTGTAAATGAAAATAAATTGTAATTGTTAATAGAAAACATGTCATTTTGTTTAGCTCTCATGTCTTCTCACGACACAATGTGTTTCAGGTGTTGCTAACTTCAAGTTACAGTGATCAATAGATAAATCATTTTGGCGATGGGTGCCCTTTTTTTTGGTTCTAGCACCTGCCCCCAAAATGTCTGTGCACGTGCCTGTCTTTTAGTATATACAATTTTCGTTCGTCCATCTCTCAGCAACAGGACTTACCGTGCCAGTCACCTTGATGTCATGGAGACGGCCCCAGTCCTCCTCATGACTATCCACAATCATCTGTCCATCGTCCTCCTCCATCCCCCATTCAGCGTTCAGGTCCAGCAGCACTTCTTCTCCCAAAGAGTGCATTCCCACTGCGGGGAAGAGAGCATCGGGAGATGCTAGGATGTCCACACTGCCGACCTAAGCACACAATCAGACGCAGTGCTGTTGAGGGAAAGCTAGCTGGGAAATGTTAGTACATTCATATTTATATATATAACAAATTACACTTACTTCTTTGCCATTCTTGGTAAAAAACACAGTTAGCTGTCCATCATCAGAGTCCAGAGAAACTCCACAGCCGATTCTGTCACCTCTGCAGCATTTCGGACCAAGCTGCTGTCCTACAGTGTTCCCATTATACAGCCTGTTGAGAGACAAGTAGGAGAGATTGAATAGCTAATCATTAAGGCTCATCATTAGCAGATTTAGCAGATGTTCACAGAAAAACACCAGAAGACACCTAGAAAAAATGTCCAGTAACTGAAAATGAAGGCAATATGGCACATAATCAGAAGCTCATTTGTGTCACCTCCCTCTATGTAAGTCTCTCTAAAAGACGGGATCTCCTAACGACCAGTAAGTATGGACGGGTGGAATGATAACAGCAAGCAAAACCTGTTTCAACATTCATGTGGCTATTATTTTATGACAGAAAGGAAAGAATTGTGGACCTTTATCCTTTAACATGAGGACACGTGTTCTGTGAGCGTGTGTATGTGTAACATTACGCTGTGTCAATTAGAAGTACATTATTCGGTTGGATCTCCATGTATCAATAACAATATGTTCAGTCGACAGTATATATAAAGAAAATCATCTTTGTCACATACTTGCCATCATCGGCATGAAAAGCCACAGAGTGCGGGAGCCAGCCGGGCTGATGGTCCAGCTTGTAGAGCTGAGGTACCAAACCAACAGCAATCATTCCCCTCACTCCTGTATCGATGATGGTCACCTGAAAACACCACAAAGACACAAGACAGAGGGTATAACTGCAGTTCAAAATCTCCGTTTAAGGAACTCCAAAAAACAAATTGACTTCATTTGAATGGGAATGGTGCCAATAAATTCTGTGAACGAAGGAAGTAAACATCAAAACGTAGTTTCTTCGAAACAAGGTGAGGAGTCATTTCCTTTTGGGATCCTGTGGTAACATCTAGAGCTGCGAGTCATGGTCATCATTACACATCATGTGGGAGGCTTCTATTTTGTGTATCAGCAGAACAAACTTTGTTGAGGAAGAGGAAGTGTATGAAAGGAGCGAGTGAGGTTGAAGACGCAATGTACAAGTAATCCTGTCTATACAACTAACACGACCGTAGTCTTCAACAATCAAGACTAAACGTCTACAGCCATGCTCGCTGCTCTGTGAAGCTCCACTCGTGCTTTGAGATAAATGCTAATGGTGGAATGGCAACCTGCTCCAATGACAAAGCAACTATACAGATGATTAGCTTAGACTTAGTTTAGCACATTAGCATGTTAAAATGTGCTAATTATCACACCGATGTCATGGGATCACCAAAGCTAGAGGGACTCGTTCGCTGCAGAAAACAAATGTCTGTATAGAATTTCATGGCAATCGATCCTAAAGTTAATCTCCTAGTTTTTCCGATTTTCTGATAGGAATATCCTATAAGGAGACATAAAGGTTTCCAATTGATGACTTGAGTGATGCAGTTTTATTTGCCAGAAGAGCTTTCTGCCTCTGCTCCTTCAGGCTTTTTACATTTTGCTTTTGGGTTGGCACTGCTTCTCTTTTCACTTCATAAAATGTCCAAACCAACCTGAAACGATATAGCATCTCTTTGTACAGTGCTCCATGTTGGTGAAGTGAAAACCCCGAGGTAAAGAGCTGCCCTTTACCATTGTTATCATAACTGAATACTGACCATATGACATCATATCCCTAGGGAGCCGTACATGGAAGCACTGCAATCGGAGTACTGCTGGCAAATCCACGACATGGAACAGAGGAAACTTTAAAGTTATTCCCCATGACCTCAACGCTGGCCTCCTGAGAGTGAGAGGTAATGCGGACCTTTTTTTCTGTGTCAGTGTAAAACATGCAGATAGACCCTAAAAAACAATTCCAGATCTACAATCAGCATCCACTTTCCTAACATTTATCAGCACATATGCTCATGTATGCAAATCGTCCCCTTCCTCCTCCTGCGTGGCTCCAACAAATTGAGTCACAGGGTCGAAGCACGCGCAAGTCTAAAGGTTAAAAGGGTTAGTTACTGTTTCGCTACACGTGAGCAGGATGTGTGTGTTTTAGGCAAGTTTGAACATGGTTAATTCTGAGGAACAGTCACTGTCCAGGATGTTTGTGTGCTACAGTGTCTAGACGACCAAGGACTGAGAAATAATAAACAAACCAGCACACGATTTGTAATGTGCTGCAACTTATTTGAAAACCAGTTTGCCCGGCTGGGAAAAGAAAGCCCCTTGATCAGATCGAGTCAGTACATCCATCACGTCAGAAGCACGACTGAAACTTTAATAAAGTGTATCTGTATGCAGCAGCTGTACATGCAGTGTTACAGTATCTAGTATTCTGGTTGTTTTACTGGCTGCTTGCTGGGGCTGTTTACATATAAAGAATCTGACTTAGCCGATGTCAACAGCATAGTAATGTCCACTTTAGCTCCCACCAGGCAATTACGACTTGTTGCAGGCATTTTAGCACAATGCCATGCAAGGAGCCATCAAGTGCATATTTCACGTTTTCAAACGAGTCAGCTAGAAACACTATTTTAAAAGTCAGACGTTTGCAAACTACTCATGGAAGAGACATTACCTCATTGAGCTAGCTAGCTACAGCTGATACAATCTTCATAAAAAGTTGTAATTCCTTGCTTGCTTGCTAGAGATGTGAATCCTGTTTTGTCTGTCGCCTTCTGAACTCAAGGACTCAATTCAATTAAATTCAGTTTATTTTATATAGCCCAACATCACAAATTACAAGACTTGTTGGTTTAAAATGTGCAGAGAATTTGAAGTTCAAAATCTGCCTTTGTTATCGTTGTAGACGGCGTATGTTCCATGCTGGGGTTGAAGGCCTGACAGGCCTAGCAACAGTATCGAAGAGGGGCTGGACTCACAACACGTTTGTGTGAAGTGAATTGACGTTAATAACATGAATGTTGCAGGAAATGTGTCAATACATTTATTGAGTTTCTGCTTTCTCCTCTAATCTAAAAATGTATTGTTGTCTCACTTTAAGCACAAATGTTGTACAATAAAAATGAATGCGATCAAAGGTTTGAGACATTTCTTCTGAACCCCAATTGAACTTGGTAAGTTGACTGAAGAGTGTGTCAACATCAAAGTTGTTCAAGAAGAGATGTACAGCATACACAGGTGAATCTGTTGGTATTTGTTCTGTGCAGGGACTTAATTGATGACACACTACTTTGGTAGAAATTATTTTGGCATATATGACTTGAAAAAACAACATTAGCTTCAGTAATCACGTTCAGTCCCAGCGGACAATGCATTTCCAAGCTGAAAGATCTTTGTTTCTCATAAAAGAGCTGTGTCATAATTTCCTTTTCAGTATGGCTCAGCGCAAAGAATAGAAGCAATGAGACATACTGCCAAGTCTCTGTCATAACCACAGAACAAGGGCTGTGTCCCCAAATCCATAATGAATACTAAAAATATAAAAGTTAACGCGATATACAAATCTTCACAAAACAATATTTTGATAGAGAATGTTGTTATCTGAAATTAATCTTAGCTGATACCCCAGGTACTGGAAACCAATGAACTGCGGTGAAAACTAGTTATTTCCAGCTTCAAGGGGTTCGCTCCTTCATGACTGTGGTGTGCTGTATTATCCACCAAACCACAAAAAAATATTGATTTGTGTGCAGACTAGTAATCCTGATTATGTAGAATTTTAGGAAAATTTGTGTGGGAATGAAGCTTATTTATGTATGAAATATTACACTGGCAATTTACTCAACAATAAGCTGTGGTAAATAAACGGCTCAACTCAGGTTTAAGCTCAGTTTGGGTTCAGCATTGAATAAAACACAAGTAAGGACACAAAGTAGAGAAATATAGGAAAGCAATCAGATTTAAAATCAAATGACGAGTGTGGCTGTCCCATGTCCCTGACATAGGGATATGATTGTTTTAATTGCAGCTTCTGTGTCATGGATAAAAAGGAAATGATCAACTCTTACTTCAAAGTAGCGATTTCTTCTCGACAATGGCCTGGCTGCAACAAAACAGCCAACTTCATCTGAATTCCCATGATACCTACAAGGAAATGCAAAAAGAAAAAACTAAATATGACTGCAATCATGAATTCTAACAAATACAAGCAAAGTGGGATGCTGATTCAGCAGCAACGGAGCATCTCTAGCATAAAACCAGGGACGTAATCACATAAGAAATCCGTGTCTCCGGTTCAAACACTCATGGTGCCAATGCTCATCACTGCTACCTGAGTATGTCTCCTTCTCTTAGCATCCTTTTGAGCCGCTCCCGGTATCTCACTGCGCGTACTTCACGAATTTCTCGAATTCGCCTCCTCCAGTTCAGAAAGCGATAATGAAGGTTTATGTCGTCCATGTCTGAAAATCATTACAATCTGGGACACACGGTAACAAATCAAAAAGATGTATTACAGAACAACTAACATTCAATATTAATCTTTAAATAATTGATGTATATAATTAGTGCCTGATGATTATACTTAATGAAATATTCAAATGTTTATGTTCAGTCAATGGTTATAACCATATATAGCTTGTTGGGGAAAAGGGACACAACACAGCAGGTCCTTAAAACCACAGCAAACCTCTTAGACCACAACATAATTAGCACTGTTTCCTGACAACGAGAAGGACCTGGCTTTGATCCTCAGGCCAAACCCTTCCTGTAAGGAGTTGATATGTTTGTGTTTTTCCATTTACGTTTAATCCCACATTCCAGAGACAAGCAAAGGCCTGGACAGTGATTGTCAACTGCCAACAAGCACGAACGTGAGTTTCCTATGTGGGTTAGCCCTGTGATGGTCAGGTGTTTCCCTGGGGTGTCTTCCACTTCATGTGAACTCCAACTGACTCAAGTATCGACTGGCTCTTATGTTGATGCCTGTGTATAATACCGTTAATAATACCCTTACTCAGTGATGCGTTTCTGGTCTTTCTCTGCCTGTAATACTGCAAACCTAAATGCCAATATTTAAACTCAATTTCTGCAACTTTGATGATTTTCATAATTTATAAATCTGCTAATTGGATAGTCTATAAAATGTCAGACTGTAATGAATGCCTATTAAACCAGTTATTAATATTCATATTTGTAGATTATTATTATGTTTCTGTCCATCAACTAATCTATCAGCGGTCAGCCAAACGTCGGTGCATTAACTAGTATGCATTGTTGGTCCTTTCACATTTATAAAACGATAATTTTATGATAATTGTTTTTATTTTCACTGGCTCGCACATCGTAGCATTACACAGACTGACGCAACGTCATGGGTAACATAGTTTCGATGCCTGAACAAGTTGTCTGTTTCCCCCCCCAAAAGTGATAATTACACCAAGTTACCAGTCCAACTACGACTGAATAGTACAGTTAAGGATCTAATTGGTGATGTGTTTCGATAAGGTCAATAAATCAGTCTAAAGATCGCCGCTACAACTAACTTATCTCAGATGATTATTATTTGTTGCGCGTTAACTTCTTTGATTTACTCTTTTACGAGCCTACCCTAAACGCAGCATTGCATATCCCAAACTACAGGCACGACTCGTTTGGCCGGCTAGATGTTTCAGAGTTACAGCATTACGGCTAATGTTGTACTGTAAACATCATTGTATCTTAGGTTATACACAAACTATTTAAGGCCTAATTGTCTCATGTGGTTTCCTTACTGTTTTAAAACTTGTAACGCGTCGTCCTTCGGTTTTTCTTCCAATTTTAGGAGGTGAAGTCTGTCACTTTATGTCCAACCTGCGCAGTCGGAAGTCCCGCCCACTTAACCGAGCACATCAGAGTGATCTGCCTGCAGTCTTTAACCTGTGCACTGCCGCGTGTTAATGTAGTCTTTTAACAGTCTTTTTACAGTTTGTGTTTGCATAATGTTTTGGAGTGACCAACTATATAAATATTGAAATCAAATGCCTTAAGAGCTTGTAAGAAAAAAAGCATCGTAACCCTAAGGTTTTGTCAAAGAGAAAGAGTTTTTATGAAATACAGTGGGTTCATAATAAAAAACATAACTTTGGGTGAATTATTCTTATATCTTCTTGTCTGTATTCTACAGTCATAAGTAATTAAGCTTTTTTTTTTTACTTTTGGAAAGGCAAGAATCACACAGTGGTTAAAGTCTAGTCTTATAAAGTCTCACAAAGAGGATATTCCATTGAAGCCCGCTTTGGACATCTTTTCTCTGGGGTAATAATATTTGAGAAACATTAAAAAAAGATATTGTTTCATACATCACCAAACATTCTTAAGTGACGAATTGTGGCCTCTTTATTTAATTTACTTTTTCTTCGATCACATGTTAATCTAATGTTGTGATATATTAATATATTTAATTGAGAAAAGGTTACTTAAATTTCATGAAAATAGTAGAATAGGTGGACAAAATCAAGATACCTGTGAATTCAAAATCACCACAGAGGCCAGATGAACTAGTCTCAGTAATATTCAAGTCAAGTAACTGTATTTCTGTATTGGCTCATATTTATAACTATATTGTTTTTGTATCTGCAAACTAGAGATTAGGACATGTTGGAAATCACATCTTCATCTGTTTGTGACTCAGTCAGTGGAATTTGTAGGGTGGGACTTTTTGCTTGTAGCTATTGATGTCTTAGTCATCCAACTTTAATCGGCACTCCTTCAACCTCTTAGTGTTGGCCATTTCCTCCAAATCTTTAGCCCTGCAGTTATAGACTTTATAAACACGCTCTGGAAACGAAGTATTTGTTTATGGTTGCCATTTAAACAAATGTCAAAAACAAGGACGAAAAGGGAGGAAATAACTACTTTTACTCTATTTGTTGTAATAGGTTATTGTTTTCAGTGCTGGTATTATTTGAAGTATTTTATAAGTAAATTTGGATTTATTTATATATTTTGTATACATTTTTTTACTGAATTTACGTGTATTTAAAATTATGCTCAAGGTGTTGTGTAATGATGTCCTTTTAGGTTTTTATCTAATCTGCAAATAACTATTAGTTGCTTGTGAATTGACAGTGAATACAGTGACGATGAAAACAACAAATGGTATGAGCATGTGTGTGTGTGCGTGTGTGTGTGTGTGTGTGTGTGTGTGTCACAGACCAGGAGAAACGGGGTGTGCTTAGCTGTGTAAAAACATTCTCCATCGTGTACCCTCCCATACCTTTCCCCACTGGTTTCAACTCTTTAAAAGCTGCTGCCAGTCGAGTCTAACAGTGTCATTATCATTTTGTCTTGGCTTGAGAGAATTATTATCCACCTTTTGACACACTGCAGTCAGTGGATCTAGACTAAGACTAAGTCCTCAGTCAACAAGTCAGTTGTTTGGAAGCTGGACTGTTATCACTAATTAGTGGACCACTTTCAGAGTGAGATGCTTCTGTATTTAAACATTCTGGTGCTGGTCCTCCTGCAGCTTGCTTTATCAAGCTCAATGATGCTGACCACACCGTCCAGAGGATGTCTCACTTGTAAACTAAAGTCCACACAGAGTCAGCTGGCTGTAGATTCAAATTCCACCGCTCCGGCCATTGGAGAACCATGTGGGGTCTACACTCTGGGCTGCGCCCAGGGTCTACGTTGTACACCTTCACAGGATGAGCCACGGCCCCTCCGTGCCCTTCTGGATGGCAGGGGAGTCTGCAGTAATGCCAGCAGCGTCAACCCGACTGAAAATGTCCAGACTGTAGGTAAGATGAAATGCAGGAGGTTTGTGATTTTTGGCTTTTCAAAATTAACCATTTCCTGATTAATTTGACAGTTTTTGAGAGGGGTAGGACATTACATTTAAAATCTAATCCACAAATGAGCATTATGCTATGATTTGATCATCTAGTTTGTGATTGTTATGAGGACATTTTAACAGAGAAACACATCTGTTTTTACACAATGAGTTAATTTTTCCACAGCCCGAATGCTTAGTCAGTGTAGTGAAACATCCCAGTTGGCTGCATGACAAATGTTTCTATGGCTCAGTGGCTGCAGTATAACAATTGATTTTATCTTCAAGATTGTTATTTATCACATCTATTAGTGCTTTTAGTATTAATATTAGTTATATTAGTTAAGAATAAGGCACATTACAGTTTTTGATGATGAAATTAATGTTGTTTTATGTAGGATATGTATGTTATGTAGATGTATTCACACAGTAACACGTGATCGATGCTAAATGCTTTCTTCTATGTCTGATCCCAGAACTAACTACTACTCAGGATCCAGATGAGGTAACTAAATCATCTTCATCTAATTACCTTAATAATTCAGGGAAACAGTACATGAGTTAAACTCAGACCTTCACATGTATGTGTTGAACTCTCCCCACAGGCTCCATGTCGTAAACTGCTGACTTCACTTATCAAAGGTCTTGATGCCCATCTATTTAAGTCACATCATGATATCTACATGCCCAACTGTGACAAGCGTGGTTTCTTCAGAAAGAAGCAGGTATGTTTGCAAATAAGACAGATTATAGGAAAATGAACCAGACTTTCTGGTAGATGTGTGGTTGTATTTCCAGCTGCAAAAACAATCTTTTTTTGCTCTATTTGTGCAGTGTTGGTCATCTCGAGGCAAGCGGCACGGCAAGTGCTGGTGTGTGAATCAGAACGGCATGCCGGTCTCCTCAAACACTAAACACAAGGGTGGCCGGAGTTGTTCAAATGCATGATGCCTGGACTTGAGGCTAAAGTTACCAATACGAGATAAAGATCAAGGAACACCAATACACAGTCGAATGGAGCTCAACACAGTCTCACATTTCATTCTCCACCAGCCAGAAGCAACTATCCACCAATGAAAAGCTATTTCCAAATCAGGTGTAAGTTTGCATCCTTGCGCCCTCTACTGAACATATTCGGAGTGTATTGATTAGACATTACTGTCATATCAGCTGATATGAGATGTCAATGTAGACTGTATGAAATGTATATTAACAGGTGACTTTTTCAAGACACAGTGTGTCACATATGCTGCACCTACAGTTTGAGGTGCATATTCAAGTTGTTTATCTTTATGCTTCAACATTTTAACTCCATTAATATGTCTTGCCATCTTTAACAATAGGATTTGGATCATTGGATCGCATCATATTCATGTGTACATTTTCAGTATTTTTTTACAATGTTTGTATTCATGTAATTGCTGTACAAACATCTAGATGTACTAAGTCATTTACCTGAGGTATTATTTTAACAACCTGAATTTCTAATGCAGATTTATATGGGGGCACTGTCATAATTTTTTTCTTTTTTGGCATTCATGAAGAAAATGTACCTTGAATGTTGAGAAAGTTAAAACTGACCCTGACGAGCAATATTGCAAAAATGTCCACAAGAAACTTTATTTGTTACTTTGAGGATTTTGTACATTTAAACAACCTATTTCTATAAGAAAAATGTATTTGTTTGTAAATCCATCATGTCTTGAAGAAGAAAAAGAAGAAGGCATACATGTTTACTGTGGATCAATGCAATGTTAAACAGTAACACTCACATGTAACACAACAAGTACATAATTATGATTATGGCTAATTATGACAACATTAATAATTAACAAGTCATACATCATATGTATTATTCAACAGGAGATTAAATCCATTTGGGATCAAACTCAATTAGAATGGTGGTTGCAATAACACCATTATAACATATAGACATGATATAGTTTATCATCTGCCTATAAATTGCAGAAAGAAACATGATGTATGAAATAACATGTGCATCATTTGTGTAACAGTCAATTAAAACCTTGTAATAAAAACTACTTTCCTTAAAATATTCAACTTTTGTTGGGAGTATTGTAATTGACTTTATAATACTGAGAGGTGTTTGTAATACTTTGCTCTCATCAATTAAGCAAAGTTACACACTAAGTGGCTCCAAACCACGTGCCAGGGTCCTCGTTATGTTTCAGGATAAATATGAGGGATGATATAGATACATTTAACTTATAAGTGGGGAAAAACTGCAATATTTCCAAAATCTTGGCCTTTTTTAATGAAAAAATGCTGCATGTCCTTATGCCGATTTTTCAAATTAAGCAACGACACAAAGCAAACGTTGCTCTTTTGTTAAACTGCTCATAACTCAAGCCAACAGCAAGCTACACAGTCACCACCACTAACTGCAGTTTCACAAAGGTATCTCCTTTTACAACACGATTGGATTGCTATATGTGTTTATTAGGCTTATAGGGAAAAACTTTTGCTTTATGAGTGGCAAATGAAATGCAACGGCGTTCTGTAAACTATCATCAGTTGTGGAAGATGTTGTGACCTTACTTTGGGGCCCGAGAGCACCAACACACTCAAGTTAAGCAGATCAAAATGTCCAAAAGTGTAAAATAGCCCACTTGAGTAAATACACTTATACATTTCACCACTCACACTCACGAGACGAGTAAAGAATTTGCCTGCACTTAGTTTCCTCCTCCTGACTGCGGAGGGCGTTTAACGTGATTGTTTCCGCACGGACTCCACCGCAGGCTCCGGACCCGGAGGCGTTACGTCGGCCCACGGCGGCTTTACATCAGAGACGGGAGACGAGCAGAAAGAACCCAGCTCACAGACTGAGGTGCGATGTCTTCTCCCGGGGCCACCGCCAACCCCCTGAACGCGCTGGCGCCCCGAAGGAAAACCAAGAAGAAGCACTTCGTGCAGCAGAAAGTGGAGGTGTTCCGAGGCTGTGACCCCGTGTTGAGCGTGCTGATGTGGGGAGTCAATCACTCGGTAGGTGCGTGGGCTGCTTTCTGGGAGTATTATAGATGTATGTATACCTGTGCGTGAATATGTTGATGAACTGTTCATCCATTGATCATGCGCAGATTAATGACCTGAGCCATGTGCCTGCACCTGTCATGCTGCTTCCAGACGACTTTAAAGCCAGCACCAAGATCAAAGTCAGCAACCACCTCTTCAACAAGTACTGCGCTCACTCAACTCTGCCGGCCTCATTATAGGAACCTCCATCCTTCTTCCTGTGATTTGTACACATTTGTGTGGCACTTGTGATTTATTTTCCTGCCTATGTACTTATTAGAAATCCCACCCCCTTCTTCTTTTTTTTTGAGAACAATCGTGTTTTTTTCACTAACAATACCTTTACTAGCATGTCTACAGCCAATTATCACTAACATTGAATAGCCACAAAGATGAGAGAGCTATGAATGTGACGTGTCTGGAACATGGTGTGAAGTGAACTGTGCAATATTGTCAAGGTGATGCAAAAGAATGAACATCAGAACATTCATGAAATGCATGCAAACGAGAGAGAAAACAGCTACATTGATGAATTAAACAGAAAATGCTGAGGGGCTCACAGAGGTTGAGGATCAGTCAAGCAAAGATAAAGCCTGTTTAAAAATCACAACTATTTATGAACGCTGTGCTATACACTCGGTTTGCCCCGAGATTCAGTTGCTATACTTGAGTGGCTTTCAATAATCCTTTAAGCCACTGAGGAATCCAGGTTGTGTAAAGATTTATAAACAGAGGAATAATAAAATGTGTTTTCTCAAGTTTTAAAACGCTGTTACCAGCTGGGATTAACTTGAGTGTTATTCATGTTGCTTTATGCGGAAAATACTTAAGAGTGAAATAGTTTTAAAATAACTATGAAATGAATGATGAAATTGCCAATTTAGACAGTTAAAAAACAGCAGACTTAAACACCCAGGTAATTCATGTTTTAGTGTCATTACAGAAAACACATACACTTAATAAATGTGATTGGTAATTGGTCACTATCTCTGCTGTATTTAATGATGTGAACCTTTTTATCAATTGATTTGAACATGTTGTTGTTGTTGTTGTTGTTGTTGTGCATTCTATACTTGTACTGCAAGAAGAAGAGAGAAAGAGAGACACATCTCTTTGATATATATGTAATGAAGCACTGGTAGCTCCAGTGTGACTTTAGCCAACTCTCTCTGCTGATCAGATACAGTGTGAGGAATGTTGCAGCACAGCTGCATTGATCTTATTTCATGTGTTTCTTCCTCAGAGAGAAGCTTCCAGGGCAGTTCAAATTCAAAGACTACTGCCCACAGGTGTTCAGAAACCTGCGTGAGCACTTTGGAATTGAGGACCAAGATTACCAGGTACAACTATAACCTCATTTCAGATTAGCCTTTGATTGTGCCACAAAAAATAAATTATAAACAACTAAATGCTTCCTGGAAAAAGACGTTAATGAAAAACCGACTCACAAAGCATTCAAGGTTTTTCTCTGTTTCGTATTTTCTGCATGTATTGAGCCGCTCCCTTTTAAATTTGCATTTCTTTGTGTCCTATTTGCATGAGCCAGGTGGCAGACAGAGTATCCTCATCTGTTCAGCTCAGTCCACATTTGCTTGGCACACAATTATTATGTGATAATATGGGTTGATAAAAGTTTTATTTTCACACACCTACAAGAGTGATTCCACAAATGTCTTTCAACAAAGCATAGATCAGAGAAAAATGTTTTCATCTATGCATCACAATGGCTGTTAAATAGTGGAAAACACCCACATGTCTCGTCATAAAAGAATGGACAAGCTCCATCTGTTAGGATCTCGGTCTCACCCTGCAGTTGGACTCCATTAACTCAGCACAGGATGTTACAATTTGTCCAGAAAAGCCAGCTGGGGCTCATCTCACCTGATCATCTCCAGCTGGCTTCTGGAGAATGACATTTGAATATCTCAGTGGCTGGTTGGGATGGAAATTTCCATTATCTCCAAGATTTATATTTATTAGAGGACAGAATCCAAAGTGAAGAATTTCAGTTTTCATCTATGCATCACAATGGCTGTTAAATAGTGGAAAACACCCACATGTCTCGTCATAAAAGAATGGACAAGCTCCATCATAAAAACAGAGTTAATCTTCATGCATGTAGCTCTTATTATTTCATTCAGATTTTTATTTTGTATCAGAATTGTGTTTGTTTTTTTATCATATGGTTTTAAATTCCACTGGCAATACAAAATAGCTCACAAAATGAAACAATGTCATGTACCAAAGATAAAAGCAATTTAGAAAAATAATTCCAAAAAAAACTTTACATTAGTTATTATACATGTACAGGATGACATTGAATATTTGTATTTAACCTATTCTAACTATCAGTGGCATATTTCAAGATGTCCCATCTGTTGGTATTATAGATTGTGTTTCAGTGTGAATGAAAAGAGTTTTAAATTGGGACACCGGTGTAATGGATGTAAAAGGTTTCACTGCAGATGTGTTGTCAGCTGATATCACATGTTGCCTCTGCTCAGAGATGCCATCCTCTCTCTCACCAACAGGTGTCTCTGGCCCGCAGTCCTCCACTAAAATATGAAGAGGGGCAAGGCACGAAGCTGCTGCTGACATCATACGACCACACTTTGGTCATAAAAGAAATCTCCAGTGAGGAAGTGGAGGGAATGCACAACATCCTCTCTGAGTATCACCAGGTAGGACTTACACAGGGGAGAGGAGGTTTAAATGTCCTTCACAGTGAACAGAACATTTTCTTTGTTAATCCATTTTCTAGTCTGTGATTAACTCCATGCAGTAAACTCTGAAGATACATTTCCTTTCATTAGTCACATATGTTCCACTTGTTTGGTCCTGCGTCGTTTGTATTCAAGGAGAAAAGGTGCTCTTTCTGTGATAACCCTGGTTGCCATGGCAAAGGTGTTTACAACATCAAAGCTAAAGGATGACTGTTTGAATTTCAAACGGAGAGGTTTTATTCTACACGTAATAATACATGACCAGAGCTCTCGTTTTAACAATTCAATTTTAGTTCATAAAGATATTTTGAGTAAAGCAATGATACACATTGTCTGACATTTATAAATGAGTAAACCTGTAAGATGCACTCTCGAAAGAGAACAATATTAGACTTTACATGTTGGCAAAATAAACACAATTTTGAAAATGTGCTTATGTACTGTGGTGTAGAAAAGTAAATCTGTTTTATAATTTTTTCCTAACAGACCATTTATTTTCTTCTCAACAGACATTTTGACTTGTATTACGATTAATATTAATGATGGATCTGTTCTATTCAAGCCTCAGTAGGCCATGACAGTGTGACAGTGAGCCAGCATGAACAACACCAGGACTCTGAAACTGAGGCTGAATCAAATTCAGCCATGAGTTTTAAAATGTCCTTTCCTATTGCAACATGTTAAATTGTCTTATGGCAAAGTACACATATTTGTAGACAAACCTTATTCCTTAGAACTATTATTTGACTTATAATTTAAGATCTGCTATGGGTGAGCTTTTTTTGGAGCCTTGAAATGCATCTCGTGATTTTCATCAGTGGTTAAAATGTCCACTTAGTCAGTAGAGAATCCCCCATCACAAATATATAGAGTAAGCAGAGTTATCATGGTGCCCGGTGGAGTTCTATTTAAGGCTGAAATGATTCTTTGAGGAACTCGATTACCAAAAATTATCAATACAAAATCTATACATAGAGACTATGTTTATCCACCTCAAAGCAAATATTTCGGGACGCTTAAAATAATTTTGGTGGTAACAAAAGTTAGACTAGAGCCGTAAAACCCAGAATGTAATATGGCACCTAAATGCACCATATGGATAATACTACTGCATACAATTTAAGCAATAAGAATGTTTAAAACAAATCTGATGACATGATTAATCCATGAAATAATAGCTAGAATACTCGATTACTAAAATAATTGGTAGCTGACTGAATTAAGCAGAATAAATAATTGTTTACATCCATGTTAACATGCTCCCAGTCTTCCTCTCTTTTCTGGTGCATTGTAGCCTTTCTTAGGCCGTTGCTCCCATCAGTAGTTCTGTTTGGTAGGAAACCGTTGGCAGGTCTATGTATTTCTGGGTTGATCTGTCTTTTATTTCCAAATCATTCATTGTCTGTTCACCGCTGTTCCTTTCTAGCATATTGTCACCTGCCACGGCAGTACGCTGCTCCCTCAGTTCCTGGCCATGTACAGAGTTTCTGTGGAGAGCGAGGACACGTACCTGTTGGTTATGAGGAACATGTTCAGCCACAGACTGCACGTACACAGGAAGTATGACCTCAAGGTAATCAGTATGAACAGCTTCTTGGTAATGGCACACCAGCAGTCTGGTGCGTCAGAGCATCGGAAGTGTTTTTTGTCTCGCCTCAGCTCATTTTGCCACCAGGTGGTTGAATTAATGACTATTCATGTTTCATGTGTGAAGACAATCACCGACTCTCAGCGGCTTGTGATTGTAGCATTGGTTTCGTGAAGTAATGTGTGGTTTCTGCCGTATTTCTTTTCTCTGCTAAGGGATCCCTGGTGTCTCGTGGAGCAAGTTTTAAAGAGAAGGTGAGATCAAATTATTGCAAAGGTTGTATAACAAGCTCAGCTTAAACTGTACTTTCTGCAGTCCTACAACTGTGTTGGTTGTTGGCAATTTGCTCAAGGGATGCAGATACATTGTATTCACTAACAAGCATGTGTGTTCTCTTTGAGAATATCTTTAGTTTAGTGTATTTGACAACATTTAAATAGAATACAGTAACATTACTAGCATATTGTCGGGGGAAACACAACAAAGGATTTATTTCCATTCATTTCTACGTAGCACCGTCGTAGATAAAGAAACCTTACCTATCATGTGTTTGATCTATAAAGGCTCAGGATAGCTATCCTAGCTCTGTATTGTGATTATGAACCTTTTCTAACTCCTTTATAACGGCCATTTAAGATATCTTCAACTGAGAGCTCGTGGAGTTGAGACTTGCCAATATGACTCCTACTATCCAGCCCTAGTAATACTCTCCCGTCTGTTTTGTGCTACTTCAAGTTTTTGTTTCACGGCTTTATTAAGGCCCCAGTACCATCAACTAATGGCGAAGTATAAGCGACACTGGACATGGTTTGTATGATATCTCAAGAAAAGTTTTTATTGTGTGCGCTTTTACTAATGTCCAGCAACACAAATCAGTATTACTGCACCTGCAGAGTTTAGGAAACACAACTTGGTTAGATTTCAGAAATTATTTGTTTGTTTGTTACGTGACTTATTCTATCTTTATTGTTACATGTTGGGCACTCTTGTGAAGTCTGCGCATATTGATGCAGCAAAGAGAATAAGAAAGTAATTTACTTCTGACATCGATCTTTTATTTTAATGTAATTTGAAAGAATAAAAAGTCGAGTTACCTATTAGTTGGAAAGTCGAGTTACCTTTTCATAACGGTAAATTGATATTTCATGAAAAAAAAAAGAAAAGGGCTTGCCACGGCTTAGATATATGGCTTCGTTTGTCAAAGGACATTTTTTTTTTCTAGGTTCAGTATTTCTTACAACAATACATTGATTTTCTAGTCTACAATGTTTAAAGGCGTACTCCAGTGATGTAGTACTCTGCATACAAATGCCTGTAATGTGCTCCAACTCAGACATTGCCACACTCAACTGATTTCACAGGCCAATCGGTATTTCTTCTTTAGAGTAAACTGACTTTTCTCTTGTAAAGTTAGAGGTGTATCTAATTGTCATTGTTTGTGACAAATGTGTGTTTTCAGAAATGTCTTCAGAGAAAACTCACATAGACCTTAAATAGCATCAAAACACCTCTGTTTGGCTTGACCCCGATAATAAAAGAAATACAATTACTGCAGAGCTGTGGAAAACTTGCATCTTTCCAACTATGTTCATTCAGTACAGTATTTGGGGTAATATTATTCAACTTTTATGTCACAGGAAATAGGATGGGTAATTCATTCATGGAGTATTATTCTACTTAATAGTAACAGGGCAGCTTTCAGCCTGGCCAAGAATATGCTACTTAATTTAGCAATAGTTAACACGCCTCGAGTAAATAGCATTGTTGGCTTCTGACAGTTGGGCGACAAAAGCATCTGCCTTATTTATTGAGAAACATACTAATGAATATTGTGATCACTAGGCTTAATACATGTTTATGTATAATTATATATAATATAATGTGCATTTTATGACCTTCACTCTATATTTCCAGGTGAAAGAGCTGCCCACGTATAAAGATGTAGACTTTAGGAATAACATGCAAAAGGTTTATGTAAGTGACGATGAGAAGGAAAAGATCGTAGATAAGTTGAACAGAGATATCGAGGTAAGAAAACACTGTTGAAGAAGCACGCAAGCGTTGTTTTCTCAGACATAATTCGTACATGTGTACATGTCCTCCTACTGCAGTTTCTAGTGCGTATGAGGATCATGGAATACAGCCTGCTGCTGGGCATCCACGATGTTGAGCGGGCTGAGAGGGAGGAGGAGGAGGAGGAGATGGAGTCATCCTATGAAGAGGAAGAGGAGGATGAAAACAGCTTGGCGCCCGCTCCACGACCCACCTCACCTGAGGGTATTGGTGGCTACATGAACTCTTTCAAACCCATGGGTCCCGGAGAATTTGACCCTTACGTGGATGTGTACGCTATTCAGAGCGCTGTTGGTAAGTCCTGACAACTGAGACACCTCTGGTGAATTTAAGTAGGTTAAAGGGGCCTTTTGCTGTATTACACCTCAACCCCATCTCATGCTTGGATGCAGCAGAAAATATATTATGTTCACATCACTCACCAAATGCTGTGACTCACTCCTATGTAGGTGCACCCCAAGGGGAGGTGTATTTTATGGGTCTGATTGACGTGCTGACACAGTACGACACCAAGAAGAAAGCTGCTCATGCTGCCAAGGCTGTCAAACACGGGGTGAGAAACCAGCGGCCTTTAAAGTGATCGGTTGGCATATGTGGTCTTTACATCTCTATCCTGGAAAGTCTAAACGATTGCTTTCATTTTCCATTCAGTAATCTTTAATCAACGGTGTGTGTGTGTGTGTGTGTGTGTGTGTGTGTTTGCTTGCAGGCAGGAGCAGAAATCTCAACCGTTCACCCTGAGCAGTACGCCAAACGTTTCCGGGAGTTTACCACAAAGATCTTTGCCTAGTTCAATGATTCATCATCATTTAAGACAAGATGAGTCTCTGGATGCAATACTGACATCATTTCAAACCTAGAAGCATTTCAAATGTACTGTTAATCTCTAAAAGTGCATTCACCGTTCATGACATGCTGTACTGCAAGATGGACTGTGCATTTATTTTGAATTAATAACTGGAATTTGCAGACAGGAGAAAAAGTCTTGTTGGTGAGTTTTCTTTTGTTTTCACTAGTTTTCAGTTTTAGCAATACTCCACCCCCAAACTCAGTGGGAGGTAGAGATGATGAGAAAAACACATTACACATTAATTTAAGTCTCACTTGCAGCTTTTTGGGAGAAATATGTATCATTTGCTCTTAACTATTAATTTATTACTCATTCTTCAATGACAACACTTGACAACACTAGAATAATGAGGACATATCTAGAGGGTCTAAATTAGTAGCCATCACCAACATAACGTTGTGAATGAGATACAAGCTGGTAAATACTGACTGCTTCCATTTATGGGAAACTATGTTCAAATGAAAATTAAATGATATTTAACAATCTAGCAGGTAAGTGTTAAATGAATCTATTCAAATCAATTAGAAATGTTGTTTATCAGGGAATGTATCATCATTTATGATATGATTACGTATTCTTAAAACCTGTTTTCACAAAGAGTGAACAAATATTGGTTTTGTTTCCCTTATCACTAAAGAAATAAAAATCTGCCAAATGAATTGAAATTAAAATCGAATGAAGTACTAATAGCATGATGTTTGTGTTGCGAAAGACTGAAACTACACTTCCTTCTCTCAGCTCAGTGGTAAGTATTTTACATTACATTTCATTTAGCTGATGCTTTTATCCAAAGTGACTTCCATTAAGTGCATTTAACCATTAGTACAAACTCAGAACAACAAGCATCAAGAAAGTATCGTTTCTTCAAGAGAGCCAAACGACAAAGTGCTATAATTAAGTGCCATTTAAGTACATTTAAGTATTTATTGCGCTACATCGCAAATAGTTCAGTTGAAACTAAACACACTGGCATCATCTGAACGACAACATAGCACACACATTATTAAACTGTAAGTTGATCAAAGAGCTTTTATTTCATAGTGTATCTTTGATCAAGCAATGCGTTGTATCTTTTATTTTACCTTTGAATTAAATCAACGGTTAAACAACAGCACTCATGAGTGAAGTATCAAAGAAATCACAGGGTTATGTTTGGTGTAACTCTAACAAGTCAATGTGAGCTTAGCAAATTGTGATTCATGGCAGTACATGTGTTCTTCTGTAACGTATTCTCAGTGGTAAAGGATTCATTTGTGTCCTTATTTAGTCCCTCTCCCCTGTCCCAGTCCTCCTGGCACACATTCCTGAATTTCCTTCTGACATTTAGTTATCAAGCTCCTCTTTTATGGAACCAGCTTCCAATTTCAGTCCGGGAGGCAGACACAGTCACCTCGTTTAAGAGTAGACTTAAGACCTTCCTCTTTGACAGAGCTTATAGTTAGGGCTGAATCAGGTTTGCCCTGGTCCAGCCCCTTGATATGCTGCTATAGGCTTATAGCTGCCGGGGGACGTTTAGGATGCACTGAGTACCTATCTCCTCTTTTTTCTCTCCTTAAGGATGAATTTTCATCTCTCAATCACACCTTACTAACTCTGCTTTCTCCCCGGAGTCCTTTTGACTTCACGTCTCATGGGGTCATCGGACCCTATGAGACGGCATAGATCCTATCTGCCTGATGGATCATCGAGGTCTGGGTCGTGGAATTCCTGCTCATGACTACGCCACTGTCCTGTTGAGACTCCGCCCACTGTTGAGACTCCGCCCTCCTCCTCCCCACCGCCATCTGCCTGATGGATCGTGGAGGTCTCCATCGTGGAATATGCCTACTATGAACTATTCATACACTCTGTCATATTCATTGAATGTATTTTAACTCTAAATCTGTCCTTCTGTACACATTACATCTATTGCATCTGTCCATCCTGGAGAGGGATCCTCCTCTGTTGCTCTCCTCCAGGTTTCTTCCCTTTTTTTCCCCCTGAAGGGTTATTTGGGAGTTTTTCCTGGTCCGATGTGAGGTTTTGGGGCAGGGATGTCTATGTGTACAGATTGTAAAGCACTCCGAGACAAATTTGTAATTTGTGAAATTGGGCTAAAGAAATAAACTGAATTGAATTGAATTGAATTATTATGAGGATTTCACTCTTAATAACTGAGTGGACAAACAGGCAGAGGAGGGACAAGCATGTGAGAATAACTCTCAAATAAGTCCACAATGCCTCTTATGAGTGGATATTGTTCATATTGAAGTGAATATTGTGGTTTGCAACACTAGCGTGTCCTTCCAATGTTGGTGCTTTTTTATTTACCTCTCTGTCCTTGTAGCTTTACTTGTTGAACTGTCAAATTTGTCCCAGTGACTTAAACATAACTCTCTATAGTCTCCTGGATTAATATATTCAGTGAACAACAATTTGATATAGTGGAGTAATGGCGTCCTGAGCATTGAATGTCCTCACTCTCCCTCTGTGTGTGATGTAATTCAAGCTTCTCTGTTCTATGTTTTGGTGGCCGGGCCGACCATGTGTACATGTCGAGTCCCTCCCTTCATGTCCCAATGGCGAGTTTATTGCCACTGGCAACATTGGCCAGTAGTTTTTCCGTAATCCCGCTGACAAACAGACAATCCAATCAAGCCGAAAACAAGACCTCCGTAGCGAAGGCAACACGGTCCATCTCTTACGAGGAACAACCTTGTTGCTTCGGATGTTTCTTTATTTTCGATGTATATTTGCTTTCCTTTTGATACTTTGAGTGCTATAAACCAAATGCCACCGACAACATTCTGTTCAGAAACAGAGATAGTATTTATGGTAAAAAATAAATAGCAGGTGTGTTGTGTATTTCAGTGAACATATTTCCATGTAGCTCCTGAACATCAACGTCTATACATTTCATCAATATGTTAACGTTCCCATATTATGTCACTTGTCTCTAGATATGTGTTTGCCCACATAAATCACATTATTACTGTGAATAGATGAAATAGAAACTATCTCAGCCATGGTATTATAGTACCAAAATGAGTCTTCGACATCAACCTAGAAAATAAAAGTGGGTCACAGCGAGTAGGCGCTGGTTTGATCCAGAAGATCTCACCCTCAGATGCGTGTTGAGTGTTAAATTAATGGCCGCTGGCTCCACCTGTCCAGCATGAGCGGCTTGGAACATGAACCCTCTGCGCACCAGCAGCAATGAGATGCAACTATGCTGCATGATGTCGCTGTCTGCTGAAGCTTCCCTCGCCCTCATCAACAGCTGTTGTTAATAATGAACAAATAACAAAGACTCAACTCGGCTTGCCTTTTAGAAGGAGGTCTGCTGTGAAACTCGACACAGAATAACTCACACAACTCAGTACGCAACACCACAGCTTGGGCAGTAGCCTTAGTGTATTGATAATGAATGCTCTATGAATCATTGCATGAGTAAAAAAATACAAATGGAGAGAGATGCTTACATCAAAGACATGTACACTCAGTTGAGTCTTCAGATAAACACAAAAATACATACAATACTGCAGTAGGGTTGTTTTATGCCTCTTTTTTTTACATTCTAGATTCGGCAACATTCCTCTATTACATGTTGATTTCCATCCACTCACAAATATAATCATAGTCATTCAAAGGCCCAGTTTTATAGATCAGAACCTTTCAGAACCTAGTTTTAATCTATTCAACCATACTTTCTATTAGCCACAGTAGGAATAATATTAGTTAAATAAAAACTAAAACACCCTGACTGTCCACCAAAACTGTATAATCCAGGAAAACATCTCGAGAAAAAGAACTCCAACCATCTGTTTTTGTATACATTCAATCAAAATCAAGGCATTTACACATCTAGTATTACACTCGCCTTGATGATGAGCTGCTGCTGGAGTCATAATGCACACGCCATGTACAGTGTTCGTGTCACACACAGTGATACAAACAACATAACATAGAAATCAGTCTTGGATGTCAGAGTTAATCCGTTGCTGGTTATTAAAGAAAAACCAAACCAAGACGCTGTACAGGAAATATCTGAACAGCTACGAGTAACCCTTTGAGTTGTTTACACAGAACCAACTGTACAAATAACAATCTTGAAAACAAAGCACTTTAAAACTTTCAGAATTATAATATCTTTATCAATGCATTTCTATACAGTTATTTTGATTATCTTTAAAGCGGCCTCTGTTTTTCAGCCACTGTAAAGTCTGTATTATTACATTATTTATGCAGTGAACGACCGGCTGTGTTGAACAAAATATGCACTCTGAATTTAAAAGTGACATTTGTTGTAAATAAAGTTAAGAAGAGTGAATGTGTTTAGTGTTGATGTTGTTGGCCTATGATGCTCAGATAAGTTGTTTGAGGCCGAAGGCGAAACTCCCATTCTTAACCGAGTGGAGAATTAAGTTGATTATTGACTGCATGATGAAATATGAATCGTACCAGCTGGTATACAGTGCAATACATTACTATCGAATCCAAACGCAGAGGCATCTAGATGTAATGTCATGTTCTTTTACGTAAAAAGTGTCAGGAAAATGTTTCTTTTTGTTTTGGTTAAATCGTTCCAGCTGACTTAATGTGTTGTTACTTGTGATGTTACCAGTGTGTGTTTTCATCCCAGATACACACACACACACACTCTTTAAAACCTCAGGGAGTGCAACATCTGGCCACATGTTCAACAGTCCTGCAGAAGGAACAGGACAGTATGAGGCCAAAGCGACACACTCTCTCTTTCACAAAAACACACACACTTTACCACACCACATTTCGATTATGACACAGCTCTTCTAGAGGTGCTGTAACTCAAGCTGGCGCCGCTGCTCTTGTGCTGCGAGATCTTGAGTGTTGTGGCAACCGCCAGGCTCGGCGGCATGGCAACAGGGAAGCTGGGTGGGGCAGCTGCTGCAAAACCAACTGTCTTGCCGACAGACAAGGAGGAGGCCGGTTCATTTGGGCATCCGTACTGGAGTAAGATATCGACACACTCCTGGCAGCCAGCACTGCGAGCCAGAACCAGAGCTGTGTGCCCCTGAACATCCCGGTGCCGAACATCACAGCCATACTGAAGTGAAATAAAAAAAGAAGATAAATCAGCAGATTCGATTACGTAATATTCCACATTATAAAGATGTTTCATCATGTGGAATTAATTGCAACTTGAATGGCCCGTCTTAAATTATCCAACAAAGTGTAACTCAGGGAGCTTTAGTGCCTTTCACACTTGTAGATCACCTTGAGCGGTCTGCTGAGTCATCCGTTTTAAAGCTTTTTGTTTTTTATTGAATGAAATTACTTAGAGGTTCGTCAAGGGTAACAATGATTAACTTGCCAGTTTTGTATAGCTCTACATTATATTTTACACTCATAAATAATTTTACACAATGTCAACATTTTATTCCTTCACTGAAACATTACCTGTCTTCCTAAGCAGTGAACTTCTTTGGTGATATAAAGCAGATGATCACCACAAAGGTTTTATTGCTTCCCATATCTGAGAGGGAGGGAAACTCACCCAAACAAGAAGCTGCGTCACCACCACATCGGCCTGCTGACAGGCGGCGTGCAGGGCCGAGCCGGGCAGCCGCAGCGCTAAGAGTGACCTGCAGGAGAGCGCCAGGCTGAGAGGGGCATTAATGTCCTCCTTAGTGCAGTGGGCCAAAAGGAGCAGCAGCTTGGGAAGGTTGTGCTCCATCACTGCCAGAAGAAGACGGCCAGATAGTGTGATGTCTGGGCCCTCGCCAGGAGTGGGAGGGGGCAACGGTGCCACAAACCGTTTCTGCTCATATTTGGCTCTTATCCACAACTCCCGTTCCTCACTGAACAAGCAAAGACAGAAAACAAATATTATGAATATTCAGTTTTAGCTTCTTGTCTTTCCCTGTTCAGGAATGACCATTAATTTATACTGACACATAAAACATAAATAACATATTAATTCCAAGTATGCAGCTCATACCTAAATACTGTAACATATATATACTAAAGCAGTGCTTATGTTCCATCACTAATGTCACATATCATAGCATTATGGCCTTTACCGTGTAGCATGAGGTGCCGGTTTACGGCTGCCCAGCGTGCGAGCCTCCCATATGCTGTTGACCATGTAGTTGCCGATGGCACTGAGAACCAGCGTGAGCTCTCGTGGCAGATCATCGAGGTCTAGCGAGCGCACACGCGACAGGTGGGTCCCCAAGTTCCTATGGATCCCTGAACACTCGATGCATATGAGAGCGCCGAGGTTCAGACTGGCCCAGGTTGGATCTTGGAGAAGAAGGGTACACGCACTCTTTTGAAACAGAACTATGTGGTTGACAGATTTCTTCCATTTTCATTTGCTATGTGACGTTCAAATGTGCCAGTTTTGCCAAGTCCTGTCACAAAAGTGACTGAAGTTGGTTGAAATCCTCTTTGGATACATTTTAAAGCAGAACTGTTTAATCTTTGTCCAACGAGCCAAACATTACAATTCCATAGGATTGCAATGCTGCAGAATTTCTTTCATGTAAACCAGATAGTATTTCTATGTCCATTTTGTTATTTGTCTTGTACAATTGTACAACGTCAGAGCTAACAACAAACAACTGTCTTTGAAAATACAAAATGTTAAATGACAATATATACATGTACTCCAAAGGTAGTGTTCTTTGGAAAGTCCAAAACTAGACACGGATACCATCATGTACAAAGAGGAAAACAGCTCATATTGTGTGTCACTAACTTGGAGCATCACAGTCCACACAGAAGTTGTTTCCCTTTGCGTTGCGGATCGCCTGCAGAACCACTGCTTCGCTCTGGCTGTTCTTGCGGGCCTGAGGAAAAGAGACAGTATAAAAAGTGTCAAATGAGAGAAAAACCAGCAAACTCACCCACTGTGATGTGAGCTCTGATCACTGCTCTCATTATTAATAACAATGATTGTAAGTTCTAGATCTTCAACTGAGAAAGCAGCGGTAGATGGCGGTAATCATTATTAGGAACATTTAAAGCTGTACAATTATTGGTTTTGGTCTCTGAGGAAATAAACATTTTGTAACACACATGATTTAAGTAATTATTCAGAATCATAGCAGCAATTATCATTTTTAGAGATGATTGAACAATTTCCACACTAGTTAGTACTCCCAATTCAAGAACAGATACCAGTGCAGCCCGCTGGTGGACAACAATGTTCGTGTGTCACACACTTCTTGAAAAGGGCCAAGTTTTGGTAACAGCCAATCAAATTAGCTGCCAGCATCCCTTTTAGAAGTAGCAGCAGTCACAGTATCCTAGGCCAGCTTATCCTGGGAGAAAATTGTTTTTATCCAGGGGTCCCAGGGTGCAAATGAACAGCACAACAAATTATTATACGTCCATCCAAATGTACTTCCAAGTGCAGATTATATCACTTTTCATGAAGTATAATACATGTTTAGAACAGCTGAGCCCTACTATTGTGTGGGCCTCTGGCAAGAAAAGCCTAAAGAATTGTTATGTAGACGTGCAATAAAAGCTGATCTGAGCAGATGGAAAGACACTATTTCATGCTAAATGGAAACCAGTACTGCCCTTCAGCACCTGATCTGCATATATACGACCTCAAGTGTTTGACGCTGCCTCCTTGCTGCAAGCAGGAACATTTGAGGCCATAAAATACTAGACTAATAAAAAGGTACCACAATGGCATTGCAGCTGCATCAGCACATCTACATGAAACATGAGACTGTTCAAATATATATTGAACAAATATAAATAAAATTATTGCTTTTGTTCTTGCCTTATTTTTGCTGCTCTCACACAGCTGCAGGCTGGCCAGGATCTGGCTCTCAATAGCTTGGACCCAGGAGTCCCTCTCCTCCACACTCTGGGCTTCAAAGTGCCACGTCTGGCCGGTGCTCGACACGATGAGGAAGTCAAAGTTATCCTCATCTGACACACAAATGTAAATACTTCAATAATATTCTGTTAACATTATGAGCAAAAAATAGAGTTCTAGTTTGCACGCATCAGTTGCAGTTAAGCATCCATGTCTGACCACAACTAAGAAAGTTAGTGAACTGTTGAAATACTAAAATACAGAATTATAATATCTTTATGAATGCATTTCTATTGCACTTGATAGGATATAATGTCCCTCCCTAATGTGACAGAAGAGCAAAAGCAGACAGACCGACATATGTAGAAAGTCAGAGTTAGAAAGATGACAGATCAACATTACCTGTCTTGCTTACGTTTCTTAAGCTACCAAAGCTTTTAAGTTTCCACATTTTGCGCTTTGCTGCACAAGAAGATAGAAAAAGACCGAAAAGTCAACAAGAGTATGAGAGGAAATAAAACATGTTACATGTTGAAAATACTGTATTTATCAAATATAGTCTACGGTTCTCAATTATTATCATCACTTTTGGCATGTGGATTCTTAAATATTTAACACATTGATATGGACATCGATCAGCGTATGGTCTTATATATTGTTTGGGACATGCAAAATGCTGAGTATAAAAAATCACATCAGGGGTTTATGGGGTTTACCATCTGCCTGTCCAATGTTTGCATCTCCTTTCTGGTTCATGCTCTTCTTTCTGCGATGCTTCTTCCTGTCCGTCAACGGGGATGAGGAACCTATGTCTTTAGTGGACGATGAGCTGGACACACCTTCGACTGCAGAGTCTGGCACCCAGATCACACAAAAACATACCAAATGAAATTCATCATGCATGTTTTTCAAGCTGAATATATTTGCGCAGATGAAGGTCCTTAACTGACCAACACTTTGAGCGTGGTTGGAGAGTGTAGAAGGACATCGCTGCACGCCTCGGTTGCCCCTCAGAAACAGTGCCCCACCCAGCCCTTCCATTTCCTCCACTTGCAGGAGGCTGCTGGCGCTTACAGGGACTAAAGAGATGACAGCAAGCATGCACTTAATTATAAAATAATTCATGCAAACATCAAAAATAATGCAGAGCTACTGAAAAAAACAAAGCATTACTGATTCCTTTCTGAGCTGCAGAGAAAATAAAAGATACAGAGACCGACTGAAGAAGTTTTGAAGTCATGACATGATGCTCTTTCATCCTTGCAATATTTAGCATTCTCTTTGGTTTGACCCCTATTCACAAAGGAAGTCTTACAAAGTAAGGAACAGAGGATTCTTAATTGCACCATACCTGCTCATTACTCTTCAGGGTCATTAGACTCTACATTTCCCCGAACTCACATGCACCAAAACTCCACAAAGAAAAGGAGCAGGATGGAGGGTCAAGCGAGGGCACATTGGCATAAGCAATTCGATTGTATTTTTCTTTATACATGTATGCTTATGCACAGATTTAGATTTGTATTCTTTTTTTGAGGCCCCTAAAGAATATATAAAGAATGCGTTAAATCTTTGACCTGGGTTGACACCCTCAGGTCCCGGCGCGTCTTTAACGCGCCCGTTGAGCCCGACTGGAAGGCAGCAGGCAGGTACGGCACGAGGTGGTCGTTTTCCTGGTACCTTCACCGCCACTCGCAGCAAGTCCATCTCCTTGCCGGGTGCATTCAGCATGTAGTCCTGCCAAGCCAAACATCAGCCATTACACACTAACCACTAGCCATCAGTGATGCTGTTAAGCAGCATAACGCTGCAACACACTGACTCACATTGACACTGGAGTGATAGGACAGTATGCCATCATTGGACAGTGTGACATACTTCTTCTTCCACTCTTTGTTGAGCGAGTGCCCGCTGCGCTTTAGCAAGATGCCCTGATGTAGGTGACAAAGCAGAAGATTGAGAAATTATCGCAAATGTCTCCATCCTTATCTTGCACATTTTGGCAGCATGGTGATTGCCGGCTGACAAAAACAAACACTATCCTATTGATAAGGCCAAATAGAGAGGTGAGAGGACCTCATCCCTCCACATGGTGAAATTGCTTTCACACATTTGATTTGAAGTGACTGCTGGTGTCATTTATTACATCACATTTATTTCTATATCAAGAGGATATCAGTGTCCCACCTGTTTGGTTGGAATGGAGCGTCCACTTCCCAGATCTCCCTTACAGTCTGCACTCCTTCTGTTTGAGTCACTACCTCTCCGACCCTGGACAAAGTACAAGAGAAACAATAACTGCATCAGAGGCCTGAATTGGTTGAAGAAAATAATTGAGATCTCATGAATTATGGAGGGTTCCCTTATGAATGGCTCCGCTCGTCATTTCAAAATCAGAAAAGGTTGAAATGAGAGTTTCTACTGACTTCAAAGGCTGGATTTTAAATGAAAGCGACTTCTTTAGAAATATTTTGAGCTGCACTAATCAATATTTTTATCGTCATAATATTCTAAATGTAATGTCGGATAATTCCCACCAAGTTTTAAAGCAATAGACTGATCAACAACTGAGTAACTAATACAAATGCAATTATATGATGGGTGAGAAATAAATTTTTCTCCAGCCACCTTTTCTCAGTTGAAAATGTGAATTCTTGAGTTGACAAAAAAAAAAAGCCTGAACGCTCTGGCAAGTTAACAAAGTTAATTCACCACAAATCTGGAGGTGCGTCTCCGGGTGGCACTGCGGACGGACCCAGGCGTGGCACTGTCCTGCTTTTCCCCTCTCACTGTTTTGCCGATTTCTTTGTGACTGATCACAGGAGTTGAGGGAAGGGATGAAGAGTAATCGCTGCTCTGACCACCGTTACTGGCCTAAAGAGAGGAAATAACCAGAGCAGGAGGGGTTTGGGGCCAAGAAATAATAGTTGAGCAGAAAAAGGAGATCATTTAGTTTGTTACAACAACATGCTGACTGCAAGACTAAAATATGCAAACACTTAAATAGAAAAAGCATGTATAAATTGAACAATTTTTAGACAGTTCGTAACAGATGTTATGTATACGTGTTACCTGTCCTGGAAAGACACCCGACACTGGGGTGGAGCCTCCAGAGTGACTGGGAGAGTTTGGGAGAGATTTACAGGAAGCCAGAAGAGCAGCTTGCTTCTTGGCTGCCATGATCTTCTGAGCAGCTGTTGAACAACAAGTCTTAGCATTCGCTCGAAAGAAGGACACAAAAACAAGTTAATGGGCACATTCTGCAGCACCCCCTCGATGCTATTATCTTTACACACACCGTCAGTGAAGACTCGGTTCACATTGAGGCCGTACGTTGCACAGGTTTCATAATATGTGCAGCGCCGCACATCTGAGCAGAGCTGCCTGGCCCTGGTATCATCTATTACTCTGGGGTTGGTGCTGCTAATCTTATCTAAAAAACAAATCACAAATGTAAGTTCAGCTCTGCAAACATTGAATAAAAGAACATATTGTGTGTGAGTGTCTTACCCTGAGTACCAACTACTATGAAAGGTATCTCAGAAACGGGCCGGTGGGCGGCCAGCTGGTGGTAGATGCTGTAAACTTCCTGGAAGCTGGCCTCATTTTCCAAACTGAAGACCAAGATAACGGCATCCAACCAAGTTGCAAGCTGAAGAGAAGAGAGGAGCAGAAGAAAAGCACTCAAAATACACATGAGCAGGATGATAATAAGGACTCGATTACATTAGATGTAATTAGTTGTCCACATGAACCAAGTTCAAACCCACTTGAGCACCCGGGAGTTCTGTCTCCTCTCTGATTATCAACAGGTGGCTCTGTCCATCAACGAGGACGTCCTTAATGTATTGGCGCCCTGCAGATACATGGAAGGAATACAAATTTTGACATGGCTATAGCTTTTCGGCTTTCAACAAGAAAAGCACATGCATAACTAATCACATTATTATCATGACGTGGATAATCTAAATCAAATGCATGAATGTTCCATTCCATTATCCAAACCGCTTATTTGACTTAGGGTCGTGGGGGCGCTGGAGCAGATCCCAGCTGATATTGGGCAAAGGCGGGGTGGGGTTCACCCTGGACAGGTCGCCAGTTTATCACAGGGCACATGTATAGACGGACAATCATGCACGCTCACATTCACACCTACTGGCAATTTTACATCCTCCAATTAACCTAAGCGGCCGTCTTTGGACTGGAGAAGGAAGCCGGAGAACCCGGAGGGACCCCACGCGGCCACAGGGAGAACATGCAAACTCCACACAGAAGGACCGCCCTGGATTGGGGGTCGAGTCCGGGCCTTTGTTGCTGTGAGGTGGCAGAGCTAGCCACTGTATCATGTAATCAAGCTCTATTGTTATTTGTGAACTGATACTGTCTGAGAAAAACACAGATAATGGTTGTAGATGAGGACATGTGAAACCAACCCTCAGCATTCTCCAGCTGAAGGTAACTTCCTGTCAAGTGTCTGTGGACCAGAGCAGACTTCCCACTGCACAGACCTCCCAAAACACCCTGGAGAGCACAAACACATAGAGAGAGAGAGATAATATATTAATTTAGAATTAAATCTCACTCACAATGTTTGTAAAAGTAATGTCCAGATGCTTACCAGGTGAAGCTCCTGGACAGTTTGGTTCAGGGTCCATTCATGACTGCTGGTGCATGCAGCTGGAGGAAGAAAATCACGTTATAAAAAGAGGAGAGGATTCATTACTACAAAGTAAAACATGTATTGGTCGCAAGACACAGGGTATTGTTACATCCATACTGAACTATCAGCGTTCTCATCCGATTGTGAGCAAGACAAATAACCAGTTTTAAATTGTGAAACCACTTAAAGAAGTCTATCAGGGGTCTGCCATGTTGCAAACGTAAAATTAAGATGGTTAGCCTCCATTAAGAACAAAATAACATTCTTATTAACACGTTGTATGTTGTTAGCATCTAATCTAGTCACCAACACATCCATGAGTCGCCTGAAATTTATTGAAATGTGTAAAGCCTCACAAAGATGAGCATATCTCCAGTCACTGGTTACAAAAAGATCTAAGGGCTCACCTGGCTGCCTCTTGCTATCTTTTTGAGCTAAACAAGACCGAGTTTTCTTTTTTTTCTTTTTGAAGTTTTGAAGTTTGATGATCCATTACAAACAAGCAAAAAACATTAAAAATTAAAATATGTAAAAATGAAGTGTAAATGTTGGAAATTCATATCTCAGAGGTAAAACGGCACAGAAATATGGTTTGGATGTTGCCGTAACTGGAGATGTTTTAATTGTGTGTCTTTCTCCCATGAGATCGTATGTGATTCACACAATAACTCCTTTAAAGGAGTTATTGCTGATTGCTGGCCAGGTTTGGTCGGACTGCATGTGCACGCTGAGGGGAGTCAGAGTGTCCAGCCTCCCCAGTGGGCGCAGAGAGGCTGCAGCTCCCACAGTCACAGTGTGAGCACCAAGACAATCCAATCAAGTGTACACATGTGCAAGTCTAAATGAGTTAGGGAGCATGCCAGATATTTAAGGTGTACCCGAGCATTGTTAAACATGCCACTTTACGTCTTTTGTTTTGGTTACCCTGCAGAGCCCCTCCTAAAAAGCCATGTATTCTATTATTCAGCTTTGAACATGTATTAATCTTTAATTAGAGATAATCCATCATCCTGTTCCCAGAGCAGTTTGACCCATTTTCATACATTTTTCAACTGAAATAAGACAGAGTATGCCACGAAGTGCTCTGTGGTGACAACCGATTCATAAAGAAGTGTGATGAATAACTGATTTGCAGCAGAGAAGTCAAATAAGCTGAAATAAAAATGGTGTATTTTTAATAGGAGTTTTTACTTGAGTGTTCATTATTATTGTCAATTATTGAGTCAGCCAGCGTCTTAATGTTATTGCAGCACGTTGTTACATTTGATCAGAATTTATAGAGCATTCCATTAAAAAAAAAGAGGGAACTGTACTAAAAAAAGTGAAGTTATTGCACTGGTGATTTTTAATTAAAAGAAGAAGAAGTCTCGGAAGCTGAATCTGTTATTTTTTTTACTGAAGGATCAATATTGTGATTTTGCTTACTTATTGTGCAACTTTATTTTGTATCAGATACAAATGAAATGTCTCTTTTAGAAATGATGGAAGATAACTGCTGTCAAGTGATTCATCTATTTACAGAGCATAATATCCAGGTTGCCGCACACGTCAGCATCTCCGGAGATAGAAGATCTCATTCCTCTGTCGGTTCATGACAGTCTTTGATTCGCGTCAGAAGATTATTTAACATAATCCTTTTTCAGACAACGCTATTAAAAACCAAATCTATCAGCTAAACCATAAAAAGTGTTGCGTGTTAGATCCCTTTGAAAACTCAATGCACCTCATTTAATCATATTTTTACTTTTACATTAAGATGATGTTTAAAGACTGAGTGTTAATATCATAAACCAACGTGATGATGAATAGTCCAGAGATTATAGCCTAATATATACACTTCATCAACTCACTGTGATCATAATGGTCCACCAGCTGTGCAGGTTTATTGTGTAGCAGTGGTTTTAGGACAGATAAATCTACTGGTGTCAAGAAAGAAAATCATGCACGCACATGCTCGCAGATATGTGTCTGAACAGTGAAAGATGAATGACTGCCAGTGTTGACACATCTAAACACACACACTCTGGATAAGCTGCTTACAGATGTAAATCAATGCAGAGACCATCATCATCTGACCCACGGATACTGTTTAAACACACACACACACACACACTCTGAAGCCATTGGGTCATGCTGAGCTCGGCGTAGCCACGCCGTTGGCCGTTTGTCCTCTCTGGGAACACAGAGTCTAACTTTAAACCACAGAGACTCTACCTCATCCCCTATCTTTGGGCAACCCCCCTGCCCACACAACCCTCCTACATCAACAGCGTCACGCCACAGACCAAATAGCATCTCTCACGGCTTGCAGTTGCCATGGAAACTCCATTTTCCAGAAGCCTCCAGCCAGGGTCTCCATACAATAAATGGTCTCTCATGGATACGGCGACGTGTGTGAGAGGCATAAAGACACGATGTCCCCCTGTGTAAGTATGATGATAATAATATTAAACTATGTGCCTCGACAATCACCAATATTTCCTTGATTAAAATATATCATTAAAATACTAACGTAACATGCTTAAATTACAGGTTCAACAAGATATGATGTTGACTGTGCCACTTGTAAACACATCGACGAATGAATAGGCTCCATTTGAAGGCTGATTAACTCCACGCACAGAACAGGAAGGAGCAGGTTCCCGCTGCCCTGACTCCTTCGATGAACACAGCTCTGTGTATGCCCAACCTTAATTATTCATGTCCCACTTACTCCTGACAAATTATTCAGAGCGTAGTCCGATACCACACTCTATGTCAAAGATAATTTACTTTAGAATATATATCAATAAAGATTCAAGATTGATGAAGTTGCATCATTTCCTTTATTTCAAGTGTTTTCGTAGTTTTTGACAATATTGAACTAATTTGAGTTTCAGGGTTTTGGGAATTCCCCAAAACATTGTGCAAATAAGTTTAAGGGCAGAAAACCGTATAACTTATGTGGATACAGCGTTTTAACCTTTTTCACAAAACAAATATACAGTGAAGCTGATAAAGAACAATCCGTTCTAATTGAGTTTATTTTATTCTGCAAAAGTTAAAAAAATAAAGTTAAAAATCCAATGTCTTTCTTGAGGAATGTTACTTTATTGATTCTTGTTGTTCTGAGTTTGTACTTATGGTTTAATGCACTTATTGTAAGTTGCTTTGGATAAAAGCATCAGCTAAATGACATGTCATGTAATGTGTAGCTAGTTTTAGTGTAGTTGTATGTTTGTCATATATTCTTTTTGTTATATTTAAATATTGTATGGACCTCGGAGGCCTAAATGATTTTTAGAAACTGATTCAGCTTTAGTCATGGAAGATAATTAACTTAACATTGAGATAAAATGTTTTTTAAATCTTGTGATCTTAAGAGGGCTGCAACAATGATTCTCATTATCACTTAATCTGGCCATTTGGGAAATTGTTCGTCTATTAAATGTCAGAAAATAGTTGGAGAATGCCTCAATTCCTAAAAACCAATGATGGAATTTTGCAACTGTGTATAATAAACAGCAACTATACCCAAATAAATGAAATGTTTAATTAAATGAATGAAGATCATTGGTGAAATTGAGTGGGAGCACATATGTTCGGTTTCGGTTCACACAACTGCAGAGAGGGCAATAAATGACAATAAATACATATTCACATAAATGGTCTTGGTAGTGGGTTAATTTGAGTCCAAATGAGAAATTATGGGGGAAGTTAAACAACAGATGTGAGCGAGATGATTGCCACCTGTTGTTCTGTTGCTAAATGTGACCAACTGCCCTCTCTGTTATGGTTTATTATTCATTGTATTTTGATTGGTATGTGCTGCTTCGTGGGTCCTAAGAAGAAACTTATGATATTATGTGAACAGAAATGTTGTATAAAATATCAAGCCTTACCTTCCTCCTCACTCGAGCCCCTTTCCACTGCAGGGTAGAGCGGAGGTGTGGTGCTGACGCTGGCGGGCACTGCTGTGCTTTTAGTGAAAATGCCACTAATGAACTTGAGCATCTTTCTGTCACGGGGAGGAGCGCGCTGGATTGTTCCTCCCTGGCCTTCCTTGCCCTTCTTCAGGTCCTCAGAGAGGGAATTTAGGTCGCTGTTGTCCAGGGTACGATTTGTACCTTTTCTTTGAGACCTGTACACGTCAATGGCAGGAGGTGCAGGCAAGGAAACAGAGACAGTCTTAAATCTCTCCCCCTGAGGGCTGTCCATGGCCATTATGCCTGAAAACCCTCCGCTGATGGGAGCTCCGGGGCGAATGAGCGTGCCCCTGCCGTCGCTGTCGGCCCATGACGCCCTGTAAGGCCCCAGAGTTGTAGCTGCCATTGAGGGGGACTGGTCCCCGAAGCGGTTATCCCTTCGATCCAAAGTCCTAGCAGAGTGATACAGGCCTGTATTGGCCTCTCTGAGTTCCCTCCAGCATGCAGAGTTGCCTCCTGCATGTGACCTCATCAGGACTTCCGGACGCTGGCTGACCTGCGGTGGGATGGAAAAAGGGAGGCTGCAACGTGATCGAATGTTCAGGTCTGCTCCATTTTCGCCTTTTAGGAACAGCATGGGAGGCTCTCGGTAGAGCTCCGTCTTGGGGCGCATGGCCTCCGAGCGAGGCCCCTCTCTGCGTACAGCGCCCTCAGAGGGTCCTCCATACACTTTGACCATTTGCCTTGCAGGGGGATGCACAAAAGAAGTGTCTTTGCTTTGACCAACTGATACAATGTCTTTTTGGTGTCCATGATTTTCTCTCCTCTCAGGCTTTCCCCAGTTTTCAATGGGGCTGCCATACTTGCAATACTGCACCTGTTCCACTTCTTCTCCCACCAGTGTGTTTTCGATTTCACCCACTTGTATACATACAGGTTCTTCATCCTTTTCAGGGGCATTGCTCACCTCCTCCTCCTCCTCCTCCTTCTTAGGGCTCCCTTCCCCCTCTGGAAGAGCCTCTCTCTGGTTCTCTGCTACATCCTCTGGCACAGCCTCAACCTTCACCAGAGTGAGGGAAATGAGGTAGGTGGTGCGTCTCTGTGGGTTGCCTGCCTTGCTCATTGGGACAGCAGACTTCAGCAAAGTGGCACCTGCTCTCTGACCAAGCCAGGCCTGCACACCTCGGTCATGGCAACCAGAACAGGACTGTAGCAGAGGAGGAAAAAAATCTAAGATCAAACACAGACTCTATATTCACAAACGTTGTCTATATGATTATGTCTCATATCAGGCCTGTGTACTTGACAGGAATCCAAGTTTCCTTTGGAAAACCTTCAATAAAGGAATTAAGAAGCAGTGCAAATAAGAGCACATTTCCAGAATATATTTAAAAAGCTGACCCAGTGGTGAAACAAGTCTAGACTGTTTTTTTAATGCCTCCATTATTCCTCTTCAATGCACACCGATACGACTGGTCTCCACCACGTATTCATTCATAATCCTCAAATCTGACATGTAGACACCATGATAGCTAGGAGACATTTCTTTTCACTGTGTTGATGTCTCAGCCTCAGATTTCAGACTGGAATTATGCAACAGTCAATACATTTAGTTGCTACGTTTCTTGACTAGGGACTCAAATTAAACGCCACCTTACCAGAGTGCGTCTTGTCTTTTGTTCATATCATGCCTTCGTTTTCCCGGAGAATATCCATTGCACAGCTTCTTGTACGTTTGATTTGATGAAGAACGTATCTCACCAGATTACCATTCACATCAAACGGCACATCAAACGACGCTGACAAAAAAGAGCCCCAAATGATCAGTCCAAGAAAAAAAGCACAAAATACAGGTGAAAGGGAACAGGGTGCAAAAACGGCAAAATGGAAATCATTCACTTGTCACGAAGCGTCTGGCAGCTGGAGCCTCCATTCGACAATGTCATGCATAAAATTATGTAAGCACGGTGTGAGGGTTACTGGGAGATGCTGAAAAACATCTGTTGTTATGTCTCCAAAATATAAAAAAAAGAGAGAAGAAGCAGCCAGATTAACGCATCCCAAGCAATGCTTCCTTGTGCCTGTATCCCTCCTCTGGAGAGCAGCTACTCTCGGTCACCGCATCCTCTCCTCCAAGTGCCTCATCCAATTAGCAAGTCAATAAAATGTGTCTGTGAGGCAGAGGAAGCTCACCAAAGCCCCTCCTCCTTTTTTTCCTCCTCTTCTCGCTGCCACAAAGCCTTGCAGCCCCCCCCCCCCCCTGCTAGCCCGCTGTTAGCCTGCCGCACAACCAGCTCCACACTGGATCAAGCTCCGGCAAACAGGCTGGGATGAGAGGCTCGCAGTGAGGTGGTGGTCCTTGCCAGCGTGTATCAGATTTTTTTATCTGTACCGATACAACAAAAGAGACACAGGAGAGAGAGAAAAACCCTCAACCCGGCGCCTGCCAATGCATCTGCTCCGTCTCTGGCACCGTCTCTCCCTTCTCCTTTCCCAAAGCAATGCATGGGCAGCCCCTGCCTTCTCTCGCTGCCTCGGACTGAGGAAGTGGTGATACACAAGATGATTATGGATGTCTTTGGATCATTGCAATAGGAAATAAAATAGGCAAAGAGAATACTAATGTTTTGGAAGCAAAACTGATTGAAGTAGCATGTAATTAAATGACATGGAGAGGAAACTGAATATACTAATTTGGGTTTGCAGTTGAAGAATAAAGAGGAGAGGAACGGGAACAAAAATATGTTCCTACAAAGAAATGTCATTATACAATCAGGGAGATTGCCACTTGTCTTTCCCCTCTGCTTGTCTTTTTATTAACCCGTCAATATCTAGAATATGTAACCAAAGCAAAGCTCATGAGAAGTTCAGTCAAGGAAGAATTGAGTTTTTCCAGAAACATTCTGAATTAAACTAATATTTGGATCATTCAAAACAAAGCAATCGTTTTTGCCCAATAGATGGTTCTTTGATTTAGATATATTAATGTATTTAATTATCTTCCTTATTTTGTGAAAATATTGTTAGTAGGATGTCCTTCTACTCACAAGCAGGCCTCGAGTTATGCCGAGTAGGAATCTGCCAATAACTGTTTGCAATATTCTTTATATATATACAGTGCATCCGGAAAGTATTCACAGCGCTTCACTTTTTCCACATTTTGTTATGTTACAGCCTTATTCCAAAATGGATTAAATTCATTATTTCCCTCAACATTCTACACACAACAACCCATAATGACAAAGTGAAAACTGTTTTTTGCAAATTTTTGCAAATCTGTTAAAAATAAAGAACGAAAACATAACATGTACATAAGTATTCACAGCCTTTGCCATGACACTCAAAATTTAGCTCAGGTGCATCCTGTTTCCACTGATCATATTTGAGATGTTTGATTGGAGTCTACCTGTGCTAAATTCAGTTGATTGGATATGATTGAGAAAGGCACACACCTGTCTATATAAGGTATCACAGTTGACAGTGCATATCAGAGCATAAACCAAGCCATGAAGTTCAAGGAATTATCTATAGACCTCCGAGACAGAATTGTATCGAGGCACAGATCTGGCGAAGGGTACAGAAAGATTTCTGCAGCATTGAAAGTCCCAATGAGCACAGTGGCCTCCATCATCCGGACATGGAAGAAGTTTGGAACCACCAGGACTCTTCCTAGAGTTGGCCGCCCAGCCAGACTGAGCGAACGGGGGAGAAGGGCCGTAGTCAGGGAGGTGACCAGGAACCCGATGGTCACTCTGACAGAGCTCCAGCGTTGTTCTATGAAGAGAGGAGAACCTTCCAGAAGGACAACCATCTCTGCAGCACTCCACAAATCAGGCCTGTTTAGTAGAGTGGCCAGACGGAAGCCACTCCTCAGTAAAAAGCACATGACAGCCCGCCTAGAGTTTGCAAAAAAGCACCTGAAGGACTCTCAGACCATGAGAAACAAAATTCTCTGGTCTGATGAAACAAAGATTGAACTCTTTGGCCTGAATGCCAAGCGTCATGTCTGGAGGAAACCAGGCACTGCTCATCACCTGGCCAATACCATCCCTACAGTGAAGCATGGTGGTGGCAGCATCATGCTGTGGGGATGTTTATCAGCGGGAGGAACTGGGAGACTAGTCAGGATTGAGGGAAAGATGAATGCAGCAATGTACAGAGACATCCTCGATGAAAACATGCTCCAAAGCGCTCTGGATCTCAGACTGGGGCGACGGTTCATCTTCCAACAGGACAACGACCCGAAGCACACAGCCAAGATAACAAAGGAGTGGCTTCGGGACGACTCTGTGAATGTCCTTGAGTGGCCCAGCCAGACCCTGACTTGAACCCGATTGAACATCTCTGGAGAGATCTGAAAATGGCTGTGCACCGACGCTCCCCATCCAACCTGATGGAACTTGAGAGGTTCTGCAAAGAAGAATGGGAGAAACTGCCCAGAAATAGGTGTGCCCCGCTTGTGGAATCATACCCAAGAAGACTTTAGGCTGTAATTGCTGCCAAAGGTGCTTCAACAAAGTATTGAGCAAAGGCTGTGAATACTTATGTACGTTATGTTTTCGTTCTTTATTTTTAATAAATGTGCAAAAAACAGTTTTCACTTTGTCATTATGGGTTTTTGTGTGTAGAATGTTGAGGAAAATAATGAATTTAATCCATTTTGGAATAAGGCTGTAACATAACAAAATGTGGAAAAAGTGAAGCGCTGTGAATACTTTCCGGATGCACGTGTATATATATACACATACATACATATATAAAGAATATTGCCGTTATTGTTGAGTAGTTAATCAGATACATTTTTTGTGAACAGTTTGGATAAATCCTGGAGTTTTGAAAGATGTGGGATTTAGCGTCTGCTAAATGATATGTAAAGTAATGTAATCTAACCAAAATGAGTGTAGGACCTACAAGATCACAACTAACTAACTTTATAAACCTGCAATACTTTGCTCACCTCCACTGTATGTGAAACACAAAAACAATTGATTTGCACTAAAGAAAAGATCTCTTGATGATTTAGACTGCCTCAAATAATTTACTGTTCATATGTTTTAGTATTTCATAAAGTTTGCTGCATTAAAAAAAAGTAATAAAATGTTTTATATGGACTACCAAGTGTAAAATAACAATAATACACAAAAGAAGTTTATATGCGTTTATATGAGTTTTTTATTCATTTGAAGTTGCAGTGCCAGTTGATTTCAGATGGTTTTAGCAAACGGTCAAAAGTATGAAATGAAGTCCAACCCTTCAGTCATAAGTCATCAGAAACTATTTATGACAGTATTAAAAGGGCAATACCAGTATTTTTGTCATGCGTGTCAGTTGTGCATTTTTCTTTCCTTTCCTCGCAATTTCCAATAAAACATATTGTCTCATTGCTCCTTTAGTATGATAAATATGACCACAAATACAGTAAGATCACTAATGACTGGCTGCTCTAACCCTGAGGTGTCACATCTGTCAGCCGGTAACGAGTACAAAAGTAGCAAGAGCAACATTTCAGAGGAGATGACAGACGTTTCTGTGCATCAGTCCCTGCGGACGAGACTGATACACAAGCCAAAAACACTGGTACTGTCATGACATGTGAACATCATTGTGCAATGGAAAGCATGCCAGTGATCCTTAAGTTCACTCATCTTCTTTTTTTAAAATTCCATTTCTCAGGCTTTAATCCTTTTTTTGATGTAGGCGCTACACAAAAATATCCCAAAGCATAACTCAGACGTCTTAAAAGGCAATGCACTAAATGAAACTGAAATCCTTTCTGGAAAGGCCAAGTGCAAGCTTAGACACCGTTACCTCTCGCCGCACGTTTCACTGCATCATTTCAAGTCAATGTCTCCTCGTCCTGGAAATATGGATGTTCTAGGGCATTCAGGGCAGAAATTCGTTTCAAGGGGTCGAAGGTCAGCATTTTCTACAGAAGAAAGAAAGCAGGATATTAGAGCTGGGTCAGGTCTTAAAGAAACAGTTTGACAAACACTCTCATCCAATCTCTTGCAGAAGTTGTTACTCTCTGCTTATATATGTGAGCTTAGCAAACCGACTGGATACAGCTGTCCACAGGTAATAAAATCACTTCTAAAATCACAAATTAACACATTATATCTCTTTAATATGTTCAAAATGAAAGATAAAAGACGATATGCCATTTGAGGTTATGTGTTGACTGTCATTTGGCCAGGACCAGTTGCCAGGCAAACAGTGGAAAGTGCAGGAAGTTACTGAACTGATAGCATTTAGTTATTTTGATCTGGTAATTAATACATTTCTTTCATAAAATTGCTTATTTTGCACATAAACCTATATGTTACCTTACATTACATTACATGTCATTTAGCAGACGCTTTCATCCAACGCGATTTACAATAAGTGCATTCAACCTAGAGTACAAACTAAGAACAACAAGAATACAGAAAGTAACATTTCTTCAAGAAAGTCGAATTACAAAAGTACCACAATAAGAGCTATTTAAGTGCCACTGAAGTGCTAATCTGTGTTTCAATCCAGATAGAGTTGGAAAAGATGTGTTTTTAGACTCCAGCGGAAGCTGTAGAGACTTTCTGCTGTCCTGATGTCAGTGGGGAGCTCATTCCACCAATGAGGAGCCAGGACAGCTAACAGTCTGGATTTCGAGTGATTAGCTCGAAGTGCAGGAGTCACAAGTCGATTGGTTAATGCCGAGCGGAGCGAACGTGCCGGGGTGTACGGTGTGACCATATCCCGGATGTAGATGGGGCCCGATCCGTTTGGAGCACGGTATATGCAAGAACCAATGTTTTGGATGTGGGCAGCCACCGGTAACCAGTGAAGAGAGCGGAAGAGCGGAGCTGTGTGGGTGAATTTCGGGAGGCTGAAGACCAGTCGAGCTGCTGCATTCTGGATGAGCTGCAGAGTTCTACATTATAGAGTGCCTTGATTAAATATAGTGTATAAATTAAAATTAATTGTACGTCTCTGGTTCAATTGCAGAAAATAAACTTTTACTTTAAGCTTCCCGTTGTTGAGCTGTTGGAAAACTAAATTACCAATCCAACTAATCCATAAAAATACTATGAGCTCTTATTTTCAGTTTAACCAGCACTGTAAATTACGATTATATAATTTTAAATTATAACCCTTTTAATAGAATATTTTACACAAGACACTTCAAATGTAAGTAAATACCGTAGGCATATTTAGGTTAGAAAGGTTACCAATGATATTTTAGATGTGTGGATTTGTAAATCACCAAGGGGGGGAGGGGGGGAGAAGATTGATACTATTTTCACATCTGGAAGCTGGATCTAAATAATAATCCATTGGAAAGGTACTGATTTTAGCCACACGTTTCTGTTCAACCAGCACTCTAAATTACATCCGTTATAGTATGTTATAATCAAATACCAAGCAGGATGGACTTTTATAATTCATGCCAAAGTCTCACCAGCAAAAGTTGTGCCCCCTGCTCATTTATCTCTGGAACAAAGTCAGTGATTGGTCGAGGTAAGAGAGGGGAGAAGTGTTTTCTTGAGAGAGTAACATCAGTCGGCCACTCATCCTCTGGTGGTAAGCCAATAACTCTGAAACGACACAGTTTTCAATACAATAAGTACAATATGAATCATCCAGTCAAGAAAATATGGAAACTATTTGTTACTCACTCAAAAAGTTTCCCAAGTTGGTCCACTTCTGATTCTCCGCAGAACAAAGGTCTAAAAGACAGAACGATTGCACTTCATTGAATAGATTGAAGCAGTTGTTATTTGTTTTGCACACGTCTTGCAGGATGGCAAACAGCGACGTGAAGGTGAATGATTCTACCGTTATAAATTCAGTTTAACATTTCACCCAAATCAACGTGTTCACGATCCTATGAACGTATCATCATGCATTGTGTCATCTGTACCACTAGATGGAGCTACAGCGAGCAAGCACGTTGCGTGTGCATGTGAACTGGATTCTCAGCTGGTGTGCGTCTAGAAGAGCTTTAGTCACATGATGACTTCAGCTTGCAGTCATGGTTTGTGGACATCCATCCATCCATTATCAATACCGCTTATCCTCATTAGGGTCGCTGGAGCCGATCCCAGCTGACATAGGGCGAAGGCAGGGGACACCCTGGACATGTTAACACCTAATAGTGTGTCAGTGTGTTTATGTCAGCATGTATGATGCTGAAGACTTCACGATGTCAAGTACAACTACAATACGTGTCAGAGTAGATGTATTGTAAACGGGTTGCAAGAGGGGCAAGGCTGAAATAAATACATGCTGTAACATAATGAGTGAGGCAAAGCCCGACTGTTTTTCACTAATTCAACTGTCGACAGTCTGAGGCTACACACCAGATTTTGCCAGAGCCGCAGATAAACTCGTTATGTGATCCATTGAGAGATTAAATGTGAACGCTCCACAAACTCATCCCGGATGCTCTGACTGCCACTCAAACACATGGTGCGTCTGGACACTCATCGCCAGGTAATGAGTGCACCTGCTATCGTCAATGATAGAACGGGTCTAAAGGTGGAACAAACAGTCGGGACCAGAAGTATTTGGACTGTGACACAAGTTTTCCAATTTTGTATCTTTACACAACTTTAATGGAATTTAGTGGATATAACAAAAATACCACATGAACAGTTTAGGAATTATAGCCCCTTTTACACAGTCCCCACATTTTCAAAGGCGATACTATTGTCCCGTGACCTATGGTTCAAAGAAAATAGTTATTTTCTGAAACTGACCACAAGGACTGTGGGTAATCTTGAGTCATGTTTTCTGAAAAGAGGCCTTTGCGTTTTGTATTGTATATATTATTTCATTGTTTTGAGAGAACGTACCTAGTTTATCTCCAAAACTAGGCAACTCGCATCAAAACACTCTAGATTAACAAAAACACGTAAGAGGAATGATTAGATTCATTAATTTTGCTGTTAACTGAACTAAGTGTTCATTTTCAATGATTTTAATTTTCTGACTTGAAACCGAAGACGGGACAAGACGTGTCAATATTTAACTAAAGACACAATGTTTCCCTAACCTAAAAAATAAGAGGCTGTGTATAGTACTCCCTACCCACCCTACGTAGGATCTATGCGCAATATAAAGATGCCACACTCAGGATTGAAGAAAAGAAAATGAAAACATCTTTGTAAATAAGTAGGATAGTAATTATTTTAGAGGAGACATTTTCATTAAAGTTTCCAACTCGTTTTTAGCTTTAGGAGTTAATGTTAAACTATAACTTACTTTGAAAGCACACGTTCAGGATATGTAATTAAATCTCTTCTACTTTGTAACTTAATTAGATCACCATCAAAATCTAAAGCACTGTTCCACGGCCCCTCTCCTCACCAAAACATATACACAATCATTGAATCTTACTCTCTGGAGTAAAACACAGACACAATATAAATCTTTTTTTTAAAAACATAAATACAGGATATAGTGCCGGCCTTCTTTATTTCAACATTATTCTGCTGACTCACTTGCGTCTGAACATCTCAGCAAAGATGCAGCCGGTGCTCCAGATGTCCACAGGTGTGGCGTAACTGGTCTGCAGCAGAACCTCGGGGGGGCGGTACCACAGAGTCACCACCTGGCAGACACAAGCATGGAAGCCATTCAGGCAGACTATTTTGTTTTTGTGCTTTTTATTCACAAGGTTAATGGCAGCAGACATGTTAGACAGTGAGAATTATAAGTACAACCAGTATGATAGATTAGTTCTCTAAAGCTCATTTCTTAGTGGCTAACGGTAGATTTTTTAAATAATTTAACTGAAATGCAAGAGAGCCAGATGCTTCCTGAATAGTTAAGATCTAAAACAAATGATGGCATTCTGTGGAAAATGCTGTATAGGCAACACAAACACCTACTACTGTTGTGGTCCCGGTGAGTTCTTACCACAGGGGTGAGGGCCATGTGGCAGCTGTAGATCCTGGCCAGTCCAAAATCAGCCAGCTTCACCTGGCCCTGGCTGGTTACTAGAATATTCTCTGGTTTCAGGTCTCGGTGCAACACGCGGTTAGAGTGAAGGAATGCCAAACCGCACAGCAACTGCCTCATCAGGTCCTGCAGAATCACACAGGAACCAAATATATAAACCAGGGTTACTTTAAAAACCGGGTTCAAAACACCCGAAATAAGGAAAAACACTCCGTCCAGTCCATACAATTCCCCCCCATTCTACCTATTTTACAGACTATATATTCGTTAGATATTGTTTCAGTTAGTTCTCACTTTAATGCGGCCGGGGGATAATCCAGGAGCCGGGGCTTTCTCTAGGTACGTCTTGAGGTCTTGGTCCACATGTTCAAACACCAGAGTGACTTTAGTCTCCTGGTCCGACCTCTGGGTGGCACATACATCCATTAGCCTGCCGAGCACAACAAGAACAGAGACATCTGTGAAGTGTCCACAGTGAATGGTGGACAACACAACACTTGTTTAGCTGTCTTACCTGACCACGTTTGGGTGGTCAAACTGCTCCAGCCTTTTCAACAGAGCCACCTCTCTGACTGTGGAGACTGGGAGGCCATTTTGGTCGGTCTGCACACGAACGCTCTTCAGAGCCACAAACTGCCCGCTCTCTGTATCTCGGGCCTTATAAACCGTCCCATAAGCGCCTCCTCCGATCTCTGCCACCGGCTCATACTGGAGCATGGTGCCGTGGGCCATGGCCTAGATCAAAGAGACTGAGGGACAAAGTATGACATACAGATCAGATGCAAAAGCTGTTCATGCGTTTAATTACAATTATGAGATGATGAAAGGTAATCACGTCGGTATTGTTTGCAATGCTTTATTGAAATGGAATATTCTTAGTAGCCCACTTGACCTCTTATATGTACATCACTTTTTTTCTGATTAAACCTTCTAACAACTCTCCCAATAAAGCAGGAAGCAGAGATGTTGATACATCACACCAAAGTGCAGCATGGAGCTGTTCTACTGGAAATACTGGAAATGAACAAAGGACGACCTGGGTAACCGTATCCGTACATTATTCACATCACCATTTAAGAAAACAACAGACTTTTAAACCCACTACCTTTCATCTTGGATCTCACTGCCATTGTCAACCGAAATGACCCTTTACCCAAAACCACCCAGTAGACAGACTTTGAAGATTAAAGAAATCGACTAATTGAAGTAGATGCAATGAAAGAAAACAGGGAAAGCAAGAGACATTAAAACATCCAACAACCAGTAATCCCCAAAGTTAAGTGGATAAGCACTGTGTTTGTTAACTTGTTTGGAATTATTTTTCTATTATCTTTATTTCAGTCTTTTTTGTTTGTTTTTCTTTTCTTCAAAGGACTCTTGATAGTAGTGTTGTTTATTATTATGTTTGCAAATGATGTACCACACATGAGCAAGCTGTATTTCTACATGTGATACAATATAACAAGACATAGTGTACAGAAGCTGTGAGGCTGTACATAGCACAGCTTTGACCCAATTATGACATCCTAAGGTTTATCAGGTCACATCTACCCAGCCCACCACTTCATTTAGCATATTAGCATGCTCACATAAAAGCTAGCTAGTACAGCGGCCGATGGGAATTAATAATAACAAGTATTGAACCCATTCAGTGTTGACCTGCTTGTGGGGGGGGACATGCATTTATGTCCCAAATTCCATGGGGATGCATCATGAAACATACAAAAACAACATTTGTTGAGACATTTCACTAAAAAACATAAATGTGAACTCATGGTGGTGCTCTACGAAAAGTCTGGGGATCATGAAGGTTCTCAAGATACATCGCCTGGGAACCATGAGTATCTGAATAAAAGTTTTGGGCAATCAATCTAATAGCGAGAAGTCTGTACCAAACTGGTGAACTAATTGACAGATTGAGATTGCCATCTATAGAGCCACTCCACTAATGTGGCTAAAGATGTTGAAGTGCATTACACAAAAAACATCTAAACCACTACATTAAACAAGTACATGGACCTCACTGTATTAGGCATAGAATAGTCTCATATTTGACTGCGAGAAGCTTGGTGGATCTATAATAAAAGATAGCATTGTATGTATGAATAACACGATTCTCTTCAGGGGCGGTGTTTCCACTTTAGTAATTCTGTTTTCAGTTATCAAGCTCCTCTTTCGTGGAACCAGCTTCCACCTTCAGTCCGTGAGGCAGACACAGTCACCTCATTTAAGAGTAGACTTAAGACGTTCCTCTTTGACAGAGCTTATAGTTAGGGCTGAATCAGGTTCACCTGGTCCAGCCCCTTGATATGCTGCTATAGGCTTATAGCTGCCGGGGGACGTTTTAGGATGCACTGAGTACCTATCTCCTCTTCTCTCTCTACTTATGGATGAATTTTCATCTCTCCATTGCAAATTATTAACTGCCTCCTCCCCGGAGTCCTTGTGACTTCACGTTTCATAGGGTCCATTGGACCTGGCTGGGTCTGATGCCATGACCCTGCTGATGCCCCGCCCACTACTCCTCTCTACCTCCATCTGCCTGATGGATCACGGAGGTCTGGATCGTGGTCAATGCCTGCCACGAACTATTCATACACTCTGTCATATTCATTGAATGTGTTGTAACTCTAATGTTTCCTTCTGTACACATGACATCTATTGGATCTGTCCACCCTGGAGAGGGATCCTCCTCTGTGGCTCTCCTCAAGGTTTCTTTCCTTTTTTCCCCTGTGAAAGGGTTTTTTGGGAGTTTTTCCTGATCCGATGTGAGGTCCTGGGACAGGGATGTCTATGTGTACAGATTGTAAAGCGCTTTGAGGCAAATTTGTAATTTGTGATGTTGGGCTATATAAAATAAACTGAATTGATTCTTTAAACTTATCCATCGCATTCAGATCTTCATTTTCCATCGAGCACGAGACCTCCAGTTTGAATACCCCAAAAGCGGACATACTAACAAACAGCTGCTTATTTACACACTCAGCAAACACAAAGCAACATAAGTATACATTTCGTGTGTTGCAAATCAAATATTCATTCTCATTTTAGCTCAGTTTTGGTCTCCACTGATTTCTGAGGGAATTATCTGGTTCCTGAGCAAATAAATGTTCAACTAAGTTCACCAGCTAGTTGCATATTTGTTTGACTGCCGTTTTGGGCTGGTAGTAATAGCTGTGCAGTCAGTGGACGAGAGCTTGATCCTGCTGGTAACGAGTGAGAAAATCGCTGATAATCCAAAAAGTAAAGTTGAGGTCTGTAAAACCTAAACAATGAGCTGCAAGTCATTAAAACGCTCTGTAGTGCTACGGGAAACCCGTACTGTAGGGTACCAATTCATAGTTTAGACATTTGACCTGTTGCTCGTTTAAAAAAAACATTGATGAATGCATCGTTAACATCATAGAGAGGCAAACAAGGGTTTCGCTCACACCTTTCACCTTTTGAGTGCAGAAATGTGGTACATATTTTTAGACGTATCCAAAGAGGAATTTATCAATGCTCTTCGACAATCTCCAAATATTTTATATGCTGCGAGCTACAGAACAAAGTACCTGACCTCCTGCAAGAAGTCAAATGGCTCACTGAATGGGCCGCCATTTTAAAGTAAATATACTTGACGCAGGACTTTTGGCCATAACTCTGCAAACACAGGAAGCACCTACCATTCAATTTAGTTTATTTTATATAGCCCAATATTACAAATTTGCCTCAGAGGGCTTTACAATCTGTACACATACGACATCCCTGTACCACGACCTCAATCACCAACCCCCAAACAGCTTTCTGTCCCTCCCCGTGTAACTTTCCTTTGGCCTCCTCACCAACTTCATCCATCAGCACACGACCACAGAGAGCATTATCCCACTCCTTCCCTCCCTTTGTTCAAGCCTGCTCAACATTAACTTCTATCACCTTCACACCCAGCATTTATTTCAAATCCACGGATTATACTTTTAAGGCTTTTACAGTAAAGTAAATGGGACCAAAATGTGCAGCCCTGAGGACAGAGCAGATCATCATAATCTAGACAACACTGTGCATATGAGGTATGGGATGGTTTCCTCAACAAAAACAATGTGCCTGCTTTCAGGTCATTTTAACCTGGTTTAAAATGACGGAAAACTGCCTTAGTGACTGATGTGTTGGTTTGGAAGGACAATACATATTATAGGCAATTTCTTTCCATGTTTAATCTGATTTCAAGTTCTAACAGTAATTAAATTGATACTTTTCTTCAATATTGTTTATTTATTATATATATTATTAATAATTAAAACTGTCATAGAACTGTGTTTTAAGTATGAGCACAGTGGGTTTATTGGGGCGGACAAACTGTGAAAGAAAAGAAGGCTGGAGCTAAAATTGTTTCTGCAGTGTAGAGTGAAAAAAGAACAGCAACTAGACAGCAGAAACACAATCAACTGAAAGCCAAAAACTTGAACGAGAAATGAATTCTCTTCTGTTGTGATCTATTTTCTAAAGCTGGCACTCATCATCTGATGCTCGAAATGGCCATTAATTTGTTCTGTTGACAGCATGAGGGCCCATGTTTAGACTATAACTTTAAATACATTATTGCTCCAAAGACCCCAGAGAGGAAAACAGATAAATGCAGAGTCATTGCTGAATGTAGCAACACTTTACATGCACATTTTTGGGTTAATTTATCAAATGTTGATGAATCACATTTATGTACAGCCTTCCAGATCTGTATGCTAATCTCAATAGAGCTACAATCAACTGTTCTACTAAATATTTACAACCCAACATGTACATATAGGGTTCATTATATCTCAAAGGTATTTAGTGAAGTGCTACTCTATCGCAACAATGCTTTTATTTCATTTACTGGTGGAAGTGAACGTGATGCTGACCGGCATTGAGCTTACATATGTTAGAACAAAAAAGGTGAAATTATTCAGAAAGGTCGCCAAACCACAACTGTTAAAGTGGTCAATATGAGTTGTAGTTAATAAGAGAAAGAGATGTTGCATTATGCATATTGAACACACCACATTTCTTCCTCTTATGCAAAGATAGTTGAGTCATACATAGTCTGCAGACAATCTGCTCGCATTCCTGTGTTTCTGCAAGAAATACTAATTTCTGTCAACATCACCTACGTCAACCCTGAATTTAGAAATATTGCAAATAAATGTCCTCTAAAAATAAGCTGGTTGACTTCATTCAGCAAAGAGTAACATAAAAATACAACAAGTACAACTCAAGAAATATTTAGTGAAACATTTAGTTTTATTCTCTAAGTTTTATTTCTAAAATAAAAACAACAAACCAGTGAATTTTAACTTAACTATTGAGGGCCAGTATAAAAACATTAGATACAGAGAACAATCTGACTGTATGTATTATTTATAAGTACAACGAGTAACTCCTAATTGTACTTATGAACGTACAGTCAGATTGAGTTTAGGTTTGTATTATAAAAATGTTATAAGTGTTGTATTTATGTAGAAACAAACATTCCACAATTTTCAGGGAATCATTAATGAAGACATGTGGCCAAAAATACTGAAAATAATTTGTCAGCAACAAATGGGCAACACAGATTGTAAACAATTAAAACATGAAACAAATTGGGATCTGGTGGTTAAAGGCAAATACATATGTTATGCACACATCTTCCTTTAGAAAATAATTAAACATGCTTTTTAAAATGTCTAAATATTTGAGAGAATGTACTTACAATTAATCAAATATTTAATTCACACAGAATATACAAAAATAGGCTTTACGATTTTGTGATTTTAGATGGACTATGTTGTTATTTCATAATGACTAAATATGTATACAACATCCCATATTGTGATATATGTTGTTGTTGAGATATGAAATTGTGTGATATATTATCAATTCATTTTTATCTTAAACAATACAATATTCCATCCTAATTTACTTGTTTGCTATATTTAAGTAACTAGCGAATAAAGTTATCGAATAAATGGTGTGGTGTAAAGAGCAAAGCATTTGCCTCTAATATGAAGTAGAAAGTAGAAAGTAGCAGTCAATTACAGGATCCCTTATTCTTGGTAATTTATGAAATATATATTTACTGAGCCGAACATTTTATATTTAAAACATAAACCTCCAAGTGCTCTCTGGGTGTCAAACTACATCCTGTAATAGAGTCACTGCTCTAAACTTTTGCCTCTAATGTCTTGTTATTATCATCTGGCTGCCTTTATTTGACAACAGCTTGAAGAACAACATGTCTCCTGCATTACAGAATGAGCCTGTTGAAAGGGCTTCACTGGCATTAATGAATGATCAGGCTATGTGTGGCCTTCATGCCAAGCCTCCTCTGGTCCTGCAGTTAGTGGTCAGACTGTTCATGACTTGTCACCCTAAAACCTTCTTCTCAGGGACGGAACAGCCCACACCAACAAAGGAAACAGCCGATTTGAGCAAAACATCTGGAAGTTTAACTGACGTCTCACAACACTGAGGCGTATTACAGCTGATAGAGAGGCAGTCTGTAGCCCATTGATCAGCTCTATTTTCTTGCCCACATTGAATTCATTTATCCCCTTAATATAGCCGTCAGACAGTGAAGGCCAATGGGCGGAGGCAGAAACAGGCCAGGACAGACGGAAAGACCGTATTCCCCGACACGTGGTGCTCCTCCATAGCGCTCCTTTGTGAATTAAACTGCCATTAAAGAAAAGTGAAGCCACAACAGGCCGCGCGGACTTTTTCCTCCTCACCTACATGCTCACTGACGTGGCGGAGGACGACAGTAAAAAGTGCAGACGGATCACAGTCAAAAACTTCTATTTCCACATCTGTGACACATTACACAAACTGCCAAAGTGTCACACTAATGAAGCACGACAGTTCAGATGCTTCACTTACCTCGGCCGTGTCTTTTCTGCGGCAGGTGAGCTTTACTTTCGCTCTATGAGGCGGACATGCTCACTGATCTGCCACGTAGAACTCCACCAAAAGCGGGTCAGGAGTGGCAGTTCGGGTCCAGGCGGAGGTTTACAGCTGCAGCAGTGGGTCTGATGTGCAGAAGCCAATCAACAGATTATGTTTTCGGCCTCCAGTGTTTTTTTCTCTCTACCAGCCTGCACTCTTTTTGCGTCGGCGCTTCCTGTTGCTTCTGGCAACTCTTGGAGGAGGCGGAGCTTAGAAATGAAAAAAATCTTCCCATTTTAGCCGATCATGTGTGAAGCCCTAAAGCCCTGCTGAGCCTTAAAAAGTTACACAAATCATATAATATAACTACCATATTATTAAAATATTGTAGTATTGAGAAAGCATTTATTTCAGATACAGAACATATAGGCTACACTTATTATTTTAGTATAAGTAACACAATGCAAAATTAATAATAATTGAAGGGAGTTAAAGGAATAGCTTGCAAACAAATGAAACAATACAACTGTAGTTGGTAATCACAGGCATGGTGTACAGCTGCTAGGAGCATGAACATCATAATAAACTAAATTAAAATAGTTTGAATTTACTGTAATTGAAAATATGTGGAGTTCTTGACAAAGAAATATTTGTTGTATGATATACAGCTTTGTAAAAACTGAACTCACAGATATTTATTCCATATAACTTTAAGTAAAATGTAAATAACTATGTGGGACTAAAGTAAAAAGAAAAAGAATGAAGTGTGAAATCACTTGTTAATCATTTAAATGTTCATTCGTAAACCACTGATGGAAATAGAAACATGTGTCAGTATTGTGCATACTGATTACATTCTAAATGTATTTTGTAACATATTATTTTGGCGATTCTCCAGTTTCTGTGAGTCACAGTCTGACGGTCTTCATTACATTTGGAGTTATATTCATTGGTGACAAACAAACTGCACAATGTCTTTCAGCTTTGAGGATATGATGCCTTCAAAGCATGTGATCACAGAAAAACATGAATGGTGGACTTGTGGTTGCCTATGAATAAACTCCTATTTGGACGGTCATAGTTTATGTGTTCTGGTGTCTGGCACAACCAATCCATTTGAAATGCAGTGTTCGAGTGCTTTTACAGTTTTCCTCCCAGCTAACAGCTCCTTCTCTTGTGTTACTGCTGCTGCATGTGAGAGAGGAAGAAAGTAGATACTGTCAGTATCTGCCCTTGTGGCCAGAAATGTGGAAGTAGAGCAGCCACAGTGGCATGCAGATGGTGTCACACTGCATTCGTGCTGCAACAAAAGTTATTTAAAAAAATGTCAAGTTGGTCCAACCAAAACTGCTGAAGTAACAACATTTCTAATAGTTTAAAGTATTTTGTCAGCCTTCTTCACTGCAGACATGTTTACTAATTATAGTAAAAAGCACAGGTGTTACTAATAACATTACCAATGACTCTGTTCACCTTTCTGTTAAAGTCTCCGAGTAACAGTGTTGTAGTGATCCAACATGAAGAATACCAGCACTCTGAAATGAAAGAAGCTAAATTCAGCCGTCATTTATTTTATTTTTTACATTCGGGTTATTCCTACTGTGACAAGACAAAATATCTTCAGTGAAAAGGGTATATTGCTGTTGTTATGTGTTTATGATGCTTTAATATTTCAATGGTCATGTGGAAAAGAAAAACAGAAAATATAAATATATAATAATTCCTTTAAAATAAAATAAAAAGAGCACATTCACATACAGTACATATTTTATTTGTATGTTTGACAATTATATTTTATACTTTTTCATCCAATTAACACACATTGTTCGTGCATTCCACAATTGTAGGTGAATCCTTGCCTGGAAATATTACAGTGTGTGTTGTCAGTAAATATTGTGATTCATTTGATTTCATGTTCAAAAATGTTTTCTTTCCCAATCAAATAATTTTATTTGAGCAAACTGATAGAATAAGCAGCTGTAGTATGTAAAAAGTGTTTGACCATTAAATGCTTCTCAGATGCCTCAAACCAGTTATCATTTGTTCACAACAAATGTTGACAAATGTTTGTCAAAGGAGGAAATGTTTTTGTTAATAACTAACATTTCTGCTTTTTATTTTTTTCATAGAGCAGACATATTCTACATTTTGAAAGTGATGTGGCTAGAGATATCACACATATATATGTTTGGTAATTACGGTGTGTTGAACATATTTGTTTCGTCTTCTTTAAATTGATGATATCTTCAAGGGCCTTCATCCATTAGGACATAATAATGTATCTGTCATAATAACCACAACTCACTGATTCCTCCCTCGGACCCTGACACGCCACCAGTATTCATATTCATTCTTGGCCCAAATTTCCATTCTGCATTGTTTAGCAGCACTGCTGGCTTGATTATCAACAAAAGTCTATAACTGACATATCTCCTTTACACACTGCATTCGATCCTCTGATCACTTGGACATGCTATCTTCCACTCTACCTCCTTTGCACATATGAACATGTGTGACACCAGGGCTACACTATTTCATTTATGTTATGAAAGGTTAACACATGGCTGTTTTTGCATGAGACACAGAATGCCATTAAACCATCTATAGAGCTCTCGTAACTTGAATTCCTCTTCTTTCTTTTATAGTAATGTTTTCGCATTTAAATCTGTTTGCTCTGTTTTATCACTGACAACTGTGATTTATATTGACTTATAATCATTCCAATCCAGCTATCCAATAGTTATTCACTGATCACTTTTGGAGCTATGGAGAAGATTGTCCAATTAAACATCACACTTTTACTCAAACTGTTAATTTCCTGAAAACGTCTATTGCTTCAATCATTTAACAAATCATTGATCCCTTAGATTAGAACGACCACACAAACCTCTTGTGATATTGAAAATGCCTTATTGTCATCAAACACTTGAGTAAAATATGGGGCAGCTAAATCACAAAACATTTTATGTTTACTTTAAATGTGTGCTATTGTAAAATATTAGTTCATCTCTTCACAGACACCCTTGCTTATAATAACTATATCCTCTTCATTTAAAAGAAGCTGAATTCAGCAAACAGCTCCTGATGGTGCAGCAGGCGGCACTGTCGTCTTCCCAAATGCGTGTGCTGCTGTCAGAGAGTCTTTGTTCGGTGTTTTTTACAGTCGTGTGACACCATGGTGACACACACACGCGCACGCACGTCTTACAATAATTGTTTTTCTTTTCTCCATCAGCCGATGGATATCAGCACGTGGCCGCCACGTCACACGCACATCAGCACCCCGGACAGCAGCCTGTCAGCCTCCTGCGGGTGGAGCTCATCGTCTCCGCCGCAAGAGGGAAGATGTTATTAAAGGAAAGGCTGCTGGCGGCAACTAACCCGATGAAGAAGTTTGAGCTGACGTGCCTGAAATAAACAACTGGCATCCCGGAGGTCGTGGACTCGTCGCTGCAGCCTGCCATGTGGCAGTGTATTGTTCACGGAGGCCTTGGTTTCATTTGGTGAAGATTTGAGGATGATGTTCGGCTGTGTTCACAACCCGGAAGGGACGGTGGCAGTCTGCTTACAGCTCATTTTTATTTTTATGTTCGCAGGAATCCATTTCTGACACCTTCTCCTTCCTCCTGATTTTGGGCGCAGAGATGGTTGAAAACAGATCATTGTGAGTGCAAGTTGTCGTAAAATGAATTGTTCTTCAGGTTTTCTTTTCTCGCATCGATCTCTAACCTGCAACGCTGCTGGAGTGTAACTTTGTAACGGGGTTGTCGGAAGATGTGGGACGAAACCCACTCGACCGAACAAAAAAAGCTGGAGCGAAGAAAAGGAGACAAGAGGACACACTGTGACTTGATGGATGCCACTGCGAGACAACAAAGGATGCACGCGTTGTTGTCGTAATATCTCCCCATAGGTAAATGGAGAAACTCAAATATAAATCGGCTTTGACTTAGTTGTTAATAGGATTTAATAGCAACCCCCTCAGACACCCTCGCTGATTTTCCACCAGAAGAGGAATATACTCCAACAGTGTTTCCTCTGCTGATTTAGAAACATCAAGAGGAACGTTGGGGTGCTTATAAACAACCGGGTTGGAAATGTGCGTTTGAGAGAATGATGTGGGACTCGTCTGACTTCAATGTTGGTGCCTCACAGTTCGTGGCTTTCAGCCTCCATTGGCCATGATAAATAATGCTTCCCTATTGGCTGGATTGCGAAGCACATGCTATAACAACAGGATATGCACACATCTATGGGCTAATGGGATGGGACAATAGCCCATCGGGCTTCTTTGCCCGAGATCTGTATTTTATTTAGTCGACTGTAAATTGCTCACATTAAATGGTGTGGATGCCATAGTATTAATAATAACAGGCCTACACATAATGTGTATTTCAATGTTTTATAGACCTGCTGTCAAGTTGAAGGGTGTTCTGTCTCACAGATCAGTCGTGCCTGTGTAGTGAAGCTACTGAAGAATGTTTAAGTATCGCATCCGGATGTTTTTCAATGAACTCAAAGTGTTGTTATTGATGCGCTCTGGATCAAGCAGGAGGACTGAAACGGGCACAGACCCGGACACGCAGACCAGGATGCGAGGGCTCGCTATAGGAGGCTGTGGTTGGCCGCCGTTGAGCTGCTCTCACCGGGATGATGAGGAGGAATATTATGGCTCTGACTCCCGGCCACGCAGTCTGGAATTGGAGGATACAGAAGAAAACAAATCGGAGGGAGATGGACTGGACGCCGCTTCCCTCCCGAGTCTCTCAGAAAGCGGGATGCGATCACCGCAGTGCCGGATCTGCTTCCAAGGCCCGGAGAAGGTATAGTTAGGCTCAATATTAAAGATATTACTGTGGTTACCTGTGCTTAAAAACGAGTCAGACATTCAGTCAAGACCTGGTGCCCATGAGCTAACCTCAAGGTTTGCTCATGGGCACCAGCAACCTGTAGGAACCTGCACAATGCAGGTGCTTACTGGTTCATGGGGCCTCAAACCATGTGGTGCTCATGTGAGGGGCATGGTCTGTTCAAAAGGGCATGTTCTCTACCCTACTGTTGTTTGAGCTCCAAAGAAATGTCAGCTACCATGAAAATGAAATATGTGAAAGTGAAATTTAAAGTTTCTTTTTTCAGAAAAACTAACTGTAGTCAATACATTCAAACGCACATTACTGAAAGGAAGTAGATCCAAAATACTTTTGTAAAATATTCTTACATTACATAAATGATCGCTTGGTTAAAAGTAAACCTTTTAGGCGGTTGAACCAGTTTTCAGCGTTAATACTCCAAATGTTATCAACATTGAAGCAATAGAGAACGAGACATGACTTTTGTCCATATGTGAGTCAAGCTTAGAAAAAGATCCAATATTTACCATAATGCAAGTCAAGGTCTCTCCCTGCTTTGTAAATGACAATGTCTTTGTCCATTATAGTTTGTTGCAGTTATATCCTCCAAGATTAAACTGAGATTACACAGAAGACGTCACAATGTCATCAGGGTTATTTTGATCAGATCTGAAGAGTCACTGAATACAACTTATCTTAAACATAACTCTTTTCACATGCGTAGTGGTCCTCATAACAAGTAAACTGATATGTGTTGTACAAATTCAATTCTGAATGAATCATCAAAATGTAACTGTTTAAAATATGTTGAAGTGTTTTTATCAAGGTTGCTACTTATACAATCCAGAATGAGTAAAACCAAAAAAAGGAATTAACCTCAACAGTGATCTGGAGAATGATTTTGGAGAATGATTCCTCAACATAAAAGACATACTGATCATTTCTCCGAGTTCAATAATTTGCTAAAGCACTCTTCAGTAGGAACCATTAATACAGCGATCATGCCTTCGATCATTAGGCTCCAGGAAGGTCACACAAAGTACAGTGTTCTCTCAAAGTTGAAATGTGTATAACAATGTTATTCTTGTCTGAGACATGGCATCTGAGCAATAAAGGATGAAATCAGCTTAACCCTTGTGTTGCCTTCGGGTCATTTTGACCCGATTCAATATTTAACCCTCCTGTCGCCTTCGGGTCAATTTGACCCGATTCAATGTTTAATGTCGGTGTTCTTTCGGGAGTCAACAAACAAACATAAAGTACCTCACACTTAAACTTGGAAAACAATATTAATTCTAATAATTTTCTGGAGATTTTAATAGCTGGGGTCATATTGACCTCAAGGGTAAAATATGTTAGTAAATATAAAGGTAACAGGAGGGTTAAACATTGAATCGGGTCATATTGACCCGAAGGCGACAGGAGGGTGAAACATTGAATCGGGTCAAATTGACCCGAAGGCAACACAAGGGTTAAGAGACAGATTTTGCTCAGAAAGTTTTAGTTTCCCCTCCAGATATCTAATTAATTAAAGGTTGTGCATATTTCCTGGAGTGAGACAGAAAATGAAGTGAGATGTGCGAGTGTTGTTAGTCCGAGGGCCTTAAGGAGTCTCACACAGAGCACAAACCTGCAGCAGATGACCTGTAATTTCTTTTGGGCATTACGTGAAAGTGACATTAAAGAAGTAAACTATCTATGCTTGCGTTAAGCAGCACAGTGAAATGTATCAAAACCAGTATATGTAAACTCTCTCTTTACTATATTTTGATTCATGTTTTTAATCTCTGATTAGATGATAACCTCTGAACATATCCACCACATCTTAAAACATTATCATAACAATGAGGCACCGTCCCTATAGTCATAATTAAATGGGAGATCAACCTTTCAGCTTTTCTCAAGCAATCTGGGCAGCATTTACTCCAGTTATGTATATCCAGTTGTCTCATCCCACCTGTAGTGATCAGAGAGAAAGGCAAGCTGACAAATTCATGGATGTCAGAGAGACATGGAAAGTTGGAAATACAGGATCCTTTACACTGATGGAGGAGACAATAAACACTGGGTGGTTACCTGTACAGGCACAGAATAATGCATATGACAGAGCAATGTAAAGATTCACTCGTTCTTTCATTCATTAGTTCCATGTTACTGGACCAAGCCAACAATTGTTTGTGAAAGTTGTTTTAGAGTTCATTTTATCCGTATGAAGTTCTCCACCCAACCTAAGTACATTGGGGTTAAAAAGTGTAGCTCTGGTTTGTTACAATTAACACAAAAGCCCCGTGAAAACAGAAGTTAATTGGTAACAAAAGTGAACGTTAGACGTAACAAGTGAACTGTGGGAACTTTGATCTTACTGAATCAGCAAAACTCAGAGAGGAAAAAACCTTCCTGGACCTTTGGATTATGATGTATAGCTTTGTCACACTTTAACTGTAACCAAACCAGAGTCACTGAAGATTTGTAAACACCAATATATCGATTTAACAAACTTTAACTCAACAGAAACTGTATCAAATATATATTTTTTAAACTGAAAGGTACAAGAGTGTTATTCTGATATAATTCAGCTACTGTGCAGACATCAACGCTTTAATGTCAAATTCTCATAAATTGACTAAAAACGGGTTAAAAAAAAGCTGCACATGTTGAAGATAATAATTATATTGAATAGTAATAATGATTTGAAGTCTGTCATTATTACTTGATGTTTAATCTAACTTTGAAACCTGTTCTCTCACAAATAATGTACACCAAAACATAATTGGAGACAAATATACTAATATCAACCTCCAACCCAACACATTACAAAACAAAAGCAATGATGTCATGCAGCATCAAAACAGCCCCATTCTTCCTAATATCTTAAGTTTCTAAACATATTATTCTGTGTGCATTCATGTAGTTTCATATTGATCATAATCGTTGGTGCTTGCTCCAAGCTTTTATCTTTTGGAATCCCCTTGCCAGCTTCATAACAGCAACCACACAGGGCCTTAAGTAGATATATTGTGACAGTAACAATGGCAAGGCTGAGGAGGCAAGTAGTTATATTCGTGATAAAGATCTTCATCTTTATTTGTACTGTCATCTTCGCCAAATCAAATCTTGGAAGATTCCGATTCAATCATAGCTTCAAGATCCTGCTGAATGTAGCTGCTTGTGTTGTCCTGCAGGGGGAGCTGTTGAGCCCTTGTCGCTGTGCTGGCTCTGTGCGTTGTACTCACCAGTCCTGCCTTATCCGCTGGATCAGTGAGAGAGGCTCGTGGAGCTGTGAGATCTGCTACTTCAAGTTCGAGGTCCTGGCCATCAGCACCAAAAACCCACTTCAGGTACTCTCACTCTCTCTTTCTCTTCATCTTTAATGTGGAAACATTTGTTCTCGGGAAAGGAGCTTTATGAATAAAGTCCTTCTTGACATTATACTGCCAAGCTACATGGCAGAGAGCCATTTGTAAATTCTACAATGCCAGATTTAAGTGAATGATTGGCAGTTATCACATTAGAGGTCATTAATCAGAAGGTGAATGTAATGGCATATATGAGAAGCCATGCAATGCTTACTTACATCACCAACACAACAAAGGCATTTTGGACTGATTTTCTCTAATCAACTGATTCCTAACATGAAGCATGTTGCTGTTGGCAAATAAATAGCTCATTTTCACAGAGCTATTTATACTGTTTTTTTTTTAAAGACAAATGGAGAAGAATAAAGTGATGAGGAATTATAGGAACATGCCAAGAACAAAACAAAAGACACTACACAGAGTGTGCACACAGAGAATGGACGGACACAGAGAATGGACGGACAGAATGAACCAAATGCTGGAACAGAGATATACTATAACTTGAAATCCTTGTTCCCTCAGATGCATCTCTAAATGAAAAATATACTTATTCTGAAGAATTGCTGAGATCGTATTAGTGAAATTGTTTAATTCATTCAGGAATTCTCTAATTCACTAAGATATAGGGTTTCATTATCATGAAAGTTTGAGCAGCAGAGGCTTAATGAGGCTGTTATTTTATAGTACTTTGGTGAATGACAAAGCACTGTGATTACATCACTATAAAGGCGTAGAGCTTCAGATTCAAATAATGTCTGAAACCAACCCTGCACTATTACAGTTTCTCACATAGTAGAATAGGATTATGAAATTGACATCTTTTTGTGTCTGTTCTAGTGGCAGGACATCTCTCTGACTGTCATTGAGAAGGTGCAGATTGCAGCCATCATCTTGGGCTCTTTGTTCCTCATCGCCAGTATCTCCTGGTTGGTGTGGTCCTCTCTTAGCCCTTCAGCCAAATGGCAGCGTCAGGACCTTCTCTTCCAGATATGCTACGGCATGTATGGCTTCATGGACATAGTTTGTATAGGTAAGACACTCATACTGATGCTGCCATGCGGTGTTATTTCACAGGTGGTTGATATGGATATCAATACACGCATGGAGACAGTGGTCTACAAGCAAGCACGCAAACATTTCCAATAAATTAAAATGTATTTTTGGTAAAAATGTCAATGTTCTGAATGCATGTATGTGCTGTTAGTTTATTCTAAGTGCACAGACAGATGAAATAACACTTGTGTTGCATGAGTATATTGCATTCTTCTCTGCTTCTTTTTTTCCCCTTGAAGGGATTTTCATTGACTGTTTTTTTTAAAACCAAACATCAGCCAAAACACCCACAAACAAGTCTAGTATAATAATGTTTTTATTTTTCAAAACATATAGTTCTTATCCATTCTGTACCTTTTAGTATTTCCTGATTCTCATTGAACAAACAACTATGTGTCTACAGGACTGTCTCAGAAAATTAGAATATTGTGATAAAGTTCTTTATTTTCTGTAATGCAATTAAAAAAACAAAAATGTCATGCATTCTGGATTCATTACAAATCAACTGAAATATTGCAAGCCTTTTATTCTTTTAATATTGCTGATTATGGCTTACAGCTTAAGAAAACTCAAATATCCTATTTCTAAATATTAGAATATCATGAAAAAATATACTAGTAGGGTATTAAACAAATCACTTGAATCGTCTAATTAACTCGAAACACCTGGAAACACATTTTCAAATGTTTGATTTTGTTTTGCTGTTATAAATCTTTTTTTTAACTTGGTCTGAGGAAATATTCAAATTTTATGAGATAGGATTTTAGAGTTTTCTTAAGCTGTAAGCCATAATCAGCAATATTAAAAGAATAAAAGGCTTGCAATATTTCAGTTGATTTGTAATGAATCCAGAATGCATGACATTTTTGTTTTTTTAATTGCATTACAGAAAATAAAGAACTTTATCACAATATTCTAATTTTCTGAGACAGTCCTGTATATGTAACCCTGCTTCCTTCCCCGACCACCCCCACCCTTTGTCCTTTATGCACAGGCCTTATAATCCATGAAGGATCGTCTGTTTACCGGATCTTTAAGCGCTGGCAGGCGGTGAACCAGCAGTGGAAAGTGTTGAATTATGAGAAAGCAAAGGACTCAGGTGACCCCATCAGTTCCAGCAGTAAAGGTCATGTTGACAGGAACTCGGACAGCGGACAGAGGGCGAGTCGACATGGGACTATTCTCCACCACCACTGTGGCTATATAATTTTGCACATCCTCAGCCAGTTAAGACCCAACAGTCTGCGCAGAGCCAACCATGAGGTGGTCATGAGGGTGACCACTGTATGAGGCGGAGGAGGAGATCAAAGTTTTGATTGGATCTCATCGAGAGAAAAAAGATCCCGATCTGCCACAGAAACCCTGCCGGTAACTTCTAGCCTCACGTTTTGCAACAAGAGTTATTTAGGCAAAGGGAGAACATTGCCGTTTTCTTTGGAGACTCTAGGGAAAAAAACTGAAAACAAGACAAATAAGAAAAATGTATACATTTTGAAAAGGAAAAAGCTTTGCTTCTTAAAGCTCTTAGCCTTTTTTTTGTTTACCACTTTAACCAATGTTACAACATGTTTTTTTAATGTTTTGCTTTTGAAGATAAAACAAGATGATTGTCATTAAGTTTGATTTGGATTTTATTCTATACTAGGGAGTTTGATAGGGGAAATTATTGTGCTCCTACTCATGTGACCATAATAATGGCCCCAGCCACCCTAATTGTTTCAACATATTCTTGAAGGTCCACATCAATGGATCAGATATTTAAAAGCCCAATAAAACAAGGCACAATGGCTGCAAATATAATTTACCCTACAAGTACAATTAGTGTTTTGTAATAAAGAATTTGTTGATCTCAAAGTGGAACTGTATGTTTTGTTTGATTTCATTTTAGGTAACAAGATGGATCTTAGCAAATTTAGCTTGACAACTAAGGTAACGTTTTATATGCAGATTGCATTTACCTTTTGGATTTACTCAAATATGTGATTATTGTGGGCAAAATCAAATAACACACTGGGTTTATCTGTCTTCATTGTCAACCCGCAAATCAAGAAATTATCTTAACAATCTTGGAGAGGCTTGAGTGGAGAATCCATTAACGTTTACAAGGACAGAGAAAGACAAAGGGCTAGGTCACTTTACAGCAGACAGTTTTCTGTGAACCTATGAACAACAAACAAGTCTCTCGTGAATGACTCCAGAAGAAGTCTGTATAAGCGAGCCTTATTTTCTCGTTAAATATTTGATAATTATTGAGGTATTAACTACTACTTAACTACTACTATTGGGGAAATTAGATGGTCGCAACACGTTGGTCATTTCAAGTTTCCATTTAAATGTTGCCATAAATAAATATAAAAGCATATATAAAGGAATGAATTCATTATATATATAAGCCATATATGAGACCATATTCCACCCTTTACCAGATTAAATAAACACAGTACACTAAAGAGCACATGCATGCCTCAGTGCAATATGCATGCAGGGTTATACTTGTACAGTCCTAGTAAGTTAGTTAGCCGGTCAGATGTGAGATAAACCATCGGGGATGTACAGAATACAACAAACCTGGCAACCCTGAAAAGACGCATGGTGATGACGTAGAGTCGCTGCGACTCAGAAGCGGTGTGGTAAACTAGACAGAAACGAACGTGACTTACAGGGAATCGACTACGTTTATTTAATAATTAAGTGACAGAGTGCATCTTGTCCGGAGTAACGTCTCTATTTCAATACAACATGGCGTCGTCAATGCCGCAGAAACGTTACTACAGACAGCGAGCCCATTCCAACCCGATGGCATACCACACGTTTGATTAGTGAGTGAGGAACATGTGCCCAATACCAGGACCACACACTGGTCGTGCAACTTCCTGTTGTGTAATGTTACCTGCCTGCCTTTTGCTATCAGTCTCCACTGTGTTATTAATCTACGTTGGTATTAATTCGAAAGTCAAGTAGCTGCTCATTTAAGGCTGGTGGTGTGTTGTGTACCAACAAGTTTAGTTTGTTGTCATTCATGTGAGTCTACTGTCTCCGCCTCAGTACAATGTACAGTCAACAATGAAAAACGGTCTTTAACAAGTAATCCGTACCATCTCTTTTCTAAACCACATTTATGTTACTCTGGATGATCGACAGACGTCACTGTCATGTGTTTTTATCTTTCTTCTTTGCAACACAGTATAATTGAACAGCCCCCTCTTTCCTCCTCAGTCCCGTGTGTCCAGAGGAGATGGACTGGTCCGAGCTGTATGCTGATGTCTTCACTGGCAATCCATCTGACAAAGAGACCCCCCAAGTGGAGTTTGCCGACATTGGATGTGGATATGGAGGGCTGTTAGGTAGTTCAGTCGCTCTCCCGACCTCAAAACAGTCTTCACAGTTCACAGTGTTGCTCTGTATTGACCTTGTGTCCCCTTCTCTCATGTCTCTCTGTGGTTTCACCAGTGGAGTTATCGCCACTCTTTCCAGACAAGCTCATCCTGGGCATGGAGATCCGAGTCAAAGTGTCTGATTATGTTCAGGATCGTATCGTATCCCTGCGTGGCGCGGAACCAGGACGCTACCAGAACATCGCCTGCATTCGCACGAATGCGATGAAATATCTCCCCAACTTCTTCTCTAAAGGACAGGTAGGCACGCACCCGATTGTGTTAAATTCACTACTCTGCAGTCCTTCCAGGAATTTCTTTGTCTCGAGTAGTTGGAGTTTTGGCACAGCTCTTTCCCACATCAAATTACCCCATTTGTGTTTTTCACTCAAGATTTATGGAATTTGTTGTATTGGAACATTTCTGCATTGAACGGCTTCCCTCCGTTCTTTGTCCTGCTCGCCACCGGTAATGCCCAACTCAAAACGGCCTCGACTACCACCGTTTAAAGTCTCCATTCCATTTGAATCTCCTCAATTAATGAAATATACCTAAATTACCAGCAGCATCTGGTTTTCAGCTTTAGCGTAGCCTCACAGTTGCTTTCTTTACCTGCAGTTCAACAGAGGCTCATTCATTTAGAACACCTGCAACGTAAGTGTCAGGTTATAAAGTCTAGTTTACTAAAAGTAAATATTCAACTTCTGACCATAATATATTAATAACTATGGGTTGGACTAAAAGGAATCTGACTACACTGTATCCAATAATGGATAGTTTGTAAGATTATATCACATTAAACATCAAACTTTCCTCAAATACTACCATTAGTGCTAAAATATATGATGATTGTCAAACTAAACTGTAAATTGTAGCCTTTTTAAATGAACCAAAACACAAAAGCAGGTGTGTTGTTTATAATATAAGTAGGGCTGTGAAACGATTAAAAATTTTAATCGGGTTAATCACAGGTTTTTGTGGAAAATTAATCATTAATCATTACCGATATATTTCTATATATTTTTTGAAGAGATTTGAGACAGTGGGGCTGTGAAAGCGATTAAAAATTTTAATGGTTTAATCACAGGTTTTTGGATTAATCATGATTAAATTCATATTACCGATATTCTCGGTATATTTTGTGAGACATAAAGTACAAAATATCAACTTTTATTTATTTAAAAGGCTATTTAGGTTTTTCACAAAAAAAATATAAAGTAACACACTTAAACTTGGGAAGCAATAATATTAATTTAAATTTTTTTTTTTTTTTTTATGTCAAATTGACCCCTGACCCGAAAATAAAATATGAGTAAATGTAAGGTAACAGGAGGTTACAACAACATTTTTTTTTTTGTGTTTGTCAACCACTCCCATGATACAATCAAAGGCCTCTAGTCTTCCTCTAGCAGCTGCTGAGGCAGGCTGACTGTGTGTGTTTTGTCATGACTGGGCCGGCCGATGGCGGGACGGGGGACACGCCTGCTGCAGCAAAGCTGAAACACCACAGACAGACAGACACAGACAGTGACTTTTTTTTTTTTTTCCTTTTGCGCGGCCGGGAGCTAAGCGGCGCGAGAGCGCGGAGATGTTAATAAGAACGAAAAGAGACAGAAGAAGAAATGACATGCTGCTGTGGAGATAATCAACAACACAATTTTAAAATAGTAAACAGAAGAAAGAAGATGTGCTCTGAACAAGTGGCCAATCAAATTTTTTAATTTCATGCGATCTACCAACACCGCGATCTCGACTGGCAGGGCGCGATGTCGACGAGACCCTGATCAGGAGTAAGAAGTAAAAAGTCGGAAAGGGGGTTGAAAGTGTGAAAAGGATCATGATCATGAACAGACCCAGAGCATGAGCGAGAGGAGACACAGTTCAGATTGAAGTGGTGGTGTTGGAAGCTCATTTTTTTTTTTTTTTTTTTTTTTTTGACGACCAACAACAGCATTCTCTGAAGCTCATTCAGTAAAAAACAAAACTAGTTAAAAACAAATAATTTAAACCTGTGAATTAACTTAAGTTAACGCTATTTTCAATATAAGAGTACAGCTACAGGTCCATAAGACAAGAAATTACTTCTTCTATGTATGCACACATCCATTACATTACATTACATGTCATTTAGCAGACGCTTTTATCCAAAGCGACTTACAATAAGTCCAGTTTTTAATTAATGTTCAGATTTATTTTTGGTGATAATAGTTGTGCCAAAAAGCCCTGCACAGTGTCAATCCCTTGTGTTCACTTTATTTACCATGTTTCAGTCCTCTGACCTTTTTGAGGTTACATTTATTCAAGATTATTAGCTGACCAGGTTAAGCACCCTGAATCTGATTTATTTAATACAACTCGGTCGCGCGCATCTCTTACGATGTTGGCCTCATGGACTCATTAAAGACAGAAACCAGAAAGCTTCTGACTCAAATCTTGACCCTTTGCCAGATTCTGTATGTGAATGAAGTTATTGACTTACAGTTATGGGAATTGTTGGTAGTATTGTTACCATCAGAATGTTATATATTTTCAACAAACTATATCTGCATTGTTATATACAACTGGATGTGAATATTAAGTACACTTGGTGGACCAACGCTGATTATAGAAATAACACTCTTTATTTGAACCCCATTGGAGCTCATAAACAAAATACCTGGGGTTCTACGATGGCCTATCTATCATGGCCTCTAATACGCTTGAATTAAGGCTAACGGTATGTTCCCTTGCTGCCAAGGTGACATCAATATATGCACACTTCTCACTACAAATAATTACTTTCCTCATGTTCAAAATATTATCTCAATGAATGTCTATTGATTCCTCATTAAATCCAGGATTTTACAACAATGGGGTCCTTGACTGTCGAGCAATGCAGCTGAGTGTAGAACAGTGCAAGACGCCATTTATCCGTCCCAATTAGCTGGTAATCTATGACTTGTTGAAAGCCACATCAGGTTATGCAGTGTGGTCTTGGTGTACCAGGGTATATATATTTAGGTACACTCTGTAAAATATTTCAACTCAAATGCCCACGTCGGTATAACCTAAAATACAAGGGTTTGTCAGGCCCTCTGCTCCGCGTCTAGCCTAACACCCTTGAACAGGACATTATTGACGATACAGTGCTGCCTCGAGTACCTTATTGCTTTAAAATACGGTTGCCTATGACATAATAAATAGTAAGTAAATAGAATCAATGCCGCCTTCACTTGGCAGACATGGGGAACTTAATGGGGGCGTAAAAAATTCAAAAGGGGAAATTCCTGTTTTGCAGTCAGCAGTGCTTCAAAAACAACCACACAATATAACACGGCTTGCATTTTTTAAATTTTGAAACAAATTAAACATTCTATTTTCATCTTGTGTGTGAATGACAGCGAGTAATGACGAGAGTTTAAGAGAGCAGTCTATTTGTCCAGCGTCTGCAGCAGCAGCCTGGCAGGAGGCGTTATGTGTTCGGGTTATCCATCTGTCCATTGGTCCATCTTTTTACCATGAGGGTGATTTTTCAAGAACGCCTGGAGGGAACTTTTTGAAATGTAGCACAAACGTCCTCTTGGACTCATGGGTGAATGGATTTAATGTTGGAGGTCAGAGGTCAAGGTCACTGACCTTATCTGTCCCATTCCCGTGAAAGCAATATATCAGGAACACATCGGGGGGGATTTCATTATGTCTGGTTCATTCATCCACTCAGACTCAAAAGTAGACATATTAGGGATGCACCGATCTGATCGGCGCCGATCCATATCGGCCGATATTCCCATTATCGGTTTTGATCGGCGTTCTCAAAACGGCCGATCAGATGACGTCACATCTGCGAGAAAAACTATCAGAGACGTTTCAATCGCGGCGAACCGCAACGGAGACGATGCGCCCGGCGAGGGCCGCAGAGGTCAGAGGACCACGAGGGGATCCTCACCACCGAGCGGCGTCCCCGTCCCCCGAGTTGAATCTCTGGGTCAACTCAGCCGACTCTCACATGTCTGCCCCTACAGACTGATGCTCACGGTAAACGCATTGGATCGGGAGCGCGCGAGGGTCTTGATAACGTTAGCGGAAGGATTTAAGTGACAACATCCGGTTTTGCAAAGTTAGCGGAAAGAACCACGTGAAACAACATCCGTTTATCAAAATAAGATGACGACAAATCATACACTAACATATAAAAGTAAACAATGAACTGATTTTGTATCTTTATAGATCTTTTCTGAGATTTAGCTTAAATTATGCTAACATTAAAACATTTTTACTGTACCAAGGAAGAGTTTATAAAAATCAGACTTTTGTATGTTAAAATAAGTCCTGTAAATAGATTTCCCCAAGAGTTCCAGGAAATGAATGATGCAGATGTGTTCCATACATATCTGAAATCCCCTACAATAGCAATCAAACAATTTTTATGTATCAATTAGGACATTTTTCAAAGTAAAAGTCCTAAATGTTTAAAGAAATCGGTAATTTCTTTAATGTTTGAGTTGCTTTATAAATGTATTTCCTCATAGTCCAAGGCAATAATGCTACACAATAAATAGAATGCTTCAATCAACACCGTGATCGGTGATCGGTATTATCGGATCGGCAGATACTGATTTCAGTGATCGGTGATCGGCACCAAAAACCTGATCGGTGTATCTCTAAGACATATCACTCTGCAACCATTGGTTCACAGGTAATTTAGACTTTTTGTAACCTCATTTTGAATAAATGTTAAATAATAACGTTATAATCGACGGGTTATAATCCGAAGAAAAATTAGAATCGTGTGGCTCCTGTGACTTCACAAAACCGTAACTCAAGAATGTATATGCTGATTTTGACGGTCGCATCTTTTTTGTGTCTTTCAGCTCAGTAAGATGTTCTTCCTCTTTCCTGACCCTCACTTTAAGAAGACCAAGCACAAGTGGAGGATTATTAGTCCCACGTTGTTGGCAGAGTATGCCTACACGCTGAAAGTTGAGGTATGTACTGTCACGTCACGGGCTGTCCCTAGTGCCGGCTAGGGTGGGGCAGTGCAAGGGAGGAGTAAAAACAGGCAAAATAGAAAGGTTTAAAATGAACGGGAAGGTTTATTCATTCAAACAAAATAATAAAAAGGTCAATTCCTCAACAAAAAGCATCCCGGGGGAGAAAAAGGTTCCTTCAACAAAAACTTATCTTAAGCAAAGTCCGCTTAACAAAGTCCTCCTCTTGTTCAATTCAGTTTATTTGTATAGCCCAATTTCACAAATTACAAATTTGTCTCGGAGTGCTTTACAATCTGTACACATAGACATCCCTGCCCCAAAACCTCACATCGGATCAGGAAAAACTCCCAAATAACCCTTCAGGGGGAAAAAAGGGAAGAAACCTTCAGGAGAGCAACAGAGGAGGATCCCTCTCCAGGATGGACAGGTGCAATAGATGTAATGTGTACAGAAGGACAGATTTAGAGTTAAAATACATTCAATGAATATGACAGAGTGTATGAATAGTTCATAGTAGGCATATTCCACGATGGAGACCTCCACGATCCATCAGGCAGATGGCGGTGGGCGGAGTCTCAACAGGACAGTGGCGTAGTCGGTAGCAGGAATTCCACGACCCAGACCTCGATGATCCATCAGCAGATAGGATCTATGTCGTCTCATAGGGTCCGATGACCCCATGAGACGTGAAGTCAAAAGGACTCCGGGGAGAAAGCAGAGTTAGTAACGTGTGATTGAGAGATGAAAATTCATCCTTAAGAAGAGAAAAAAAGAGGAGATAGGTGCTCAGTGCATCCTAAAACGTCCCCCAGCAGCTATAAGCCTATAGCAGCATATCAAGGGGCTGGACCAGGTGAACCTGATTCAGCCCTAACTATATTCGTCCGCTTGGGCTTGTCTTCGTCCTGGAGGCCCTTCCACTCCTGGCTTGTCCAGCTCCTTCCCTCCTTCTGCTCTGCCCTCTGTCTCCTCTTCAGCTTCCCAGCCCTGCCTCAATTAGCTGTCCTAAGCACCTGCAGCTGGGTGAGTGGTGAGGCATTCTGGGAGCTGTAGTTTCCGCCCAGGTGGCCATTTTGTCAGGTGGCCGCTGTACTGGAGTGGGAATGTAGCGTCCCTCCACTGCCTGGCCCCTTGTGATGCCACAGTACATATTGTGATGTCTTGAGAGGACGGGATCGTGAGGTGAGGCGTGGGTACACAAATCAAGACGACAGGCGAGGGTTTCTTTAACTCAAAGTTTTTGTAATTAGATTCTTCTTAACAAAAAGGTCAACTTAACGCCAACAAAAGTCGTTGTACAAAACAAACATCAGTGCTTCAGTCTTCTCCTGGTTCATTGTCTTTAACATGATATCAGAACTCTCCTGAGCTCCTATCCTGTCTTCACCCTCACACCAGCTTCTCGCAGGCTCATCAGCCTCATCCCTTTCAGCTGTGCAGCAGCCTTGGCCCGCCTGCACTGCTGAGTGGGAATTGTAGTCTTTTACACTGGATGTCATGCTGGTTGTAGTCCCTGCTGCAACCACCGGGAAGGAATGTACCTCCCATTAATCACCATTCCTCTTATGACATCACAATATATAAATATGTGAAAGACTTGTTCCAGCTAGTGCAGAAATGATTAGACAATCGAATGAAATGTAACCTGCAATCATTTTTATAATCGTTGTGATTTAAAAATCACACTTGCCTTTTGTTGTATTTGTCCATTGTCAACAAATCCCATGAATAGACTTCAGCCAACAATACATTGTGTCCGTCTCTTCGTACTATCCAACATCACTACTCTGTGTGTAGTTGGTTGGCATGAAGCCACAAGCCCATTTATTCCCACTGAAGAAGGAAGTGATTAAAAAAGGTCACAAATGTCAATTTTATTTTTTATGGTTAAACAATTTCCGAAAAACAGCCAGGTGCTGTTAAAAAACATCAGTAAACTGTGCAGATGTTTTTCAGCTGAAGACTAATGCACATTTAATGCGGTCAGGAATATTTATGGCAGCAATGGATCGACTCACAATAAACGATACTGCCAACGTAATGAAGGAACTTGTGAGCTCGTGTAACGGTGACTGATGTGTCTTTATTCATTTGTAGACAGTGGAGCTCAGAGGAATAGCATCTGACAGGCATTGGCTCCACAGACGATACTCAGAAGTAGAAACAACTTAATGTAATTTGTTGACAATAGAATGTTTTAAAGAAAGTATTACCAGCATAATGGTTTCAGGTACCATTGTGTCAGTCATATTATCAGAGGTTTTTAAATATTTGCCACTGAGCCTTTTGCCACCACCCAAACACAATGAATTGGATTTCATTGACTTAATTGCACTGAAACCCAACTTCTGTACAAGTTGAGCAACAAGTCATTGTTGTGTGCAGAAATCCATGAATTCACTGCAATAAAATTGAGCAACCAGTGGTGTGGCCTGCAGCTGGTTGACGTCCACACACACAACCTGCTTCTGCCTGTCAGAGCTACAGGGAAACACTCAAATCAGACGCATGGCTGAGGAGGTTTTGGGAACAAAGGAAGGCTTGTGTCTAACTTTATTGTTTCTCTCTCTCTCTCTCTCTCTGTGTATGTCTGTGTGTGTGTGTGTGTGTGTGTGTGTATATCTTTGTCTGCTTTTCAAATGCCCTTGGCATGCAGCCATAACGGCTGGGGATTGTGTCAAGAACATTTTCATTTGTAGAGGCAGTTTCATACCAGAATTAACATTTTCTATTGTTCACAAGTGAATATATTTTTGTGTGCTCTTGTGTTGAAATCTGTGCCATTGCTGAATTCTAAGAAACCCTCGTTCCAGTAATGTTATCTGTTCCGCCACCAAAGTAAACTACAGTGACCTCGGTGGTTAACCTCTGTGTTGTCTGGAGGTTATTTTTATATATTTTTAGCAATGACCATTGCTCTCCAGGGATGGTGAAACCACTTTACTCTGAAATCTTTGAGATTGTGTTGAAAATGGAATAAATCATGTGTATTAAATGTATGTGATAAATGCCATAGGTTTATTTATTAATCAAAAATTGGATGTGTGTTTTTAAACGAGTGAAGCGTATTTAACGTGTTTTTCACTGAACTGTGTTCATAATCTCCCTGTGTTTGTCGGTGAATTTCAGGGTTTGGTGTATACCAACACAGATGTGGAGGAAGTGCACGTCTGGATGGTGAAGCACTTCAGTGAACATCCGCTGTTCACACGTGTCCTCGATGAAGAACTGGTACGTTGATCTGGCACTTTTCATCCCTTCATCATCTGCTTATTGAAGGAAAAGAGGTCTAACACATGCCATCTGAAATTGTTGGAAGAAGTAATAATTATACATTTTGGGATAAACACTTTGAACATATCACTCTTATCTCTTTATACTAATTAAGAAGCAAAGTTACAGCCATCAGCCATCAGCCTTATGCTTCATTTAGGCAATGTTAGAAAAGTTGGTCGAGCACAAATCCTCTCGTTCTTTTGACTTGGGAATGTTCACACTTTCTTCTTAGAGGATTGACCTTGAAGTCACACTAGATAAATTAGCTACTTTTTGTTTTTGTTGACAAAAACACGCTGTGTATAGCTCCCTTTAAAGTACAAGTTCAAAATGTATTTATTTACTCTTTTGCGAAGAGTTGGATAGGAAGATTGTTCCCACCGTCTCTCCAGACATGAGGAGCAATCTATTCGCCTAACTTGGCAAGAAAGGAAATGTGTGATTCCGATGTTGGTATATTCCTTTTAAAAATGTGTAATTTTTCCATTAATGACAAATGACCGAGACAGGTGGGTTTAACTAAATAAGTTACGTTTAGTTACTTCTTTTTTTAATGAGTAACAAACTCTTGTCTTAATAATGATGAGTTTTAAACCAATGAACAGTGTGAAACCAAATGAAAGCTCATCTGATGCTGCATCCTTTTGATTTAATTGTTTTATATCTTATCTTGACAGGTTGGTGATGTGATCATAAATCGGTTGGGCATCTGTACAGAGGAAGGAAAGAAAGTGCAGAGAAATGGAGGGAAGAATTTCCTCGCAGTTTTCCGAAGGATTGAGGATTCAAACTAAGACTGGAACAGTTTGGACGTGCGATGAACTTAAATAATGGTCTCATGCAGTTCGGTATACATGGAGGATAATGCTGCTCTGTGGATCTGGAGCCCAGCACATGAACAGTGATATTAATGGACCAACAGTTACATCATTACCCAACATCGGGTTTGAGTGTCCTTCCCATAATTTATGTGTTTTAATTTTTCATCTCACAAAAGACAGCACAAGGGAAGTATATCATACAAGCATCTCTATTCAGACTAGACTATTGAAATGTTTCGTGTCACTTTTTTAAAATGATTTTTTAAATAATTAACTTCCATTTCTTTTGTTAAACTCCAATATGCTTTTTTGGATGTACTGTAAAACTAAGTTATTTTAGGACCACAGAAAACAATTCAAGTGTTGGGTTTGGTTCATTGTATTAATCAACACATGTAAACGATGACGAGAACAGGTGAATAGAAAATGACGTCTATACAGGACTGTCTCAGAAAATTAGGATATTGTGATAAAGTTCTTTATTTTCTGTAATGCAATTAAAAAAACAAAAATGTCATGCATTCTGGATTCATTACAAATCAACTGAAATATTGCAAGCCTTTTATTCTTTTAATATTGCTGATTATGGCTTACAGCTTAAGAAAACTCTAAAATCCTATCTCATAACATTTTAATATTTCCTCAGACCAAGTAAAAAAAAAATGTATAACAGCTGAGTGTTTGTCAAGGCTCAGGAAACCCTTGCAGGTGTTTCGAGTTAATTAGACAATTCAAGTGATTTGTTTAATACCCTACTAGTATACTTTTTCATGATATTCTAATATTTAGAGATAGGATATTTGAGTTTTCTTAAGCTGTAAGCCATAATCAGCAATATTAAAAGAATAAAAGGCTTGCAATATTTCAGTTGATTTGTAATGAATCCAGAATGCATGACATTTTTGTTTTTTTAATTGCATTACAGAAAATAAAGAACTTCATCACAATATTCTAATTTTCTGAGACAGTCCTGTATGTCTTGTTTTTCATTACAGTTACTTTAGGGCCTTCATCACAGGAATGACCAAAAGGAGCAGCTCTTACTTTGCTCAATATTTTTAGATTTTAGATTTGAAGAGGACTTTAGATTAAGCTATTTATCAACATTTGAAATTACAACAAATTCCATATGATGACATCAACTTTGTTGGTTTCACAGTAATAATTTGCAGTATTGGCAGCAAAATATGGAATGAATTAGACTGAGATGTTTGCCAACAATCTTCATCTTCCTTATTTGCATCGGTTCATCTTCTGGTTTAAAAATAAACCTGCGTTCTGTGGGAAGTGAACGCAGCCCTTGCTATTTCAAATTAAAAAGAACTGTCACACAATTATGTTTAAATTGAATATTTTTTGATAAAGCTGTGAAAAGAACTTGTTTAATTGATACTGGCATGTTTATTGATGAACAAAAGTTCTCTGATGTGATTTATATTGAAATGACTTATTTAAACCCACAAATTAACACGTAGGGTGCTCCTACATGCCATAGGATTTTCAAAACAAAATCTTCGTCTAATAGACATGTCTGCTGAGGATCTGAAGTCCAAATCACAGAAGTCTCCAACAGAAACAGTATAATATGTGCTCATTTTATGATTTTGGCTGTTTATTACAGGTTGGCGTTGTCTGTCAGGAGAATGGGGGCAGTGCAGCTTTGAGCCTCTGGACGCTGCAGGGAGGGGTTGGTGATTTTTTTTAAACAGGACTGCATATGCCTCAGTAATGGGAACCCAGACACTTTATATAATGGCAGAGCAATTGATGCACTCATAAATATACTGTATAATATAAAATCTACGTATGACAAGGTTATTTGGATTCTGGCGGTTGACCATATTTGATCGTACATTTGTTTAATAATTTTGTGTACTTTGTTCTTTTTATTGCGTGTAGCAATATTTAGATTGCTTCCAGTATTCAGAGAAAATTGATTTTGAAACGCTATCTGTGGATATGCTTTATACTTGATTTATCCTTCTTTCAATAATCTGAAATAGACATTAAAAAATGATCTTATTTACTTGGTTTCTCAGGTTTGGACAAATGAGAAGCTTTGGGGAACCTGAGTTTCCAACCTAATCTTTTGATGCTCTGCAACTCAACCAATTCTTCCGATTGTCCTATTTTCCAATACTACATGGCTGCCTGTGACTCATATCCAAGAGAAAGAAATATCCCAATGTAGTCGAGCCTATACTCCTGTGTTCAATAGTTTGGTCATTCCTCTGCCCAACACCGTTGTCAAACACAGAAAATATTCACAGAACCTTTTACGGTTTGAAAATGTGAACCAATCTAATCCATCCAATCTGGGATGTGACGAGGACCCACTGCTCTGTCGTTTATTATCCCCATGAGGCAACAACGCCAACAAACAGTATTAAACATGTTTGTACCATCAGGTCATCAAACAAGAGTTTATTAAATGCACTACAGGGGAATCAAAGAAAGAGAAATCTAATATCAAAGTGTCCTTGAGCAAGACACTGAACCCCCAGTTGCCCCCCGGGAGAGAATAATTTCCCCCACGGGGATAAATAAAAGTGTACATTTCTTTCTTTCATTAATGATAGTAAGGCAATGCGGATGCTGCCTTCACACCCAAATAATTTCTTTCATCTGAAACGCAATGTTTTTGAGGTCCAAGGTTTCTAAGGTTTCTATCAGTCAGTCGCGCGCAATTCCAGGATGTTTTATTTTCATTGGTTGCTGGATTAAATCTTACCCAGATACAACAGATACGTTTTTTTTCTTCTGATTGGCTATTGTGTAGACCATTTCTTTTTTTTGATTGGCTGATAAGTGGCTCCTCGCAGCAGAACTCCAGGGGAGCGCTTGATTCCTCCACGGTGAGGGCAGCGCGGCCAGCTCATGTTTGCGCGCTGCGGCACATTAAAACATTAAATAGCCGAGAGTTGTTTTCAGCGTGAGAAATACGATGTGTGGCGGGATGCGTGACTTAAGACCGAAATGCGTGAGTCTCACGCTCAATGCGTGACACTTGAGAGCCCTGCTAGTGCAAATAATTAGACTTCAAGCTGCACTCAATCCTGTCAGCACTCGGTTAAAGCAATCTACTATTTGAGAAATATTTGCTTTCTTTCTGATAATTAGAATGATATACTATCTTGTCTAAGATAGGTGTTCCCTCTCTGTTTTCAGTCTTTGTGCTAAGCTATGCTAACTAGCTGCTGGCTGTAGCCTTACATTGACTGCACTTGTGAGATCGATCCGCTCATCTAACTCAGCGAGAAAGCAATCACGTGAGCTTTGCACCATGTTGAACCATTCCTTTAAACTCCTTGCTTTTCCTCAGTCTCCCCTCTCAGACTTGTTCAAAGCCTTTGATTCTGTCAACCACCAGACTCCAACAAGAGGATCTCTGGATTTGTGTTTCCTTTAGAAATGTCCAACTGAACTCATCATTTATCATAAAGAAGGTATCTGACCTGATACATTCATAATCACATAATTCCCTTCCATTTGCCAAGGCACTGGCATTCAACTCTCTGCCACTCTTTTCTTTCATCACACATGCAATCTGCCATCTTGTAGCAAGCTTTTGGAAACAAATCCTTCCTCACTTTGGCTTCTCAGGTTTGGACCAATGACGAACTTCCACTGACCCAAGTTTCCAACCTAATCTTTATAGGACCTTTCAACTCAACAGAGAAAACACATTATCTTGGTCTCCAACTTCTCCCAATTATCATTATTTCCCTACTGAATGCCTGTGACTCCTTGAAGGAAATAAAAATCCAATTGTTGTTGAATCTAAATTCTAGTTCAATAGTTTTTCATTCCTTGGCCCAAAAAGTCAAAAATGTGTTGCCTCCCCTCTGAAATTACTGTTCTACTTTTGTCCGCGTATAATTCAACCAAAATTGGTTTGTATTCTATAATAAGAATTAACAGCTAAAGCCCAGTTGTATATCTCAAGAATCAGTTTGCATTTAATGAAGTAAATATTGTTGAAATGTTGACACCCTAAAACTAAAATGTATCTTTCTGAAAACACAATTCTTATATAGACGAAAAGCGTATTTTAGTGTAGATTATTACCAATAGGGTTGTACCAAATACAAAAATCTAACAATCATCTTTATTTATAGTCCATTTTTGTCGCACCAAATATAAGTGCTAGATGTCAGGAAATGTAAGCTTTGCTTCGGATGGACAACTAATTATTTTGAGTTGTGCAGCTGCAGCTCGCTAAGTGTTTCCACCTGGTCCGGCCCTGGATATGCTGCTAGAGGCTTGTAGGCTGCTGGGGATCGTTAAAGGATGCACTGAGCTCCTATCTCATCTTTTGTCTCGACTTATGGATGCATTTTTATCTCTCCATTGCACATTATCTTTGTGACTTCACGTCTCATAGGGTCCATTGGACCTGGCTGGGTCTGATGCCATGGCCCTGCTGATGTGCCCCGCCCACTTCTCCTCTCGACCTCCTAATGATTCCTTCTGTACACATGACATCTATTGCTTCTGTCCATCCGGGGAGAGGGATCCTCCTCTGTTGATCTCCTGAAGGTCTCTTACCTTTTTCCCCGTGAAAGATTTTTTTTCCATTTCTTGGAGTTTTTCCTGATCCGATGTGAGGTTCTGGGAAAGGGATGTCGTATGTGTACAGATTGTAAAGCCCTCTGAGACAAATTTGTAATTTTTGATATTGGGCAATATAAAATAAACTGAATTAAATTGGATTGATAAAAGGTCATCAGACAAGGAACAATTCCGGCTTCTAACTGCAACTTAAATTTGTTGAAAATAATTATTTCGAGAATGGAAACCAATAGACCAGCGATTCCCAAAGTGTGGGCCGCGAAGGTACTGCAGGTGGGAGGTCATTTACAATAAATAAATAAAATGTTTTTAATTTTCAATTTTGAAAAGTTTGAAATTAATATAAAAATATTTATGATTTAAATTACGTGTTATTCTTTTATCTGACCTATTTTTCTGACCGCCAAACAAAACAATGTCAAATGGGGCGCCCTATAGTATTAAAGTAAATATATATGAGCTCCGGAGAAAATGGTATCCAAAACATACATTGTCGGTTAATACATTTTTTATCGGTTAAATTCTGAAGGTCATTTAATCATCCCTAGTTTATGTTTTGATCAGAGTTGTGATCAGCGCCGCCGCTCCCATAACGCGCACTCCGCGCTGCGCGTAGGGCACCAAGTCCTGAGGGGGCACCACAAAATAGGCAACTAAAAAAATCCTCATGGTTATAATAATTATAATGCCGATATTATTTCAGTCTAGAAATATTAGGCGCCTTTTAGGCATGTATGTCACAAAACAGGCAGAACAAGAGATATATTTAATCGCTCAGCACCCCCCCCCCCAGTTAACACTTCTCGGGTCGCATCGCTCTGCCGTGATGCGAGCCGACACATCCGCGCAACGCTGGTTGTGATTAAAGGCTTGGGTGGGCCGCAGAAGATTTTCAGATTTCAAATTGGGCCGCGGCATTCTTGAGTTTGGGAACCGCTGCAATAGACTATGTCAAGATGCATCGACATTAGTTCACGAAAAAAGAACAGCATCCGTTGATTCAACCAAGATGCATTACATCTCAATGTAGTTCTCAGTTATGCATTATGTCAAACTGCAAAGTACAATAAAAGTACTTTATACTGCTTTGAAAATCTAGCGATATAATCTTGAATAAAACAAAAGATGTGTATCTACTTGTTTTTTAGTCTGCTGCTGATCAAATATACAGAGATCCTGCTGCTGCTCATAAATGTTGACATATAATGTGCTAAACCCTCTGACTGAAAACAAGATTTAAAGTTAAGTTGGAAGAATGACTAAGAAAAAACAGGAGAGATTAATGTAATCAGGGTTTTATACCAGTATTATAGTTTCTTTATGTACCGACAATCAGAATGTAACTACTATATTTCTACATACAAAATGTCTACAAAAGGCTGATTCACACATGTTCTGCCCGGAGCGATGGGTCTGTGAAAACAACAAGACAGTTTTAAATGACTGAATGTTTCGTGAAAAATCATCAAAGGGTTATATTTATTGTGAAATCCCTCATTCTAAACAGTCGGTCTATTACATCCCACGGACATAAACGGTTCATTGTCTATCATGTGTATGCTGTCACTGTGGTAGGCATGCATTATACAGTCAGTCGTTCTTTTCTTTTACATCTTGTGTCCAGATGTGCTCTCAGTTTAACATAAGTCACTTACAACTCCTTAAACACCTATTTTATATTCATGACATGAACGTGTTCAGAAAAACTGCACAAGTACCGTATGCCTGGTGATAAAAATCAGTATTTCGTAATTTGGTTGCTCTTTTTTAAATTGTTCATGACCCCATCCTCATATCCTGTATGCTCACTAGCAGCTGTGGCAAATGTCGTTCGTTACTATGTGCACACCTCAACTTAGAAACCTCTTTCTGACTGAACTCATCAAAACATCATAAACACATCCTGAATATTATATTCTGAACAGTGAAACAACATTCATGTAGAAATAAACATTTAGTTTTTAACCCATTTACAAAGGTATTTCGGAACATTGGTGCAGATGAAGGAGAACTGACCTGACTGGACTGTGGGGTTATGGATCAAACCAAACAGATTGGGAACAAGTGATTTCCTGCTTATGCGGTACCATATCACAAACATGGACATTCAAAACACATTTACAGTAGAACGCACGTAAATACACCATCCTCTCCCCAGCCTGCTGAGTCAGGGAGAACTTCATCTGAACCTCTATATATACACACGGGTATGTGTGCGTGTGTGTGTGTGTGTGTGTGCGCATGTGTGTGTGCATAGATACTTTTCTGATACCACCCAGACAGGCAGACTGCAGCCATGAACTTTGACACACTAATCTTGGAGCAGCCTCCCTTTTGGGCACTGGGCCAATACAGTAATTGGAAATACCTCTCGGACTATCCCGCTGCGCTCCATAGCATGATCGACAACTGGGCCACGTCAGTTCACACCACATGACAGCACAAAGAAACCATTCTTTCACAGGATTTATTTTATGTTTTTAATAAGCAATATTAATCCCCTGTAATTTAGCCACGGCCAGATTCATAAAATATGGTTTTGAAGAGGGTTTAAATTGTCAACTTCTTTTGTGGTCATAAATTACCAGCCCGCTGAGCAAGAAACTGAAGATGAGCATCTGAGCCATATTGCCATAGAAAAAATGTGAAGATATGTACATATTCAAGATATTTTATCAGGATTACAACATCAAATCTTTGGGTTGATTAGTTTGCAGTGTGTTGCACAGGAATGAGTCTCATCAAGGCACTGGGGACCTTGTCTGAGGGTTGACAGACGTCCTTTTTTTTATCTTCATGCTTGAAGGTAACTATGCAACTTCCACTCAATTGGTTCATGTTGCACTTTCATCTTCATAACTCAGCATCACATTTTGTTTTGTGTGTTGTTGTCAAGTATTTTCATAGATTTGTATGTCTGTCTATTTGACTTCACATTTGTATCATTTTGAAACACAATCTGACTTTTTTATCTCACCGTCTTGCTTTTGCTATTTTTTTTTCACACACACTATACTTGACCTTTGTAGAATGCCAGCACATGTCTCCAAAACACAGACCCAAAGTGTTCTGCACTGGATCCCTTACACACTAGCCACTACAATTCTAAAGATCATATTTCACGTCACTCAGCATCATGCTGACTCGACATGTGATGTTGCGTATGGAATTAATGTTTCACGGTCTCACTCACGGTCTCATGTCAGCTGGGATCGGCTCCAGCGCCCCGCGACCCCAATGAGGATAAGCGGTATGGATAATGGAACGTCTCACTCACCAAAATTCCACGCAATCTATGACTAAGTCATAACTGTACAGGCCTGTTAACGCTGCTGGATACTGCACTTCATTAGAAGGATAGACATTCAATTATTTATTTATTTAACAACCGTAGAAAGCTGCTAGGCTCATTTTCATGTGCCAAGCCTGATTTAAGTCTTCTTCAAGCTGCAATCGTGTGATTGCAATATTACAAAAAATGTTGAACCCAATTGTCGGTACGTATTTTGGATTATGCTCATAATACTGAGTCTCATTTTTACAGTTGATGTGGACATATTTCTGAAATATTCATGTCATATCTAAGACCATAATACATGACACATTGATGGGTAATAAATATATATTTCATTTTAACTCCTGTAACGTATTTCCAAAATTGGATGTCTGGTAAAGTAATAATTCAGCCAACGACCTTCTCTCGTTCTCTCCTTTCCAACGGGAGGATTTATTCTCTGATCACACATGTAAAATACAAGCTCGATGCGATTGCAATAACAGCGGGAGTCCTTCTCGGTCAGCACATGTCAAAACCCAAAACGACTCTGCCTTTCCAAGTCCGGCTCTTCCAGCCCCCACATTCCGTGACGTCGTCCTGACCTCGGATCTGCTCGTCTGCTTCTTTCTCACAGCAGGGGGGCCCTCGTCCCCCTCTCTCATTGTAACAACATGATGTGTGTGTGTGTGTGTGTTGCTTTGGGTGAGGCGGAGTGGTAACCTTCGACAGCCAGACATGACACGTATCGGCACATACTTCACCTGCTACGTGCTGTTTATTCTGAGGTTTGAAGGGACTGGGACATGACAGTCCAATTCAATAATTCTGATTAATATTAACACTACCCAGTTTATTTAAAGCCATATTTATGCCTCAATATAGTAAACACTCTGATCATCTTTGCCTATTTGCTGAATTGATTTTTTTTCATGTAAGACTTTGGTTTGAATAACTTACTGTAACACATCAAATCTAAAACTTCTATTTTTAGCCTTATGTGTGGCACTTTCTTCTTGTAGTTCTTTTCAAAATTATGAATTAATATAATTGATTTTGTCATGTTTTTGTATGCATCTTACAGTGTAGGATGACAAGAGGATGCAACAAGATTATCCTGCAAACATTATAAAAGTTTAACTACCAGAGTGGAAAAGAAAGTCAGGCAAGTTTACATTTTATGTAGAGATCTGATTTATGCATCCCGCTGAGCTTGCCAATCAAGCCTTAGTGTTTCTGTGAAACTGATTGATCCTAGAACAAACCAAATATGGGGAGCAAATGTCACAACCGATTCTGGGAGCTTTGGACAAATTCCAGTTCCAATGAAATCAGGTCAAGATTTTCTCTCTTGCTAGAAACCCCCAAGTCTGCAAAAATAATTAGTCATAGCTGGGTAAACAAAGCCCCCTAGGTCTTAAAAATAGTACACAAGCTGTCCCTGCGTATTTCTTCAGGTTAAGCTTAAAATAATGTCCCAGTCTTTGTGAGGGCATTTTGACTGGGGGGATGGGGGAGTTATTGATTCATTTGTTTCAGCTTAAGGATTTTGCCTGCCTGAATCAATAGGATCCATAGCCTACCAGCAGTGTCCTTGAGGTGAGGGTTAGGTCTGCACTAAGCACACAATACCTAATTTCCCCATATGCGTGATCACTTGAAACATGTCAGTCAGCTGGACTACCAGAGAGCAAAGTGCTGCAGGGAGATGGTGGTGTGGGGGGGGGGGGTGTTGAGATAAGCCTCAGCCGCGATTTTACAGAGAAATCCTGTATTATTTATCCAGGACCTCCACGTGCGCCGTCTCTGGGATGGTCTGAGCTCAGCTCTCTGATTGGACACACCTCTCTGTCAGCTCACGCCTACAAAGTCTCATCCAGGCGGGGGCGGGACCTGTGCCGCATAAACACCAATGATTGGCCCAGATACAACAACACAAATGCAGCTTTATCTCCGCGGGTTCGAGGAGCAGGTCGCTCGTTATAAATACTGCCTCCAACCGGGGGGAACAAAATGAGCACCGACAGCCCAAAAAGCCGCGTCCGGCCATCTCTTCATGATCACTGTGAGAAGGATGCTGCAACAAGCTCTCAGAGTCTCCGGCCGGAGCGCCTTGCACCTTGTGAAGTGGATGGAGAGGTGGGCTGAGCGCGCGTCCGCCAAGCCGCAGCCACTGAGGACCCTGGACGACATGCCTGGACCGTCGGTCGCCAGCTTCGCCTGGGACTTGTTCGCTAGACGCGGGCTGTCACGGTTGCACGAGCTGCAGGTATAATTGTATTGTTCAATAGGGACATACTAATAGTTATAATACTTTCTTGTAATATGAATACATTTAGTATAGGCTGCAACATAGGGCTAAGTTATTACACAAATAAAAATAATGAATGAGTGCAAAAAATTGTTGGAAAAATACTTATAACACAAATACACTTTCCCCCTTGCACAGATATATGGGACATTAGCCTTTCAGCTTCACACCCTGCATATACACAATTCTGATCAAGCTCAAAGTAAAGTGAAACATACTGTTGAGTGGAGGGGGGCTTTAATCTAAATCTAAAGAGATCCCTTTTAAAACGTTATGGTCTGTTCAGTTAATTTAGCCAGGAGTTATCAGCATGTCAAGAACACTATTTGACTGATCAAACCATGCCTTCCAAGTTACACTACTGTTCAAAAGTTTGGGGTCACCCCGACAATTTCGTGTCTTCCAAATAATGATTAATATTTGAAGTATTAATTTTGTTCTTCAAACTTCAAGCTCAAAGGAAGGCCAGTTGTATAGCTTATATCACCAGCATAACTGTTTTTAGCTGTGCTAGCATAATTGCACAAGGGTTTTCTAATCAGATATTAGTCTTCTAAGGCGATTAGCAAACACAATGTACCATTAGAACACTGGAGTGATCGTTGATGGAAATGGGCCTCTATACACCTATGGAGATATTTCATTAGAAACCAGACACTTCCACCTTGAATATTAATTTACCACATTAACAATGTATAGAGTGTATTTTTGATTAATTAGTTATCTTTATTGAAAAAACAGTGCTTTTCTTTGAAAAATAAAGACATTTCTCAGTGACCCTAAACTTTTGAACGGTCGTGTATGTAAGTTCAGAAAAAAAGATCTTATCATTATTGGATGAGGAAAGCCTAAATGCATCTTCCGTTCTACACTTGGTTTCAAACTCGAGGACAGTGCATCCAAAGCCTCGTAGCCAGCGTGATTTTCACAAGGTCTCTCTTCTATCTCATGTCCCAGCTGGAAGGAGTGCGGCGGTATGGGCCCATGTGGAAGGCCAGCTTCGGCCCCATCCTGACAGTTCATGTGGCTGATCCGGTGCTCATTGAGCAGGTTCTGAGGCAGGAGGGCCAGCACCCCATGCGCTCTGACCTTTCCTCTTGGAAGGACTACAGGAAGCTCAGAGGACACCACTATGGACTCCTGACATCGTGAGTACTTCCTCTTCTCTCTTGTTGGAAAACCCGAATCACAAGATAGGGTCCGGCTAAATGTAAACTTGAACGATGGTAAAACATATAATATCACTGAATGATGTAAGAAAGTAACTAAGAACTGAAGACAAAGACAATCAAATAAAGATAAGACACAGTGATCAAGTAAAACAGTAAAACAGAACTTACAAGACTTTAAATTATTTACCCTCCGGCTGTTTTACAAATCGTTTTTTTTCCTGATTATGAATGAAATAATGTGGACAAACCCTTTGTAATTCAGCAGTTAACTAATCTTGAAACCCTGATTTAGTGCAGCTGAATTGTGTATGCACATGCTCCACGAACATGAGCCTTTGTTCAATTTGACTGTGTGTTCCTAGTGAGGGGGAGGAGTGGCAGTCGGTGAGGAGTCTCCTGGGGAAGCATATGCTGCGACCTAAAGCAGTCGACGCTTACGATAAAACCCTCAACGCCGTGGTCAGTGATCTCATTGCCAAACTTCACCTTCGCAGACGCTCTCATGGCCTCGTCTATGATATCGGCAGCGAGTTCTATCGCTTTGGTCTTGAAGGTAATATTTTTATGTGTCTGAGGCATGACAACATAATGCATCACTACACCCTGTACTACACCATGTAAATAATAGTAATTAGGGACAGATACAGGAAGGAAGCTGGATTTTGTGATAAAACTGACATTTGTTTCAATGTAGATCCCTGCCAGAGCGTAGAGTTTCAACATTTCCATCATGTATCAACAACAAGTAACCTTTATCTCACCTTTCCAGTGATAAAAACAAGTATGCAGATCCTTTCAGCAAGTCAAAGTACCATTTCTGCAAATACAAAATTCAAAATTGTATAAGTAAGAGTCCTGCATTTAAAAATATAACCAGGAGAAGCTGAATTGCCTATTTCAGGGTGTTATGTTATATGTTATATAAATATCGTCACTAATAAATGACTTTATATAGTATTTCATGTTACATTTTGTCAAGATTGAGCTAATTTACTTTAATACACAGCCTTTGAGTAGTTTAACCTTTAACACTGTATCTTATTCTCTAAAAATAAGCCACATGTATTCCTCATTCCCAGCCTCTAGGCTCCTCAACAGTTATTCCTTTCAGATCAAAGAGTGACATTCATTCATTCAGTTATTTTCCTAAAGCCTGTTTCAGTCCAATGATTGTGGTTACATGCACAGCTCTCAAACATTTTCTCTGTCATTGTCAAAATGATTGTTAGTCTAGAATATTTCCTAATCAGAGCCGTCGTCTGTGCAGTGTTGAGTGGAGCCCGGGCCAACGCCGAGATTACGGTACATTTCTGTCAGCCCTTGTCCGTGTCTGCGTTTACTTTTGTGCGTTCTTTGACAGGCATTTCCTCAGTGTTGTTTGAATCCAGGATCGGTAGCCTGGATGAAGTGGTCCCAGAAGAGACAGAGCGTTTCATCCAGTCGATCAACACCATGTTTGTAATGACGCTTCTCACCATGGCCATGCCAAAGTGGTTGCACCAGCTGTTTCCAAAACCCTGGAACATCTTCTGTCAGTGCTGGGACTATATGTTTGAATTCGGTAAGTCAATTATCTTAATCATTCAAGTTTACATTACATTACACGTCATTTAGCAGATGCTTTTATCCAAAGCGACTTACAATCAGTGCATTCAACCATGAGTACAAACTCAGAACAACAAGAATGAAGGAACTAACATTTCTACAAGAAAGCCAAACTACAAAATACCATAAGTAATACCAAAAGTAATATTATAAGTAATACCATAAGTAATACCATAAGTAAGTGCCATTCAAGTGCCACTGAAGTGCTAATAAGTTTTTATTCAAGGTATAGTCGGAGAAGATGTGTTTTTTAGTTTTCGGCAGAAGTTGTAGAGACTTTCTGTGGTCCTGATGTCAGTGGGGAGCTCATTCCTCCTCTGAGGAGCCAGGACCGCAAACAGTCTTGATTTTGTCGAGTGATTAGCGATGGAGTCACAATTCGATTGGTTGTTGCCGAGCGGAGTGAACGAGCTGGTATGTTATGTAAGGCTTGACCATATTCTCGATGTAGACGGGGCCCGATCCGTTCAGAGCACGGTACGCAAGAACCAATGTTTTGAAGCGGATGCGGGCAGCCACCGGTAACCAGTGAAGAGAGCGGAGGAGCGGAGTGGTGTGGGTGAATTTCGGGAGGCTGAAGACCAGTCGAGCTGCTGCATTCTGGATGAGCTGCTGAGGTCGGATGGCCTTAGCGGGTAGACCAGCCAGGAGGGAGTTGCAGTAGTCGAGGCGTGAAATGACCAGAGCCTGGACCAGACCCTGTGTTCTGAGTAAGAAGAGGCCGTATTCTCCTGATGTTGTGCAGCATGTACCTACAGGAACGTGTCGTCGCAGTTATGTTGGCCGCCAGGGAGAGTTGACTGTCTAGTGTCACCCCGAGGTTCCTGGCAGTCGGGGTTGGGGCTAACACGGAGATGGTGAAAGTGGTCGTCAGGTCGTGGGTGGGAGAGATTTATTGACAGCTTTAAGGATTAACAAATGTAAAACTAAAATGGAAGCAAAAAGGTACAGGGTATCTAAGGCCAACACAATAAACCAAAAGCCCCACGCTACCTAGAACATAAAGGTCACACTGGACTACCGTAGTAAAAGCAAAAACAATACTGAGCTCCCTGTCTAGCCAAAAGACAGGAGAAAACAGACAACCCCTCACAGCTTCCCCCAAAATGACACATGGTTGCCGACACTCAGGCACCAGACCACAGAATGTCCGACTGTTCGCAGCTTGGAGTTGAAAAGAGAGAGAGCACTGGACTGATAGTATATATAGATCTATAATATATAGATCCAGCCCACTGATTGAGTGATGTCTCTCAGGTGGTGGTGCTCGAGGCGTGCCAGACCTGAAACAGATAGACAGCCCTCTTCTAAGAAGAGGGTGGAGTTAATTCAGGGGGCGTTACACTCACCTTCTGCATTACTTACTGTCATAATGACCTCTAATCTCTGTGCTTCTAGCGAAAGGTCACATTGACCACCGTCTGACGGCCGAAGCAGAGAAGGTTGCCCGTGGAGAGGAGGTGGAGGGCCGTTACCTCACCTACTTCCTGTCGCGGACCGGTCTGCCCATGAAGACCGTCTACAGCAACATCACAGAGCTGCTTCTTGCAGGAGTCGACACAGTAAGACACGTCACATGGCCCCTTCTTCACTGGATTGTGACGTCAGTTCTACCAGATGCATCAACCTCTCGTGCACCTTCCCTGCCCCTTCAGATCTCCAGCACCATGTCCTGGTCGTTGTACGAGCTGTCCCGTCACCCCGAGGTGCAGGCATCGCTCCGGGATGAGGTGTTGAGCGTGCTGGAGGGTCGAAGCATCCCGGAAGCAAAGGATGTGGCCCGCATGCCTCTCCTGAAGGCCACAGTCAAAGAAGTGCTGAGGTATAAGTCAAACGATTCTGATTAGTTTCCTGAATACATGTATTTTTTAATCCTCAAGTTGTATGTTACTCACATTATTGAACTTTTGTTTTTCAGGTTGTACCCTGTTATTCCTGCCAATGCAAGAGTCATTACAGAAAGAGACATCCAGGTTGGAGGCTACCTCATCCCTAAAAATGTGAGTGTGCAAAAAATGGGACTTTGTGCACTTTGAAATCATTCGTAAACTGCGATGGATTCAAATCTGTCTCATGTCATGTGGTCACACTGCGAGGAGTCTGTCATACTGGGATCCGTGTGAATGTGACACATATCTGACTGTAAGCTCTTTCCATCCAGACTCTGATTACCCTCTGCCACTTTGCAACATCGCGGGATCCAGCAGTGTTTTCAAACCCAGATGAATTCCAGCCCCAGCGATGGTTGAACAAGGACCAGGCTCACCACCCGTATGCCTCTGTACCATTTGGGGTGGGAAAACGCAGCTGCATAGGTCGTCGTATCGCTGAGCTGGAACTCTACCTCGCTCTAAGCAGGGTGCGTTGGCTGGACTTGAGAATACTTTGATATAGATAGGTAGTTTGTGGATAGGACCAGGGAGACTCTTTTTTCTATTTTTGTCTTTTTATTACTGTAATGAAAACTGAAAAGTGCATATATTCAGCAGTAATTGAATGTTTGATTATATGTTGAAAATCAAAACAGAATATTAACAAGTGCTCAAGTTTGTTTCCGATGAAATGCAGTTTGTCAGAAACTTTTTTCCAACAAATCCTCTTGCTTTTTTGCTTGGAATAATGAAATTTAAAGTAGGGGATTCAAGCCGTCGTGTTAAAACAATTCCTAGTTAATTTATTTGATTACTTAATCTAGGGATTTCAGTTAATAGTCACTAACACACACTTTAGCACATGAGGAGCACTTGTTTTTCTTTTTTATTCAGTCACCTTTGAGTAAATCTGTTTTCTCTGTTCACTCTAGATTCTCATAGAGTTCGATGTGAAGCCGGACCCAGAAGGGATTTCTGTGAAGCCCATGACACGGACGCTTCTGGTTCCTGAAAATGTCATTAGCCTCCAGTTTATTGAACGATGACCGACTCTCCTGTGCTAATCTGTTACACGTACGAGGACGTGAGTCTCTTTGCAGTCGAGAGCGCAAGCAGACAGAGTTATCACAAGAGCCAAGAGCCTGCTGCCACAGCGAGAGCGGACCTTCAACCTTCGAATCGACAAAGGCCAAAGCCCTCCGTACCTGTCACCTAGTGTGTGGAGAAGGACAACTGAATCAGGGATGAACAGTAACAGCTCACGACTGAGGCTTTACTCTGGGAGCGGTGTAACTCCAAATGTAAATACTGGCAGTTTTTTCAACTAAAATCCCCATGAAGAATTTTTTGCACAGGGCCAAGAGCAAGCCAGTCAACTCCTTCAGTACGTTGCAACAGACAAGCTTCAGACTTCAGGCTGTTAGCGTCAGATCGTGTTGTCTGTTAGAGAATTTGCAACAAGTTTGAATGTAAAGCTTTTTATTTTATTTTAAACCCTTTCTAAATTTGATTATGACCTGTAATCTTCTACACTCATAACTATATTCAGCATTTCCTGTGTTTCCTGGATGTGTAAATATTTCATTGTATTAGTGTTTCTGTATATGAGTCTGATATACACAGTATGCTGTCCATGATTTGAGTATTAGGAGAGTCCCAGATTGGCACATGACATGTTTCTTCAGCTGTTATAGACAGGATGTTCAAAATATTGATCAGATTGTATTTTTAAAGGTGCTTTTGGAGAACTTTTAGTGACAGATTCCTTCTTTTGTAAAAAAGGCAGCTGTTTATTATTCCTGTGTAGGAATGCCACTGTTTAAAATCTGGCCCCTCTGCACCCTGGCTTTGTCTGTAGTATTTTTATTTTTTTATTTTTATGTACAGTGCATCCGGAAAGTATTCACAGCGCTTCACTTTTTCCACATTTTGTTATGTTACAGCCTTATTCCAAAATGGATTAAATTCATTATTTTCCTCAACATTCTACACACAACAACCCATAATGACAAAGTGAAAACTGTTTTTTGCAAATTTTTGCAAATCTGTTAAAAATAAAGAACGAAAACATAACATGTACATAAGTATTCACAGCCTTTGCCATGATTCCTCCCCGGTGTCTGAGAGAGAGGCAGCACAAGTCCTTCCTTCCTGCTGCTGTCAGGCTGCACAACACACTGCAGTAGATCGCTGGAGATCCTGGCAAACTCGGCACTTTACTTTATTTTCCCCCTGTATATTTAGTATTAGTATTTATTTTTAATTTTTATTGATGCTCTGATGTGCACCGCTGCTGTGATTTTTGAAATGTCCCAAGTGGGACAAATAAAGGAATATCATATCATATACATCATAATGCATGTGCGCATATTAAAACACATACCGAGTATGTTAATAATGCACTATAGACAGTGTCAACACATTTTTCTGCCATCTGCTTCCTAGTGAATGGTGTGCTTCAACTGCATCTTCCTATAAGTTAAATGTTTCCTTAAATCATACATATATATTTCACTGCTATTCTTAAAAGTGACATTATAGTAGACGGTCTGTGTGTTACCACCCGCAGTGTATATGAACTAGTCAAACATTTTAGAAGGAAATGACAAAAAGGACGTTTTTCTGTCCGTTATTCCACCGCCAGCTTCCCAGTGATCCTGGAGGCCTCCGTCGGCCCCCGCTCGCCACACGTCTGCTGGCTCTCTTGGCTCGCTGGCTTCTCCAGCATTTCTGTCAATAGTGAACTTATTCTTAACACGTCAACATCTGGTACAATAACACATGACTCGTTTTATCCTTATTTTTTTCCTTTGAGATCTAGAACCCCAAGATGACAAGTGAGAAAAAAGATTATGGTGATCCAGTTTCTAAGTCTGATCTAAATAGTATTCTGAGCTGCATTAATGACTTATTTAATTATATGTGTGCGTGTGTCTATATATATTCTAACAAGATGTCTCCGGAGAGAGCGAGAGATTTGAGAAAGGAACTTTTGTAAACATCTATCCAAAAGAAACTGCAAACAAAAACTACGCTGCATAGTCTAAATATCTTGAACCCCCTCTGACCTTGCCCCGTATGATCATTACATCGAGGTGACAGAGCTGAGCGTCCAGTTACACTCTGCAATCTTCGAAGTGAAGACAGCGTGCCATGCTAGCAGCGAGGCAGTGTTTATGTTGCATTCGCATGGAATCATCATTTTAAAAGACGAGAGCGCGGCGCTAAAGTTTAGTGAGGTCGGCAGAGAATACGAGCAGAAGAAATAGACGGCGCTGCCTTTTTACTTTTTAAAGTTCCATAAAAAAAATTGCCATCCTCCGTGATAAAAAGTACAACCGGATGTTACGCAGGTTGCTCTCAGGAGAACATTTTTAACAGATTGGAATATGCTACATGCGGACTAGTATAGTTGCGTAAAATAATACACACAATAGTTATATTTAATTATTTATTATTTTCCATCACCACAGCATAATTTCTTAATGAAAGCTCTTGCTTCCCCCATGGCGTCCAGAAGGCGTCCGTCTACTACATGGTTGGCAACCTCATGAATGAACATTAGGGAGGGAGAAGTGGTTGGAAGACAACAGTTGTTCTTGATTACCTGGAGAAGAGCGTTGTCCCTCTGCAGCCTCTCCTCCAGGCTGCCTTGTGGAGGATCCAACTGCTTGCAACTCCTCCTCTTCATCACACATAGTTACACAAGTTATTACTGCCACCAGCACGCCAAAGAATAGCAACAAAAGAACGATGCCGTGTTGCTGCTGGCTGTTCATCCACTGCAAGCTCACTAAAGGTGTTTTTATGAGTTATCGTTTTCCAGATCAATATAATGCAAATGCAAGTCAGGGGGCTTTAGAGGCACAACCTGCCTGAACTTCAAGGACTGACAACAAATAATTAAACTACTGAGTCACATAATATTTGGAAAAATACCAGTACTTTCTTTGGACAAAAAAACAAGTGCAAACCGTTGATGTTGCTTGAAGTACAGTCTCAGTCTCTTTAAACTGATTTAAACAAAATTACTGTTATCAACCCTTAGTTTAAATACAAAACCGTATTCTGCACCAAATAAATAAGAAATGAATAAGAAAAGTTCTGCTAAAATACAGTAACAGTATATATTCTGTATCCTACTCAAAACAAAGAGTGTCGGGCTATATAATAATGCAGCCATGGATACAGACAACACCACTTTCCCTGAAACAGTAACTTCTTGTGCTGAAGTTGCTGACGGTCACTGTGGCCAGACTGTTCCCTAAAGAGCAAAGGAAACTTAGCCTAGCCTGCACATGCATGTTTTAACATAATAATTCACATTAAACAGGTAGGCGATATTAACAATGTCAACCATAATAATACACAACACAGAATCAATGTAACACCTCACCTGAAGCTCTGATGGTCCAGCTGCTGCTCCCTCAACCTGATTTGAGTTTCCTGAATGCGTTTCAAAATGAATTAATGTCAACCTTGAGTACAACAAGTAGTATACGTATTTTTTTTGGATAGAAATTTAGAATATTTAGGCAATATGTTCAGGTTTTATGGAACAGCCTTGGTTTTTTTTATTCAACATCACGTAATTTACACAATCCAAAAGTGCTGACAATGAGGTCAGATTCCCCAAACTGTCCTTCAGTTTCATTGCTAATGCATGGTCATGAACAAAATGCCACGAGTCCGAGCTCATGTGAAGGCCTGCTGGTCCAGCTGCTGCTTCCTCAGCCTGATTTGAGTTTCCTGAATGCATTGAACACGGATGCAGGTTTGCACTGTGTGGGTAGTTAGCCTGCTACTATCTAGCTAACAACGACATTTGAGTGTCTAGAAAATCGGTATAAATTCCCAGTATTATTATTATTATTACCATCTGGGTTACTCTTTATTTATTCTAAGTATTATTTACCCGTCAACTCTTTTAATTTATTCTTAATATCTTTGATTCAAACCGGCGGCTTGGTCACGTGACGCGTTTCATAATGATAAATTAATCAAAAATGCCATAGAAATTGCCTGAGATGATGGTCCAGCGGTAGCGCGCTCGCATGTAACGCGGATCCTTCACTGACAAGGGTTCGCGCCCCGGACCGGGCGGTCTGTGGACGCGTGAGTCAATTCCGTCTGAGGGTGGGTTTCCTCGATAAAGAGCTCTTTCCCCGTGACAATTGTCCGAAAAACTCTTTTACAAACTTTAAAAACATTTCACATTTTAATTCTCGACCTCCCCCGTAGCTTTTGTGAAATACGCAGAATGTTGGCGATTTTAACGCCTCTCGGCTCTCTGGGCCCAGACATGACGAGTTAGCTCCGAGGCTAGCCGGCAAAGCAGGTAATGAACGTCGAGACTTCACAACAGATAGATAACGGGTCCAACTCACGGACATTAAACAATAATTGAAGCGAGCAAACGACAGGCTGGATGATGCGACGGGGAGAATAGATGAGACCGAGTCCCAGGACTTTGGAACACCAGACAGGAGAAACAAAACAACGCATTACTCACCAAGCATCCAGCTAACCAGGTCCGTGTACGTTTTGTTAGTTTGTTTTTTCGTTTCATTCCAAATACGGAATACGGAAATCACGTGGTTTTTTCGTTTTCCGTTTGAAAACCAAAAACCGAAAAACGGAATACCACCTCTGTATTTCGTTTCTGCTGTCTGAAACCAAAAACGACAGAACGGAAGTGCTTAAAATGAAGTCAAAATAAAAGCCAGTGATACATATTCGTATTACCTTAGAAGAATATTAATTAATCAATATAAAGAATAAAGAATTAAACGGGGATATTTTAACGATGCAAACACATAGCAGGGTAACGTTAGAAGAATATTAATTAGTCAATATAAAGAATAAATAATTAAACCTGGATATGTTGGCGACAGTGGTGACGACGGGAAGTTTAATATACATGTACACAGCAAGAATCACCTTCTCACTTAATCGTTGCATTGTTTGATGCAACACAGTTAATCAACATGTAATTAAATAACTATTTCACACTTTCATTAATTATTCAGAATGGTTAACTGAAGATATTAAAATGTGTGAAAGTAAATTAGTCTGGGGGGGCGGGGAAAATATTTGTTTATCAAGAATCTGAAAATGTCTATTTTGCAATGACAGAATCACAGAATCGAGAGAATCTGGCCAGAAATCAACAACCGGGTTAACTAGAACTTGAAAGCTGCATTGGTCCAACTGGTGGATCAGGAGGAGCTGGACATGGAGGACCAGATGACTCGGTTCTGTGTGTCATCTTTGACATGCCAGTTGGCCCAGATCGGTGTTAACCGAACTGTGCAAGCATGGAATGCACACAGGATTCCTGGTATGTCTTCGGGTTGGTCTTTCAAGCCTTTTTTAATGTGAATAATTATTTTCAAAATGTTTTACTATTGAATGTTTCTTAAACATGTTTAATCAAATACTAGAAGGAGCATGTTGCAATACATGGCATGGTTGTGACAGCCACATTGAATTATTATTACAGGGAGGGGGATACCAAATTACTTGGCCAGAGATGGATGCCCAAATAAGCTGTCGACAGACCTTTTGCCAAATGCATCTGTGGCTGCAGACTGGTACGACCAGGAAGTGGGCTCACTGACACGAGTGTCAGACTTTGGCACCAACCCATTTCCAAGTTTACAGGACCAGGAAGCTGCAGTGAGGGAATTTGCTCTGCAGTGCCCTGATACAAGTGTACTGCTGGACAATGCAGTGAATAATCTGCCACAACCGTTCAAAGATGGACTCAAAGGCCTCATCGACATCTCAAGGAGAAATTGTCAACGCTGATGTTTTTTTGTGTGTCTAAGTTGTTATTGTCTGTGCTTTTTAATTAATTGGTTCAACTGACGGGATGTTTTTTTCTTTTCTTCAAATGTTGGGGGTTTAAAGGGAGAAATATGTTCTTTTTGAATAAACAGTCTTTAAAGTCTGGCACGAATTTCATTTTTAATCTGTAATGGGAAAGGCTGGACCTGTAACACCAACTATTGATAGTGACACGGTGTGTTGACCCCCTGCCAGTGTGAGTAAGGCACTGGAAGATAGCTTGTTCAGTGACCTCTGACCCAGGTAACAAACGTACACCCCAAAATATACACACACAAGACGGTTACAGCCGGTTTCGGGCGGTGAAGCCATGATAACTTCATTCATTAGCCACCATTGTATCACTTGTTTCAGGCTCATAAATCGGTCTCCCCGACAGCCGGATATCACAGATTTGGACCCAGTGTGAAGATTTCCCACTGGAGGAGGACCCCTATGTGGTTGGGAACCTCGCTTGTTTATGAAGGGCAGCTTAAGGACCCTGACACCCTCAGTTTGGATGCCAATCTGATACCTATTGCTTCACTAAGAACACAGCTGATGTCTGAGCACGACAATCAAACAGCAGGAACAAACATCAATGATAAACAATCTGAGCCAACCTATAAATCACATAATACTAAACACCATTTTGACCTGAGCTTGTAGCAGGTATAAAGCTTCAGTGGAAGCTCAGTCAGGACGGTTCATACATCTGACATTCACTTTTAATTTGAAACAGCTCTTGGAAGGCACAACTTTGATGATGTAAATCATGCGAGCAGATTAACTGCAGATGGAAGAATCAGAGGAATTGAGATCCAGCAATGTAATCCTAATGCAATGCTACCACTAATTCTGAAGGCTTCCTCTTTTAGGGGAGTAGTTAACTTGTGCTTGACAAAGAATTAGAAAATACCAAAGATTGTCTTTCTTTACTAATCTAGAAGTGTGCAGATGTCATTGGATCAGATATAAGTAGGCTACATGTGAGCTGCTGCTCTGAGCTAAAGAAGGTCATGACCTGCTGCTCTGAGCTAAAGAAGGCCATGACCTGCTGCTCTAAGCTAAAGAAGGCTCTGAGCTGAATATGGCTTATCTAAATGTACATGCAGAGATATAGCCATACGGCTAAACACAGACAACAACGCCTAACAATCACTACTATAAACTATGTGAGACATGTTAGAGATGTGAGAGGAGCTTTGCTCTCCATGTTTCACTCTGATACAATAACTCATGGAGTCAACTCCTCAAAACATGTTCACACACAACACAGAGCTCCATCCTTCTGAGACCAAAGTACTACATGATGATGATGTGATGTAGTCAGAGGGCTAAGACAGCAGAGTAACAACAGAACAGGTTACATGTTGATGATGATGTGATGTAGTCAGAGGAGAAAGACACTGACAGCAGAGTCACAACAGAACAGGTTACATGTTGATGATGATTTAGTTTATTTCGATCAGCAAAATATACAACAATCATAATTCAACAAAAGAAGAAAGTGGCTGACCGAAAGGGTCGAGGCTGAAGCTAACGAGCTTATAAGTGCCCTAACCTATGATTTCTCGAAAAAACGTATTTCAAAGAATCATATATATATATATATACATACATATATGTATGTATATATACATATATATACATGTACATACACATGCATACATATATACATACATACACACACACATATATACATACACACACACATACATAAACACACACATATATACATACACACACACATACATAAACACACACACACACACACATATAAACATAAACCAAAAAACGTGTCCCCATTAACCGTTGATGTAATGATGATGTAGTAATGAAGGTTACAGGTGAAGCACAGGTGGTGCTGTGACTGGGTGCTAACTGAAGGCTGCTTAATAAGAAAAAATCAACTACTGTCTCTTTATTTTTCAATTGTCAATATGTATTGCCTCGTGGTCATCATATCCTCACTCTTCCATGTGGGAATGTTTAGTTACAAAATGACCCAAATAAAACAAGTAAATACATGATGTATACAACTATGCTGGAAATTAACCATGAACATAAATATCGGAGAAAATAAACGGCATTAAATACATATGTATCAAGAACAGGTATACTGCCATCTAGCGGTATAAAGGTGAACCGTTTACTCTGCGGTGGAAATATAAATATAATAACAGCAACAACTCTGCACAGAAACATTACTTTGATTAATCTATATTAGGAACTGTGTTGCATCAAACAATGCAACGATTAAGTGAGAAGTTGATTCTTGCTGTGTACATGAATATTAAACTTCCCGTCGTCACCACTGTCGCCAACATATCCAGGTTTAATTATTTATTCTTTATATTGACTAATTAATATTCTTCTAACGTTACCCTGCTATGTGTTTGCATCGTTAAAATATCCCCGTTTAATTCTTTATTCTTTATATTGATTAATTAATATTCTTCTAAGGTAATACGAATATGTATCACTGGCTTTTATTTTGACTTCATTTTAAGCACTTCCGTTCTGTCGTTTTTGGTTTCAGACGGCAGAAACGAAATACGGAGGTGGTATTCCGTTTTTCCGTTTTTGGTTTTCAAACGGAAAACGAAAAAACCACGTGATTTCCGTATTCCGTATTTGGAATGAAACGAAAAAACAAACTAACAAAACGTACACGGACCTAACCAGCTCCGGTTAGCTTCTTGCTCGCGTAAATACGTGGAGCTCTGGCTGTGAGGGAACGACACGGGTCTCTGATTGGCCGAATTGTCCAATCACGTGAAATAAGAAACAATGTCATTGGCCAGGGCGCACACAATGAGAAGCCGTCAATTGCCGCAACGACCGTGAAATGTTTGCTCGCGCTTTATTTCTGATTTAAATTATTTGGTATATAATGTTTTTTGACAGTATATATTATTATTATTTTTCTTCTTTTTTCTTTTCTTCATCTCAACATTGTAAGAGGGGCACCCTAGCGCCCTCTATTGACGCACCGCCACTGTACATGATGTATGTACAACTATGCTGCAAATTAACCATGAACATTAAATATCAGAGGAAATAAACGGCATTAAATACATATTTATCAATAACCTAGTTAGTTAACAGAGACGATGGGTACATTTAATTAAATGTATGGTTTATATAAGCGTATACTGCCATCTACTGGTAGAAAGGTTCCTCTGCTTCTCCTCATTCAGGCTCTGCTTTGTTCATTCAAGAAACAGCACAATGAGGTGGACAACTATAACAGCAACAACTCTATACACACACACGCACACACACATTACTTTGATTAAACTATATTAGAAACTGTGTTGCATTAAACAATGCACCGACTAATTGAAAAGTTGCTGCGTACATTAATAAATATGAATTAAACTGCCTGTAGTCACTACTGTTGGAAACAGGTTAATTATTTATATTACTAATGTTCTTTTTACATTACCCTGCTCTGTTTACTGTAAATAAGAATATCTATAATTTTATAATATTTCATAATTGACGGTCACTCAGACATTTCTTTAGAAGTTTCATACACCATGTGTGTTGTTGTTGTGTATTTTATTCAGTCAATCAAATACAATACAATATTATTCTATATAATATACAAAACAGAAAGACTGAAAAGGTATAGGTAGAAGAAAAAAATGCTTATATATTCCTATCCTAAATTAATATCAAATAAATCAGAAAATGTATGTAAAATAAAGAAAAAATAAAGAAAATAAAAAATTAAACAATATATATATACATACATATATATATATATACTTATGCATACATATATACACATACACACATACATAGACATACTTTCACATACATCTTCCATATAAATATGTTTTTAATCACATTTATAACTCAAGAATTGTTCTATAAATAATTCTCTTGAAAACCAACCACCATTCTTACATCGATTTCAACATTAGTCCAAAATTGGACTACTCCAACAGAAATACATCTTCTTTTTATCCCTTTTTTAGCCTTTTGTACAGTAAACTTACAAACATCTCTCAAATCCACATCAACTCTAGTAAGACCAAGTGGTGGACTTACGCCGTGGTAAACGCACTCCTCCGGTACCAGTGAGCATCCAGGGACTGGACATTGAGATTGTAAAATCGTATAAGTGCCTGGGTGTTCACCTGAACAACAAACTGGACTGGGCTGACCACGCACATGCACTATATCAAAAGGGACAGAGCAGACTCTTTCTGCTGAGGAGACTGAGGTCCTTTGGAGTGCAGGGAGCACTCCTGAAGACCTTCTTTGACTCTGTGGTGGCATCAGCCATCTTTTATGGAGTGGTCTTCTGGAGCAGCAGCATGGCAGCGGCTGACAGGAAGAGGCTGAACAAGCTGATGAAGAAGGCCAGCAGCGTGCTGGGGTGTCCTCTGGATAATGTGGAGGTGGTGGGGGACGGGAGGATGATGGAAAAGCTCTCGTCTCTGATGAACCACACCTCCCACCCATGGACGGATTAAGAAACCACGGGCCCCTGGGCCTGGACGTGTCAAGGCCCCCCCCCCACCCGCAACAAAACAAAAAAAACAAACAAATGAAGTAAAAAAAAAATTTGTAAAAAATAAAATTAATAAATATACTTTTTTTTAAAAACATCGCTAACAAAACAGTCCGTATGGAACAACGATACCGGAGCTGAGCAGACAACATAACGCGAATTATATGACCATGACATGAATGACTTAAGCCTAGCATATACCGGCTATGGCGCATCGTGTCATATCATCATATCAATACAAAGTTAATAACAGCTACTTCACGCAGAGGCTCTGGCTTAGGGGCCCCCTGAGCTCATGGGCCCCTGGTGCCGGTAGGCTCGTTCGGTAATCCATCCCTCAGTAGGACTATTGGGGCCCTGTTACTGACATGAATGACTTAAGCCTAGCATATACCGGCTACGGCGCATCGTGTCATATCATCATATTCATATCAATACAATGTTAATAACAGCGACGTCATGTGCGGAGGCTCAGGCCCAGGGGCCCCCTGAGCTCATGGGCCCCTGAGCTCATGGGCCCCCTGAGCTCATGGGCCCCCTAAGCTCATGGGCCCCCTGGGCTCATGGGCCCCTGGGTTTAGGGGCCCCCTGAGCTCATGGGCCCCTGGTGCCGGTAGGCTCGTTCGGTAATCCATCCCTCAGTAGGACTATTGGGGCCTTGTTTCTGACATGAATGACTTAAGCCCAGCATATACCGGCTACGGCACATCGTGTCATATCATCATATTCATATCAATACAATGTTAATAACAGCGACGTCATGTGCGGAGGCTCAGGCCCAGGGGCCCCCTGAGCTCATGGGCCCCTGGGCCTGGGCCCGGTAGGCCCGTTGGTTAATCCATCCCTGCTCCCACCCCATGCATGACACTCTCAGCTCTGCACAGCTCCTTCAGCCACCGGCTGATTCCTCCCCGGTGTCTGAGGGAGAGGTAGCACAAGTCCTTCCTTCCTGCTGCTGTCAGGCTGCACAACACACTGCAGTAGATCACTGGAGATCCTGGCAAACGCGGCACTTTACTTTACTCAGCACTTTACTTTATTTTCCCCCTGTATATTTAGTATTATTATTAGTATTTAGTTTTTAGTATTTTGTTTTGTGTTTTATATTTATTTTTCATTGATGCTCTGATGTGCACCGCTGCTGTGATTTTTGAAATTTCCCCACTGTGAGACGAATAAAGGAATATCATATCATATCATATCATATATATACATATATATATATACATATATATATATGTATATATATGTGTATATGTATCTGCAATTAATTATACAATTTATATATATATATTTGTATTTTTTTAAATTTATTATATATGCATACAAACATTATATCTATATATATTATATATATAAATCTAAAATATATATAAATATGAAGAAGAAAGATAAAATAAATGAATACAAAATAAATTAATTAATGAATAAGAAAATATATATATATATACACATATACATTTGGAGACAAAGAACTTAAACATTTCACTTCTGGCATCTTTTTTTATTTATATATTTAAAGCCGAAGACTAGAAAATTCCGCCACTTATCGCCACTCGCAATGCGTGCAGACAGCTTGACACAGAGCTGATCGATACTAAAAATATGCTAAATCACATCGTTTTTAACGTACGGGTACTTTGTTAGTATCGCTACACCGTGCAGCGTGACAGCAGCAGATGTAGCGGACTAACATTCAAGCTAAACTAACTTCCCAAACGCTGTGGACATCTGAACGCTGATTGGCCGAGACGCGACACGTCCCATCAAAGATGTTTTATTGCGAAGAGCACCACTTCACATTTTCTCCGTGTCCCCCTCCAATCTCAGAAACGCCGGCCACCCCAAAACAAAAACTCTTCGGATCTACACGATTCACGTAAGTCACCTATTTTGGTTTCAAAACGGTGAATTTCGCCGAAAGGTGAAGGATTTTCATGCCTGATATATGTGCAACAATTCAACAGTACACCACAATGCAACTTAATCTGTCTTTATTTTTTTGAATTTACTATGAGTGATGTACCACAATTTGGTAAATGTAATAAGCTTCAGTATCTGAACTCTGTATTTATTTTTAATGTAACGTATTCAAACTGTTACTTTAGATGTCATTAAATGTTTTTAAGTTTGACTGTTAATTATTTGTTGATTTTATTTGGCCAAACCAATAAAAATCCAGTTTACATCAATAAATAATATCACCTGTTTCTTTTGTCTAAATGTGATGCCCACAAAAAATAATCTCCTTCTCTAATGATGCAGCATTTGCTTCAAGCTCTAACACCATCAGCTGCAACAGATTATGTCCAACCATTCAGATGAGTGTACTTAGTTTGATGCTCGTGAAACCAGGCAGTCATTTCTAAGAAATAGAACACGGGGTGTCAAAGTTCTTATGTGACATGACCATGTGGAGTGTGTAGTGGGAGCTCTGCTGCAAAAGCTGCAGGTCCATAATTCAGCCCAAATCACCGGAGAGCCGAACTATGGTGTTTAATCTAAAACTAAAGGTCCACCTCCAAAACATTCAACCTTTAAATGTGATGTGTGTGTGTGTGTGTGTGTGTGTGTGTGTGTGTGTATTGGAAGACTGTGAAGCTAAAAACTTAACAGGATTGGAGTATGGAGAGATACCCATCTCTCCAAACTCAAATCAGTGTTGGAGTAACACCACTAGAGTTGAGAGAAATGCTGATTGCGTTACTCTTCACTGGATAAAAGTGCAGGAGCATCATATATTCCACACAGCTAGCCAACTGACAACGTATGGTGTGCAGATAGATAGCTAGAGAGGTGCCCGTTCGCCCTTGGGCAATTAAGGCACTGAACCTCAAACTGCTCCCCAGGGCCCTTCACGGCCTACTTTTCATACTGTTATGGGTTACCTGCAGATACTACATTTCACTACATTGCACTGGGCTGTAAATAAAAGTGTATTTACATTTGCATCCATATTTTTGCATATTAACCAAACTAAAGTGGTCTAAATGAACTATGCTGCCCTCAGTAAAACAAGTTTTAGTGGGCCTATTTAAATTAAAACAAAGTAGGTCTATAAACAATATACACCTTACTGGTGCACATGCATATATAAGTTTAGTCCCAATGCATGAATATGTCAATAATGTACATAATGTATTAGTATGCCCATGCTCTCGAACAATAAAGTTGATCAATACAACTCCAGTCCAGATGGGGGCGCTAATGCGCTGCAAAGCTGCCAAACGCGATCAGCGGAAAGAAAACAGACGAGCAAAGCGGTTAACGCTAATGCTAACAAGCGTACGTCAAATTCATGTAGCCAGTTAGCCATGTAGCTAGCTACCGAGGTGCTTATAAAGGGCATAAACAGATTATCCAGACTGCAGGTAACTGAGTAGATACCGCAACAAAAGACAATAACGAGGAAAGGTGAGTCACAAAACAGCGTAACTAACGTCAGCTGTGTAAACTCGTTGCTTCATTCACGTTAGCTGTCGCAACCAGGTTGTGTTAGCTAAGCTAACGCTAGCTAGCCGATATAAGTGACCGTTATGCGGGTCAAACTGGTTTGGTTAACCTAACAACCCGTAGTGCTGCGTGGTCGGTGAAAGCTGCCGTGCCGGTCGCGGGTTTTAATTTAATCTGAAATATTCCACATTGAATGCAGAAGCAGAAGTTCCACGTCTAGCAGTGCATGTAAACAAAGGCTTAGCAAGCTAGCTGAGTCGGTTAGCGAGTCCATTCTCACTCCTATCAACACAGATACTTGATGATGTGTCTCACTCAGACTCGGAAGGTAACATTGTGTATACATTAGTTTAATTTTAGGAGTATCCATCCTGATATAACGTTGACGTTATGTTTCCAATTGAGCCAACATAAAGATGATCATGCTGTTATTAAATGTTGTGAGGAAGTTTATTATCTAGGATTAACTTGATTGATACAAACGGCTGAACGCATGTGTTCCACATTCATTTACAAAGTAGAGCCCAATAAACACTGCGTGTCAAATTGAGATGATTTCCTCCTGTATTTCACAGACCAATTGCTCACCTCAGAAGTAACCCAAGATGTACAGCTACTCTGTCCTGAGAACTGTCTGTGTGATTCCTTCATGCGTTTCATGTTGTGGCTGAACAGATGCAGGCTGGGGACCCAGTGGTTGGTGCAGCAATGGCAGGTGCTGGCGCTCACAGTCGGTCGGAAGACGAAGAGTCACTTGGGGTAAAAGATGTAAAAAGGACAGCAACACAAGCGTTTGGCATTAGTGTTCCCAAACGCAGAAGTTCATCCAGGTTAGAGTTATACTGTTGTATATTTAATTATTTCAGCTATATATTAGTGTATAATCGGTGTATTTTATTGGATTGAAAAACATTGATGTGTTGTTTCGTGCTGCTACATGTACATTGTTTTGATTTTCTGTGGCACATCTGCAGATGTTCAAAGGATGATTTTTGACACAATTATGTCTGTAGATCAATAAAGAGGAAGAAGTTTGACGATGAATTGGTGGAGAGCAGTCTCGTGAAGTCATCCAGTAGAGTCAAAGGCCCTCCTGTCATAGAGCCTGTCCGCTGTTCAGGGAGTGAACCTTCATCTAGCGAGAAGAAAAAGGTACAGAAGTTCTTAGAGCCCACACATTCTTGAAGGAGCTCATGGCAAAGAAGATTAAGTTAGAGATTTGATGGATATTTGTTGTGCCTTTTGTCAGTTGACAAAATCAGGAATGGCTCTCACACTGCCTCTGACGATGGTAGTTAACCACGCACCCATCACTAAAAGAGTAAAGAAAAGCAAGCAGCCTCTACATATTACTAAAGACTTGGGAAGATGGAAACCCACTGATGACCTTCTACTTATAAATGCAGTGTTGCAGGTGAGTAGTATAAAGTACAATTCATTGTCTGAAAGGATTGATTCTGTTTACTAATTAATGTGACTAGTTTGTTAGTTTCTGATCTAATGTGTCTGTATTTGTCTGTAGACCACAGACCTGACCTCTGTTCACTTAGGGGTCAAGTTCAGCTGTCGTTTTACGTTGCGGGAAATTAAAGAGAGGTGGTACGCTCTCCTCTACGATCCTGTCATCTCGAAGTAAGTCTTACCTGCCCGCAGCTTTACCTCACCTCCGAAGTTTCTATATCAGGTACCACATTTAATTCTCTCTGTCTCTCTCTTCAGGCTGGCATGGCAGGCCATGCGTCAGCTTCACCCGGAGGCCATTGCAGCAATCCAAAGCAAAGCTCTCTTTAGTCAGGCTGAGGAGGGACTGCTAGCTAAGATTGGTTCAGTAAGTGAAACTGGTACTTTTGGAGCATTTCACTGTTGTAGTAAAATAAACATATAATATCAAGCAATCTAATCAGCTTAACGTTACAATTAATGGTTAATAATTAATTGTATTTCGAAAAGCTTTTGTGTATCCAGCTCATTTCATATAAGTGTTTAAATGTTCACATTTGACGACTGCATTCACAAGCTTTTTCATTTGTCATTGAACAGACTAGTCAGCCTAAACTGGATGGGTTCCAGGAGCTTTTAAACAAACACCCCGGTGTCTTTCACCCATCTCGCACCCCCAAGAGCCTGCTGGTACACTGGCAGTTGTTGAAGCAGTACTACCTCCTGGATGATCAGAGCGGTATGTTGAGGTGCCACACATTCATACAAAGCATTGAGGACATTGTTTTGTTTTACTTTGACAAATTGCAAAAAAGTCCCTTTTTGTTCTCGCAAGCATTGGACTATGAATTAAATTGTGAGTCCAAACCCCCTGGGGCTGTTTACCTAAATAAACATGTTAGATTAAGTTCTGTTTGTAATTATCTTGTTGGCTTGATTGTGTGTTGCAGTCCAGCCTCTCCCGAAAGGTGACCAAGTCCTCAACTTCTCTGATGCTGAGCAGATGGTTGATGATGTAAAGTTAAAGTAAGGCAGTTTTAATCTTATGTTTTGGTTGCTGTTAATTTATTTCATCATATTCTCACTTAGGTATTATATGTCCACAAATTTGAATCGCTGTCATGTTTCTGTTTGTTTTTTACAGGGAAAGTAGAGATGAGGTATTGGAACATGGTAAGAAATTAGATTAGAAAGACACAAGTTGAATACAATTCATCTTGAACTGCATAAATAATATCTTTAATAATCTCATATATTACTATTTATTTTTACATAAAGTCCTTCCATTTGATTTACCTTCGTCTTTACATTCAGAGCTGATGATTTCTGATCGTCACCAAAAAAAAGAGATCAGACATTTGGAGCAGGAGTTGCCTCGTTGGCAGGTCCTTGTGGACAGTATTACGGGTTTGTAAACTTTCATTCACCAAGCACAATCCGATGGCTTTAATGAGTTTTTAGTTTCTTCTTTTTTGAGGATTCCAGTTTAGTGCAACTCAATTGTTTTTGTGTCACTAGGGATGAGCATGCCTGATTTTGACAACCAGACACTGGCCGCTTTACGAGGAAGAATGGTACGCTACCTCATGAGATCGCGAGAGGTAAGACATCTTTCAGAAACACTTGTTACAGAGGAGCCATGTGGAGGTATATGTCTGTGAAAAGGTTAAAGGAATTTTCCCTGTAAAGATGTTTTTTTCATTTATTTACTATGATGCTAATGATCTTTTTATTTGTGTTCACAAAGATTACGTTGGGCAGGGCGACCAAGGACAAACCAATAGATGTAGATCTTTCGCTAGAGGGACCTGCCTGGAAAATATCAAGAAAACAAGGTGAATAAAATCGTACGCTGTCGGTTGCAACTTTATATTCTTGGTTAATGCTACGGATACATAAAATAAAGCTCATTTCCACTGAATCTTAATTGCATTTTTTAACCAGTGGAACCACGGTGTAGATTATACTTTTACTTTACAAAAGATCCCTGCTGTCAGTGTAGTGCTCTCTAGGAGCTTGGTTAATTCTTCACAGCATTCTGGTTGAGGTGGAATGACATTTATTGTGCTTTCTTTCATGTTACAAAGACTTGGCTGTAGACGGTTATAGAAACCATTATAAGTTTAATTTATTAATGAGTCACATGCATGCAGCATTTGTCCAGCTAAGCCTTTGTGTCTCAAGGAGTTTAAATGGTCAAAGCTTTTTAATAGTTTTTAATCAACAATTAATTTGTTTCCAGTGTATTTATTTTCTTGGATTTATTTTCATGTCGAAACTTAGTGATTGTTTCAACTGGCAGAAATGTACTTGTGCTGCTTAAAGTAACCAAACTACCAATTATCAGTCGACCATCTTGATGTTTTAAACTGTGCTTTCTTTCATTAAATCATATTGATGTCTACAGGAATTATTAAACTCAAGAATAACGGAGACTTCTTCATTGCCAATGAGGGCAGACGACCCATTTACATAGATGGCAGACCGGTGTTGTCGGGAAACAAGTGGAAACTCAACAACAACTCAGTGGTGGAGGTGTGTGGAGGCTGTCAACCATTACAAGTATGTGAATAGTGCCAGTGAGTGAGACGTGGCTATAACTTACTGTATCTGTCTTTTCAGATTGCAGGTCTTCGCTTTGTGTTTCTCATTAACCTCGAACTCATCTCGCTTATAAAAGCTGAAGCAGCCAAGATGACGCCGCAGTGAAGGTCCGCCACCTAGAAGAGAAGTGGACATACAGGACAAACTGGTCCAGTCAGTTCCTCTTTGTCCAGTGGTTAACAGTTTATCTCGTGAAGCGCAGTGGAGCTACTGCGAATCACAACACCAACGGCCATGTTAACATGAAATGTGAATTTTAAACGGACTACAGCTAAATCTTGGAGCAAGGTTGTAACGGGTGTTACTTGTTGTTTGGACAGTTTCCACGTTGTAATGTAGACACTCATGTTGGAGCCTTTTTTTGTTGTTTTTTTGCCAATTTGTCAGAATATTGTATTTAAATTCTGTAGTAAAGCTTTTTCAAAATATTGAACTTGGATACATATAGTTCTGTTTTCATTCTACTGTTGAAACATGATTCACATTGCAACAAAAACCTACTGTGAGCAACAAGTCATCCTGCATGTTATCTCTCCCGCTGTAGACAAGTAGTTAAAACCGAAATGATGAATTGCACTGGGTACTCTGCACACGTGGAGATTTGAGAAAGGGTCTTTAGGTATCATCTTGCTTATTATCTTTGGCCTGAAGCCTGGAAATGCAATTATATATTTTTCACTTAAGCAAAATTACACAAATGTTCAGAAGTCTCTGTACCATATGATGGATGTGGTACAACCTTTTATTGCACTTTTTATTGACTAGTTTTACAAAGTGACCAAAACCAACAAAAACGTGATTTAAATAAAAATTTAACAATTTGGACAAGCATGAATGGTTAGATTAGTTATTGTGATCTATATTCTATCATATATTTTTGTCGTAGTGATGAATTTGTACCAACAGGCAGTGCCAAAGAGCCCGGTATGCACAAGCAGTATAAGATTATTATTATTACAGTGCATGTAACTATGTCTACACTAGCAATATAGAAGCAAAGTAGGCAGTAGGTCACACAGATTACAAACTACAAAAAGCATACAAAGATCCATATGAGATGCAATAGATAAACTTAATTATTCAAGAACAAATGACATTGACCGTACCTTCATTTATAGCCCTTAACTGCATACATTTCTTTCTTACCTTATTTAAGGTGTGTGTAAATCCTAATTTGCCTAATCTTTGTGGAAATGACTGACAGATGTGTCCCTTAACTGTGAGTTTATGTAACCGTTTTATGTGTAACATTTTTAAATGAGAACGTGGATGTTTGGTCTATTTCACAAACTTTCAGAGGCCTCTAAGGACACTGGACTATCTAAACACCCAAAGAAAAGACCTGGATAACCTGTAAAAAATAACCAGGGATGTTGGAAATATTGTAATCAAAACACAGACGGTGCAGTCAAGGGAATCTGTTGTTGACTCCACCCTAACTCAATACGTGCCACAGGTTATGTTTTGACTGAATTCCCCAAATGTGTCTCACACAAGTAAAGTTTAAACAAGAGAGACAGATGAACCTCTGCCACGATTTATGCAACAGTGTTTAAATATATAAACATACACTTCTTTTGTAACCTTCTGCTTCTCATATATGTGTCATTTCAGGTTAGTGGCAGTAAATGCAATGAACAATGTTGCATTGAAAGAGTAGAGGGCATATTTACTCTAGAGAAAGACATACAACCCAAGAACAGAAGCAGCTACCTGCATTACACCGCCCCTGTGACACAACCCAGGATGACAACACTGATTAATGGGAGGAATGGGGCAAAGAATGCAACTAGAAACAAAATATTTGAACACTTGTTCCCAACAAAAATTAAGACAGATTCACTCAGTGGGAAGGAGAAGGCGGACAAGTGTTGACATTTAACTGAAAAAGCCACGGGTTTATTGGTATTCTGTTTTAAGTTTTAAGAAATGGTGTAAGACAGAGTTTATCAACCATTAGTTTTAAACGAATTAATAAGGAAAACACACACACACACACAAACAAACACACACATCGAGCAGCTCTTTGGAAGTCTATCTGGAGTTGATTGGAAGCAAACGTTTCCTGATAAAGACTTCCCCCTTGGCTGATAAGGGATAGCAAGACTACTGAGTTTCTATCTTCTGCGCGAAGGCCTATCTGTTGTTGACCGGAACAATTAGGTTTTTGATATATATTTCCCTATGGACTGATAAGGGAGCTGATAAGGGATGCCGTCTAGCAAGACTACCGAGGTTCTACTGCGATCAAATCCAAAAGAGAGAAACAAATGTCTTTACATGATAAGAGATAAGGAAGCAGAGTTAATAATGTGTAATGGAGAGATGTAAATTCATCCATAAGTAGAGAGAGAAGAGGAGAGAGGTGCTCAGTGTATCCTAAACGTCCCCCAGCAGTCTATAAGCCTATAGCAGCATATCTAGGGACTGGACCAGGTGAACCTGATTCAGCCCTAACTATAAGCACTATTAAGGAGGAAAGTCTTAAGTCTGCTCTTAAATGAGGTGACTGTGTCTGCCTCCTGGACTGAAGGTGGAAGCTGGTTCCATAAAAGAGGAGCTTGATAACTGAAGGCTCTGTAGGTGTCAGTCAGTGGGGATCCTGGGGTTTATTTACTGCAGATGGGAAGAATCTGTTTGTGTGGCGTGAGATCTTGGTCCTCATAGACGGGTGCATATTTACAACTGCTTAGCCTTGTAAAAAGTTGTAAGTCATTTGTTTGATAGATTTCCAGTAAGCAGTGATCATCTATAAACGAATGAAATCGTCATCCACGCACAACTCATCATGTGTGTGTGCTGATGCACAGCGGTGATACAATAAGATAAAAGTTGATTACATCCTGAATCACCCTGAAGAGCAGTGGTGCCAGGGTTACGGCCCTAGGGCCGGACTCGGCCCGACTGTACGTCATATCCGGCCCGCGGGTGATAAGGGGAGAATTTTTATTTTATTTTATTTTAATAAATTTTTGTCTCCAATTCTTTAAAAGGCTCATTTGCAGACTCACTTTTCGCTTACGGCCATACCACCCTGAACACGCCCGATCTCGTCTGATCTCGGAAGCTAAGCAGGGTCGGGCCTGGTCAGTACTTGGATGGGAGACCGCCTGGGAATACCAGGTGCTGTAAGCATTTTCCCACTCTTTCAAAAAAGCCACAGGCTTTACTAAATGAAGCCTGTGGCTTTTTTGGTGCATTTCTAATTTATATATGTAGGCTACTTGCATGGATAGGAAAATGTTACGTTTTAGAGGGTAACTGTCTCCTGCTTTAGGCTATGTAATTGTAGGCCTCATTGTGAGGCAATTTTGGTGCCAATGCAATTTCTTAATGATGTGTAGGCCTTTCAAATAGCCTACCTATCCATGTGTTGAGTCAGTGTTTGGCCTTTTCAGTCCGAATGTGTAATCCGGCCCCCTGAGATCTCACTTGAAAAAAATCTGGCCCCCTGTCCAATTTCACCCTGGCATCCCTGCTGAAGAGGTTTCATTTCGCTCTTATCCCACTTATTACACGGCAACTTACTTAAGAGATCGATAAGTTTCCACAAAATATTGATACAAACACAAAATATTTAGACAAACACTATTTTATTGATTTAAAAACAACATCGAATTGCTTCCACTAAAACGCAGGCTGCAGTCGTCGGTCGCCACATAACGTGAGTTGCCCTGAACGCGTCTCGCTCAGTGTGTGTGGAGGTTTCCGAGCTGCGGTGGTGAAACGTGGAGAGCATCCGAGTACAAGACTGACGCAACGAGTGAGTAGTTGTAGCTTGGGGTTTATAAACAAACACACATTATCGTGAACGTTTCGTCTGTTTGGGAACCGTTCTGAATAAGTTGTAGAAATCTGTCTGTCGCTGTGTGCGCGCGCGCGCGTGTGTGTGTGTGTGTCAGTGACCAGCCCGCTAACGTGGGTGTTAGCTAACTTAGTCTTAGCCGTGAGGATGGCGGTGATGAAGCGCTGGTTTAACGCTGCAAGCAAACGTCACATGTTCTCTTTAGTTGTGATGTCGTTAGTTTAGCTATTTAAGATAGTCAATAGGACTTTCCTGTGACTCTCAGGTTGTTCACCTCGGCGCTGCCCTCGTCGGGAAGTTTGCTAACACGAAGTTTGTCATCGCAGAAAGTGATATTTAGATTGTGATGTACGACTCAACGTGTCCACAGTCGGGCTCGCTGCTAACTGGCGTCAGGGGACGTGAGTGTGGACACAACGTAGGTTGTTAATTTGCAGCTATTGTGCAGGAAAAACACAATAATTACATGGCGAGTAAATGTTGTCTTTAGCTGTGTTTTCCCTGCATAACAACCTACAAGTGACATTAACGTGTCACTAAACTCCCGGTGTAGGGAGAGGCTGTACTGTGTAACACCTGGGAATATAACGTTCACGTTAATGCTATAGAAAATGGGAAATGTTCGTTTTTTTAATTACATTTCTGATAGAAAAAGGCAAAGTACATGTTATGTAAACCCAATTACTTCACGTTTAAAAACCTCAAATGTAACTTTCTTTTCCTCTATATATTTTATTTCACTAAATATTTGTGCATTGTTTTGGAGAGAGGGCGAGTGCAATCACTGGCACCGACAACTCAATGGCAACTCACTGGCAAGTCTGTGGCAAGTGCCACAGACTTGCATAGATAATGTATTTTTTTAGACTTACTTACAATATGCAATACGATATTGCTGTACAATACTGCTGTACTATATTGAATATTGTTTTGCTACTACTACGTTTCACTTCGTAATATATAACACTTATATACCATGATATGTATAATGTACCCGCCTTTCTTTAATAATAAAAAATATATAATTAATTTTTTTACCATGTCATACTGTTATACCTCCATGAAATTCTCCTTTGAGGAGATGCCACTGTTAGTCTAAAGTGTAAGCACTGGCACTCAGTGACACTTGCCAGCAGTTGCCAGCAGATGCCATTACTAGTCAAAAAGTGCCACTACTAGTTAAAAAGTGCCACTACTAGTCAAAAAGTGCCAGCAGACGGAGGGTCGGCCGCAGTGACGAGTCTGCGACGATTTAGTGACAAGCTTCACTGAAGTGCCCGGACAGCGGAAGAAATCACTTTCATGATCACAGAATGGAGGAGCTGCGGTTTAGCTAGATTGATAGATAGATAGATAGCTAAAATAGCTAGATATATATATATATATATATAATTAGTGTCTTTTTGTAGACACTTACTTACAATATGCGATAGTGCTGTACATTACTGCTGTACTATATTTAATATTGTTTTGCTTCTACTACGTTTCACTTCGTAATATATTGTAGCGACCCTGTGAAGTGGCTGTCAATCACAGTGTGGCACCGTGCGTGCTGGTCGAGGGGGCGTGCCTGTGATTGGCGGAGTAGAGGGGAGGCGGGGTTAACCTGTCGGAAAACGGGAGTTAAGGGTGGTTGACGGGAACCGTTGTTGTTGACTTTCGACCTGCTAAGCTGAGAGGAACACGCTGTCTGTGTTGGTGGATGCCCAATAAAGGGAGGATTAATAACGTCGTCCCGTCTCCGTGTCATCAGTGCCATAACGTCCGAGACGTTACAATATCATGGCATATAAGTGTAATAGATTACGAAGTGAAACGTAGTAGTAGCAAAACAATATTAAATATAGTACAGCAGTATTGTACAGCACTATCTTATTGCATATTGTCAGTAAGTGTCTCCAAAAAGACACTAATTAATATATATATATATTAATTAGTGTCTTTTTTATATATATATATACACACACATCCATCTGTGTATCTAGCTATTTTAGCTATCTATCTAGCTAAACCGCAGCTCCTCCATTGTGTGATCATGAAAGTGATTTCTTCCGCTGTCCGGGCACTTCAGTGGAGCTTGTCACTGAGTCGTCGCAGACTCGTCACTGCGGCCGACCCTCCGTCTGCTGGCACTTTTTGACTAGCTGTGGCACTTTTTGACTAGTAGTGGCACTTTTTGACTAGCTGTGGCATCTGCTGGCAACTGCTGGCAACTGCTGGCAAGTGCCGGCAAGTGCCACTGAGTAGCTGCGGCACCTGCTGGCAAGTGCCACTGAGTGCCAGCGTCGCTAGGGGGATCTCGCCCCTACTGTTGTTTTGAGCAGCATCGTCTGAATAAAATGTAGTGAAACCCAACTATTAGAAGATTAGGAGATTAGGGTTTCACCCGGCGTGCTGCCTCAGTGAAGGATAACCCTGACTTAATGTCGACTGATAAGAAAGGTGTAAATGATTGATTCTGCAGCGCATAAAATTGTGTGTGTAAAGTTATGGGGGTTTTTTTCTCACCAAATTACTACTTTTTGACAATTATTTACTTTTATTTTTCAATGTAAGTTTCTGCTTCTCCATAAATGATGATGGTTAATGTTTACTATGCCCTTCCAGTTAATCAGTCATACACATTTCCCAGTAAAGCAGCCCGATTGGTCACGTTCCTTGATTCCTTTATTGTCAACATATTTTTTGTGGAACTCCAGTAATGTAATAATATAAATCATTTGCAAGATGTTCTTTTGGTTTCATTGTGAAATGAACTTTTCTTAACAGACCATCAGTGCCATGCTGCTTCTCAGACGCTGCCACAGCCTGACTCGATTTGGCCTGCTCAACACTCAGAGGTAGGGACCGCCCTGTAGCCAGCAGGTGATCTACCTGGCCTTTACTTGGAACAGATTTTGTGAATAGACCAGAATGTTATCGTTATCTTTAATCATACATTTGTTTTTCAAAATAATGTGCTCCTCTTGATCCGCATATAAGTAACATTGTACATGTTTCATTGTATAGGCTTGGAGAGGCACCTGCTGTGGCCTCGTGCGCAGGTCGTCTCTGGAGCAGCAGCAGTGAGGACCAGAGATCGTACCAGCGTGCCCACGCTCCCAGCTGGAGACATGCACTGGCAGGGCTGCTGGCTGGTACCGGGGCTGTACTGGCTTATGGCCTCCATCACCACAAGGTCAGGAGGGGATTCGATCTGTAAAGAGTCAATGTTTAGTTTGCTTTTGTTGGACCAAGGTTAAATTGTGTCTATTTAACTTCTTTTTTTCTTTTTTTCATCTGTTCAACAAAACAACATGAAGTGATGACTTTGAATTTGACAAGTTGTGATGAGCCTTTGATTTGATTTGCCAGATGCTTTGTATGAAAGGTCTGTTCCTTCAAAAGGATGATGGAGCAGCATGGTGTAAATGTGCTGATATGGAACTTAATTTAAAAAGTACAATTTTTCCAATTCCAACAGTTCAATTTCAGGTTCCAGAACAGATTATGACATTACATTACATTACATGTCATTTAGCAGACACTTTTATCCAAAGCGACTTACAATAAGTCATAAGACATATACTCTCCAAACTGTGTATAGCAAATTTAGAAATATCTTTTGGCATTATTTTAATGCGTTATAAATATAAAAAACAAACTTACTGTGGAGTTAGTTGCGCACCAACGTGACCGATACATTTATTTCCAAAACATTCTGTATATGGTCAAACAGATCCATCAAGCATGAACAGTAAGAAAAAATTAACTACTCCAAGCAGCAGTGCAGCTGTTCCATATATTTGTGGGAATAATGAACACATTGATGCTTCAAAAAGTCAGTTTGAAGAGTTTGTAGCTGCAGTAGAGTCGTCCAAGGGGTAGTATATAGTATAGTGGTATATGTCTATATCAAGTATTTGCTTTGGTCAGAAGTTCAGGAACGTGTTACTGCTGGCTGGTTTGGTATGACAGCATAGGTTGAGTGTGTTTATTACTTTGTTAATTTATGGCATCCGTCTAATGCCAGAGTCCTTTTAGTCTTTGTTTCCTGTCCAGAAGCTGTTCAGATAACAGAGGCCATAGCAGGCCAGATATTTATAACAAACCTACATCAGGATCAACACACCCAGCCCAGTGGTATCAGCATGTGCAAACATGAAAACACACACACACTGCCACTGTTGTCAGACAGTTTGCCACCATAAAGGCCGACGGGTAAAGAAGTGTTCCACTTGCATGAAGCAAAATGTGTATTTGCAACATACTCTTTTCAAGTATCTCGACCGGATTCCTGGTTTCCAGTACGTTTTCTTTTTTTAAATGTTCTTTTTGATCGATCACCAAACGAACGCCTCCTCTTCCTCTCTGATGCAGGCGGAGCAGGAAGACACCATTAGAGTGCCGACAATAGAGAAGACCTCAGCTTTTCCCATCTTCAGCCAGGAAGAGGTCACCAGTCACCGCTCTCTGGAAGATGGCGTGTGGGTCACTTACAAAGGGGGCGTCTATGACATCACTGCGTTTGTTGCCATGCACCCTGGTGGGGATAAAATCTTGCTGGCAGCAGGTGGAGCCCTCGAACCCTTCTGGGCGCTGTATGCTGTCCACAACCAGGAGCATGTGCTGGAAATGCTCTCGGAGTATAAGGTGGGCAGATCCTTTTGATAGTTAAACTAAATGTCAGTAAAAAAGAATAGAAGCAGAGTATTTACAACAGAGTACCTAGGAGAAAGGTGTGGTTTCAGCAGATTTCCATTGAGTGGAAAAGGTTCCATCAAACACGAAGGCTCAACACAAAGCTGTGACGAGAATTGGCTGCAAGCGTCAAACACTGTAGCCGATGTTTGTAAGCCGATGTGTCGACATCTGCAGCTTAAAATAAGTCAAAAGTGTCATCACTGACTTCCATTTAAAATTGCCTAATGCAACATTCCCAGTGTGCAGCTTTACAAACGCTCTGTTCCTTTGAGTCTGGCTAGAAAATCTAACAGAACTGGAGAAAAAAAAGTAAATGGTCAAATTGCAGCCCGGCCCGTTGTTTGTAAACATCCATCCCGGTCTACACACTGAGCTTTTGGTCCAACTTTGATCCCATGTATTTGAAGTTGTGTCACAGCTTCAACAAACGCTTTAACTGGCTTTAAGTGCAATTCAGTCTCAATATGCTTTAAAACTTCAAAAGTTTCTTTCTCTTTGAGAAATAGAAACGATGATGAATGTAAACCTATCGCGGCTATGAAGCGAGGGTTGTCAGTTGAATTTATCCTAATATTAACTTCCCATTTATTTTGTCTGTCACTAATTAGAAGGTCTCCTGTATACTAAGGATCGGCTGGAGGCTAAATGCTTGTAGCATTGAGTTCCATGTGGCCTAATATAACGTGTCTGTGGTTGATACAAGGTTGGTGAGCTGAGTGCAGAAGACCTGAAGAAGCAGAAAACCCTTCAGACATCGGACCCCTACTCTTCTGACCCTGAGCGTCACCCTGTCCTGCGCATCAACAACCTCAAGCCCTTCAATGCTGAGCCGCCTCCTGAAATCCTCTCTGACAGCTTCATCACCCCCTCTGCTGTCTTCTTCAAAAGAAACCACCTGCCAGTTCCTCAGGTGGACCCGGCTTCGTATCAGCTGCAAGTCGAGGGCCTTCCTGGTGGAGTGCTGACGCTGTCTTTAGAAGAATTGAAGACTCGATTCACTAAACACACCGTCACCGCCACGCTTCAGTGTGCCGGTAACCGTCGCTCTGAGATGAATAAGATCAAGCAGATAAAGGGACTGAACTGGGGCATCGCCGCAATCAGTAACGCCACATGGGGCGGTGCGAGGCTGCGGGATGTGCTGCTGGCCGCTGGATACGGGCCCGAAGTGGCCCAGTGGGCTTTCCATGTTCAGTTTGAAGGACTGGACAAAGATGTGACGGGGACGACCTACGGCGCTTCCATCCCTCTCAACAAGGCAGTCGGTGAGGAAGGGGATGTGTTGCTGGCTTATGAAATGAATGGCGCGGATCTCCCTGCCGACCACGGCTACCCCGTCCGCGTTGTGGTGCCGGGCACCGTGGGCGCACGCAATGTGAAGTGGCTGGGGAAGATCATCGTGAGTGCCGACGAAAGCATGAGCCACTGGCAGCAGAACGACTACAAGGGCTTCTCCCCGGGGACGGACTGGGACACGGTGGACTTCAAGTCTGCGCCGGCCATCCAAGAGCTGCCCATTCAGTCGGCCATCACCACCCCAGCAGACGGGGCTGTGGTGGATCGCAGTTTGGAAGAGGTGGCTGTGAAGGGTTACGCCTGGAGCGGCGGGGGCAGAGAGGTAGTACGCGTCGATGTTTCTCTGGATGGAGGAAAGACCTGGCAGGTGGCCAAACTGAGGAGCGGCGAGAAGGGGCACGCGCCTGAACCCTCGCCCCCACCGGGACGGGCCTGGGCCTGGAAGCTGTGGGAGGTCACGGCTCCTCTTCCCGCAGAGGCGGAGACGCTGGAGATCGTGTGCAAGGCGGTTGACGACAGTTACAACATGCAGCCGGACACGGTTGCTCCCATCTGGAATCTGAGGGGTGTGCTGAGCAACGCCTGGCACAGAGTGACCGTGAAGATCAGAGAGGACGAGACCGAGGAGTAGACTCTGCGGTTTCATCCACATTCAGAATCAAAAAGGTTTATACTCAAGAGTCATCAGAGAGTGGACGCTGTTTGAAATCTGACACTAAAGCTGTTCTCAGGCTACAGGAGCTTTGGCCCATTGGAACCCGGTTGCACCCCTCTTGACGTCGGAGGGGAAATGAGGTCGGACACTTTGGTCAGAACCATTTTTTCGGCCCAGATTGTCTCGTAATGTGAGGGTTTGACCGATCCAGTCATAAACCGCCCAAACCATTCGCAGCCTCATCGGTGCCGCCCGATTCATTCAAACATTTCTTATACTTAGACTTCGATCTAGATTATGATAATGTCAGTACTTTCCGAGTGGGTACCACAATTGCCAATAAGAAAGTCGAGCCGGAGCAGCTGACCGTGTGGCCGAGCACAATAAATGTTCTTGCCCATGAGGTCACCGTTAATACAACAAATTGTAGCATCACGTCAATCTCCGTTTTGTTTACGTTGTTTACCTTTTATTGAAGCAGCATAGAACATAACAAATACATATTTACCAAAAAGAGTAGAAATATACAATAATAATAATCTTCTGATAGACTGATAGTACCAACATCAATGTTTTTTGCAACTTCTTCAATGACCCAATAGTGACTAATCCAATTAACTAAAATAAAAAGTAGTTTAATGTTTTTTTTAAAGGCAGCTGAATTGGAAGCAAAAAAAGATGTGGTATTGTTACTTTGATTTGACTCAGAAGTTGCAAGTGGGTTGATGGTACGTGGGCTTAATACCCTACGTTGAACTTGACAATTATGTACTTAGACTTTGTTCTTAAGTGAACATGAGTCAGATAGTCTTATGTAGAAAAAACACATTTTTGTAATCTGTATTTACATTTTTTATGCTAAAGATGTGCACAGTATATTAAAAAGGTTGAAGTAATTGTATTAATAACATGCATCGTACAAACATGTATGTATCTGCTGCTTTGGCTTTGTGAAGATAATTAAAATATATATATATATATATGTGTGTGCAGTGACGTGCCGTGGGCCTGGGCCTGGGCCTTCAGTGAGGTCCGACACAGTCCCACCAGAATTAATCCACCTCTTATTACATCATTATGATGCCATGGCTCTAGACACAAAACAGTTAGACAGAGACGCAGTATAATCAGGCGTTACGTCACCTTGAAATTGACATTTTTATTCAGAGAATTGCAGGGGAAGAGTACAATACAGTACAGTTCAACTAATAGGCAAGAACATACTCGAGTGCAACAGTTATATTAATATTCTTCTTCTATCCATTTCTGGTCCACAAACTTTGAGCTTTAAGTCCAACTTTTTTTTACAGTGCGTTCACTAAACAGCGCATTGTCACCCAGAGCAGTTTCACCGTGATGATGAAAGTTCCTGTTTACCCAAACACATGACACAATGAGTCTTTTCAATATTTCCCTATTTTTCTTCACCTTTTCATTGTGCAGCTCCGTTGCCCTGCACGCTTGTTTGTTGATCTGTAGATCCGCTCGGGTGTCCACAAAAGTTTTCAAAAGCACCATTGCTTGTAAGTGCCGAGCCGTACTCTGGTGTCTCGTTGCCGCCTTGGTTAGACAACTCAAGTGTGCAAAGCCAGTGTGGCTCCAAACACCAAATCGATCACTTGCAAATAATAGGCATTCCCAGCAGTCCAACAGCAGCGACTTTATCGGCCAACTTGAAAACAGTTGTCATTTCCCTGAAGTGACAGAATTCATTGAGCAGGTTGAATATGTTTTAAGATTGTCACTGAAATGTGCCGCCAGCAGAGGGTTCGGCGCGTGAGACTCGCCTGCAGCGATAAACCGAACTTTAAGACTCCTGAACGCGGCTCAGACGTACACTGTGGTATTGTTCAAGCGAACACGACACACACGGGTGTATCCGGTCCTTTTTCAAAATAATATATTTTTCCGACTTTTTTTTTTTAAAGTACAACTTTTTTTATTCACTTTTTTTCCGCGGCCCGGTTCCAACCAAGCCGTGGACCGGTACCGGGCCGCGGCCCGGGGGTTGGGGACCCCTGCCATAAACCATTACAGTACAGTGGGGTTTTGTTAATTAATTGTGATGGAGTACTACAATTTCATAATAAAACACATCTGTTGCTTAATTTCTAGTTTTAGTTTGAGAGAAAACTCGTTTATTGTGAAAAACGCTACTAAGCGAGTATCAGGGTAAATATTCGTGTTCTTTTTTCCAAGAAATAATTATATATCATACACGTTATAGTTATTATAGTATTAACCCATTTTTACAGGTTAATACTCATTAAATTGTATCCAACCCACTTATTTTATTCTGACTTTCTTGAGATTAATGCCCACATTTCTAGATTCTTAAAAACAGTAATACGGTGATATAAAAAGTATTTTACAAGTAAAAGTCCTGCTTTATCCTGCGATCTTACTTATGTAAAGGTTTTATTGGAAAAGATATACACAAGGTGTCTAAAGAAGTATTCATGACGCAGAAATATATTACAGAATTATTACTGGTGCATTATTTAGTCAATATCATTTTACTCTTATAGTTGGTCACGGTGGAGATCAATTTAACGTTTTAAAAGGCTCCTATTTAGTTTAATATATGATGATCATGTTGAGTGTCAAACTATTTTCAAGAGCATTATTGTTTTAGTTTATATTTTTGTTTTAGTTTATAAAGTAATGCATTTCCCTCCATCTGACGTCACATGGGCACCCTCAGTCCTACCTCCGTCATGTCTCCATGGACGTTGCCGGGGTCCAGGGAGAACATGTTGCCCACGAGAGGAAAAGCCCGGGGCCCCGGGGGGGAAGCTGCGGGGCCGGCGGGCCCTCAGATACTCTGCGGTCTGCAGCAGGACCAGAGCGAAGAGGAGCAGGCTGCGGCCGTCCAGCCACAGCCACGCGGAGGACACCGCGCTCAGTCGATCCATGTGATTGGCTGTTTCCTGGAACGGACTTTGTCGCTTGTGAAATACTTGTACCTCCGAAACTAACAATTTAAGATATCCAGTTTATTTTGTGTGTGTGTGTGTGTTTGTGTATGTGATTTATACATTTGGTTTACATTAGACTGCAGTTGCCTTAAATGCATCTGGGTTTCTACATTATTCATAATTCATATCCTCTTGGTCCAGTTCACATCTTATTTTGTTTACTTATATCATACATTTCAGACAGACAGAAACAGAAGGAAAAAAAAATGTCTGTCACATTTGTAAATAAAAAGTGATTTACAACAATATTAAACAATTGAGCCTTAAAACCGATTTATTTTAAAGCCAAATATCAGTTTTGTGTTTTTTTTAGAGCTGCTCTTAGCGGGAGGTGAGGCAGACTTCATATGGAAGTGGTGCCAGAGTGATGCCAAAGCAATAGTCCATCACAGGCTTCGCCCCAGCAGGCATGGAGATGATGAAGTGCTGCATTAAAGAGGTGAAGAAGAGGAAGAGCTCCATCCTGGCCAGATTCTCCCCGAGACACACCCACTTACCTGAGACAAGAAAACCAAACTGAAACAAACTGGAGACTCTGTTTAGGGCCCAGGGATGAAACTACTATCAGGCAACAGTAGCAGTCATTCTCATAAGGCTTCTTTTTTTTTTCTTTTACATTAGCTGTTCTGGTAACTGTGAAGAGTTGATACACACTTCCCGTTCCTCATTCTAACAGGACTCAAAATTACTTTACGTGAGAAAAAAAAGATTACCATCTCTTCAAACCCCCCAACAACATTTATCAGCCTGGCTTGAACATGTCCGGTTCCTTCCATGAGAAATGAAACGGTCAGAGACCGACATGTACCACAAGAAGGAAGTGGTTATGATCCCTGGCCTCTGGCCTGTGTCCTCTGCTTGATCGTGAGAGGGCTGACCCCCCCCCCCCCACTATGTGAGGATCACCGTAGGGTCCCAATGCATGCTGGGACAAACTCCACTATATACAAGTGAAGACACCAAGAAGACAAGTGAACGTGTTGCTCCTCACCAGCAGAGAACGGGAGGAACGCAGCTCGCTTCACGAACTTGCCCTCCTGGTTCAGGAAGTGTCCGGGGTTAAAGGTGTCGGGCGTCTCCCACTCATTCTTGTCGAACAGTACCGAGTTCAGATTGGGGATTACTGTCACTCCCTGAAATTGAATGATAACGAAGGGATTCACGGATCCGGTCGGGGCTCTTACCCTGGATCTCGGGGTGCTTTACCATGTAGAGGAAGGCCCAGCGCAGGGTGGTGGATATGGTCTCAGATCCAGCGAAGAACAGATCCAAGACACACACAACCAGGTTTTCCTCATCAAAGGATTCGTCAGCCTGCCCCTTACTCTGAGAATAAATACAAATACATGTATTGAAATGTATTAAAAAATAATAATAATGTACTGCATGTCACAGCTAACGCAGTCGGGGTTATAATCACCGATGACTAGGTCTACTGTGCTGGAATTTCCCCCCCCAAAACAATGTGGACCTATTAATTTAAAAAAAATATTTGAATCTATGCTGGAACTTGTCCTTTGAAAATATTGTAACGGTTTTGCTTTATTAGATTCAAAGGAGTTTATGTTGTTGGAGTGGCCTTGGCTTTTCTTCAACAGCTGATCGTTGTGATGTAGATACAAAACAAACAGATATGGCGTCTTGTGCTGATTACCATCTCACTCAGGTAGCAGTCCATATCGTCTCTATTGTCGGAGGGATCCCAGTTCTGTTTGTGCTTCTTGACCTCTACTCTTACGAAGTCCTTCACACTGTCCCAGATGTGATGGTTTGTCTGATGAGGCCCTGGCAAGCGTCTCATCAGCAGAGGGAAGGCGTTGTAAAGCTGCCGAGTAGAGCAGATCGGAACAATAGAGATTGAAACCGTATTTCGGAGAAATATTCGCTGTTACAATCAATCAGCGTTAAGATTTAAATGGCCGTACCTGTGCCCAGATGGAGGCTTCGAGTTCAATTAATTTGAAACCACAAGATCAGTTCTCTGAACTTCTCATCACCGTATTCAAAGCGATGCCCAAAAACCACGGAGCAGATGATGTTGGAGATCGCGTTGTTGAGGATGAGGTGTGAATCGAAGGCCTTACCTCCACAATTAAACAAAAGATTTCAGTAATGTGTGTATTTGTCATTGTGTATCATTGTGTATGTGTAGCTGTGAATGTACTTCTTACCTTTATGGCTCTTGAACTCTTTTGCACAATATGAAAATTCCTCCAAGATGTTGGGTTCAAGTGACTTCTTGCCAAACCCAAAATGTTTGAGGGTTGAAATTGCAAAACGCCTCTTCTGCTTCCATAGATTTCCATTACTGAAAAGTACACCTGATCGTGGACAAAATGTTATTTAAAATTGAGGAAATATATAAGGGATATTCTTTTCCAGAAATATTAAATAGTAATAATAATAGTAACAATAATAAAAAGTGAATTATTTGTCCCCTCTGGTAAATGTATTTTTTCACAGCGCCCCGAGCAACTCGTACTCAGGACTTGAACCGGCTCATCTCTGGTTCCGAAGCCCAACTAAGCTACATTTGTATTAGATGAATTTAGCCTACTTGTTTTTATCGTGCATATATCTCATACCTTAAACATGTTACCTTTTGTCCACCTGATAGTGGAAAAAGGATACTATATAGAAATATGGAAAATGAATGAATGTTATTTTTTTACACATTAAGTGTTGGTCTTTTTATTTATGATTGCAAAAACAAAAAAGTGTGAACTTTTATGTGAAAGAGAAATGTTCTAATCGATTCTACAACAATCACATTGGTGGAGATATTGATCCCAAATATCATGAAGATTTGACAACATTTAAATTCTAAGCAGGAACAATAAACCTCTATTTGTGTATTACTGTCATGTGTGTGTGTGAGGTCTGCTCACCCAGTCCCTGGGATATCTCCTGCAGCAGTGGGAGGTCTGGTCGGTCTGCCAGGCTGTCTCCCTGATCCACCAGAGCTTCCCTCAGAACCTCAAACCGGTTCAACACCACGAACCACAGCTGGCCCATTCGAAGGCTGTACACATCTCCGTATCTCTCTGCTAACTGTGAGTGGAATTGTGAGAGGAGGGAGGGCATGATGCTTAACATGACAGATAACACAAACAGTCCCCGTTCGATCTTTTATATTTTCTTTACATCTGTTACCTGTGTCATACTCTCATGGGTCCTGGTGTAATCCAGAGTGAATAAGTTGCCCACGATAGGAAAGGCCCGGGGCCCCGGGGGGAAGCTTCCCGGCCGACGGTTCTTGATATAATCTGCAGTGAGGATGAAAACTACAGTGAAGAACAGCAGACTTTTGACATCCCAGTTAATTAAGGATCCAAATACAGAACAGATTGAATCCATTCTGCACTCGAGGACTCAAGCCTGTCTAAATAAAGCCTGTCCTTGCTTGTCATATAAAAGACTGCCGTGTTGCCCAGAGCCAGTAAGCTCACCTATTGCTCTCCAGAGGGAGAGACTCAATATTGGCTCTTAGCAACAGAGCAGAGGACTCTGCCCTCCTCATGTTTTGTAAAGGGTTTCAAACACTGCTACTCAGTGACCCCAAAAATTAGGCAACACTGCACTGGTTATCAGGTAATAGTTGTGTTCAGAGGTGTCAATGTAAACGGGGGTCCTTACCCTTTGAAGGAGAGCTGATAAAAATAGATAAGCCCTGCAGCAGGAGGTGTATCTACCGGATCTTACAACCTATTATGTAAGTATTCTAAATTGCTTTCAAAATAAATACATATACTACTCATATATTCATTGAGGCATTATTTTGAAAAGCATTCAGAAAACAGTGCAGATGTAGTGCAGGTTGAGTAGCAGCAGCTGGACCATCAGGGCTTCAGGTGAGGTCTGTGTTGAGGTGTATTACCATGGCTGACAGTGTAGACTACCTGTTTCAAGTGAATTATTATTACCGGTACGTTAAAACATTTATGTGCAGATAAGGCTACGTTTTCTTTTCTTTTTCGGGAACAGTCAGTTTGAGTGACAGTGACGTCATGACGTGAGTGAAGCAGTGTCCTGGACATGAGGGGTGAACCGTACCAACCTGATCCTAAATTCATCTGAGTACAGCAACTTCAGCACAATAAGTTATGGTTTCAGGCAAAGTGGTACAGTCAGTAACTGTGGCTGCATTACAGCCCTACATTAAAAAAGGTACTTTGTTTTGAGTGTGTCAAAGTGTAACCCCATGTCTTCTGGTCAATGCATCTCATGGAGCTGGGCAGGCTTGTAGTAACGTCAGTTTATTCTGTATTTAAACACAAGGGACACAGAATAGTTTGTCATCTCCTGCGGGCAACTGCGCATGCTCGGTTCTATTCAGGAATCCCGAGTCGCTCTGGAAGAATTACCCATTTCAATACAGTAAAATAAAATGATATACTAAACAGTGATCTAGTGAAAAAGTGATCGTATAGTGGTTTTACATGTGAATAAAATAAATGAGAAGGAACAGAAACGGTCTCTCTTAACTAATTAATTATTCATATTTACAACAAAAATGAAGTAACAGAGTAATAATGAACAACTAACTCACTAATAACACACTGTAACATACCTTTATACACAAGGGACATAGAATAGTTCGTCATCTCCTGTGGGCAACTGCGCATGCTCGGTTCTAGAAAGACGGAGTCACGTTCGTGTTAGCTAGGTTAGCTGTACTGAACACATTCATTCCTGGCTAAGAAACACATATCACACTAATACGTAACTTAATGAAAACATGACGAATACAATCTAAGACAATTACTATGCAAACAAATAAAGGCAGCTCAACTTGTATTTACTTTCTGAATGAGTTAACACGATATTGCCCACAGGCCCGTTCATAGAGACGTTACCTATTGAGGAATCCCGAGTCGCTTTGGGGATCCCCCACGATCCCGTGCTGCTATTGTAAAAGGCAGATACACATTTATTATTTATTTAAAAAAAAGAAGAACAATATTGGACTTCAGACTTTTTTTTTTAAAGGACATTAATCATTTTACCTCTCTAAAAGTTTCAAGAAGTTGAGAGGGTAAAAGTGTATCTGTCAAATAAATTAAGTAGTTTAGTCGGAAGACAATACACTTGTATTTATCATACATCAAGAAGAAGTATGTGCAACAAATTAAATTATATTTTAACTCATGGTCCCTTTAAAAAAATACTGAGATAATAATATATGATAAAATATAATTAGCATCCAGTTTGGCTTTACAGCGCATACAGCTGTATACTGAACAGCAATAGATCACTGAGAAATAATAATAATAATAATAATAATAATAATAATAATAATATTTCTCGTTTGAATCAAATATATAATATATGAAAAATATGGGGGAAATAATTAATATCTCTCTGTATTGCTCAATCGCACGCACGCACGTGCACTAACGTCAATGCCATGGAAACCGGACCGAGGCTATAAAAAGGGCGCGGACGTTCTGATTCTTCCCTTTGCACTTTGGACTTTGACATGAGCTGAACCCCCGTGGACTCTCCTGTGAACCCAAACCTGTGAAGGATACTCTGATGCTTTTGCACTTCTTGAGACTTTTTGCTGGATACAAAACTTGTTGGCGAACCGAACACACCAGATCCGGACTACGAGAGACCCTGAAAGAGGCCCTCCGACGACCGAGAGCCGAGGACGAGCCCCTGCTGAACGGACTGGGCTTTGATTTGGACTATAACTGTGACGGTAAGACCCATTTTACATTTAATTTAGCATTTATATTATTAATGTGTCCCCTTAAATCCATAAAAGTGTTTTTAGTTTAGAAATCAGTGAAACTGTTTGAGTTTTAAGGTTTAAAATGTTGTCTGGCCATGAGGGGAAAACGATGTTTTGTGAAAAGTGAGCCTCAGTCGATGATTCGTCGTGTAAAAAGATATTTGAGTTGCAGACTGTCTTGAAAATTGCTGAAGATGTGCGGAGTGTGTTGACAATTAGTGTAGGGCATCGAAACCCCTATGATTGTGGATTTAAGGCATCAAAACGTCGAAGTTTAACTTTGCAATTACAGAAAAAAGATGGCGCCTCGAACGTTTTTATAGAATTTTCAAGTAAAATTTGCAAAGTGCATTTATTTAGTTCGATGTGAAGCGCTGGGGCCTCCGCGGTCACGTGACCTGCATGCACGTGACCCTGAGTTGCTCTGTTGTTCCCGTTGAAACGGGACTTACTGTCTACACATCTGCTCCTTTACTTTAACATATTAAAGTGATTTCTTTGACATTTAACATTGAAATGCACTGTGCTCGTTGTTGCGGTGCTTTGCTTTCGGGGGACAAGAGAGCGATCTGTTAAGTAGCGTTAACTGATGGGAGCGCAGAGCGCGCGCTGCCTCCAGCACCTCGTGAACGGGAGAATAATGAGTTATAAACCAAAGAGGTTCCTGTGTCGCCATGTTTCACTGTGCGTCATGACGCGCGTGGTTTAATGTATATTAAATACGTTCACGCCGTTTATCGCGAACCATTTATTATAATAATTAATAATACACATTGTATTTATAAGGCGCCTTTCAAGGCGCTCGAGGTTGCCGTACAACACATTAAAACAGTTACAGTTAAGACAACCGGAAATTGTTTTATTCATCTTTTTATTCACAAACACCGACGTCCTGAATAAATGTCTTTGCCGAGAGCTCAACTGTTGCTTAATTGACCACCAAAAGCTGTGAAAGGCCCCCAAACTTCATGAATTAATAATGATTAAATTAACTAATTCATTATGAACCCCACTTTGTTGTTTGGGGCATATGCAAATGCTGCTGACACTTTCAATAACGATAATTATTATTATTATTAAGATTTCCAAAAATAATACATCTTTATTATATAGTCAACATGTCCATCTTTGTGAAACATATGTTTTTAATATTTACAAAATGTATTAAAGTTTAACATGAAGTGTCACATGGAAGCAGCATTACTTGATTCTCATTCCCTCATCTGTTTAAACAGAGCTGCACTATGTTGGATATAACTGTTAAATGTATAAAAGGCTCTTAAGCACTCTTATGTGGTCTGTGGTTGTTAGGATACGCTGTGGTTTTTTTTATTTTCTATTATTTCTAATAATAATATATTATTGCTAAATGTAACACAGAAATATTTATTTACTGTTACGAAAAATCCTGACGGTTTGAACCTTTCCCTCTTAGCTGCTCTGAACGACATCATGCCGCTGCCTGCGCTGGACGTCATCCGGATCGCCTCAGACGACGAAGGTAATCGAGGTGAGGCTGTTATTGCATTTGTGGGTCAGGCCATGCCTGAGGGTGGTTGGGGTCGCGGTGGTTGGGGTCGCAGTTGGTGGCGTCCCCAGGTCCCATTTGATGACGACGAGGGAGAGGAGGCCATCTCGGACAGCGAGGACTCCGGCTACGGCTCCATGTCCGAGAGGGAGGACGAAGAAGACGACCAGCCCTTCCTTCCTCCCATCCCCTTCCTTGGTGCGCCGCCCCCCTTCTTCCCCCGGCCAGAAGAGGACTCCGCCCCCTCCACCTCCGGCCTCGGCTCCTCCGTGAAGAGGACCAGGGAAGAGGATGGCGCGGGACCCTCCACCAAGAGGACCAGAGAAGAGGACTTCGGGGACGTTGCTACCTTCCGAAGATACTGGCGGACGGATGAGGACAGCGACGAGGATTGAGGCCGACCTCTTGCTTGCTGCAGGATCTTAAACCTTCATGTCTGGCAGGGCTGATAAAGCCCCAGACAGCCTTCCCTCGCGTCTGGCGGGGTTGGGAATAGGTTTCATCCTGCAGCACAGATTTTGGTGCGGTCAATCCTGAAGAAGCTCCGTCCCCGTTGTGCACTTTGGAGTCCCATGGTCAGGAGGACGCAGTGCGGTCATTCTGCCTTTCGAACAGCAGCTCACTTGATGACATCATCACATCAGCTGCTCTTGCTTTTGAGTTTACTCGGGCTCTTCCCTGTGAAGCATTTTTAACATCACGCCACCAAATTGTCCCAGCACAATTTTAAGGAGGCAGCATTCTGGGATATTTGTCTATCCCAAGTACGGACAAGTCATTTAGGATGCATCACTGTTAAAGTGGGCGGAGCAAGTTACATCCGGGCTCAGATGTGACTCCTCCCACTTTGGCAGCCTTCCCTCGCGTGTGGCGGTGTTGGCAATAGGTTTCATCCTGTAGGAAAGGTTTTGGTGCGGATCATCCTAAAGAAGCTCCGCCCCCAGATGTGTACTTTGGAGTCCCAGGCACGGGAGGATGCAGTACGGTCATCCTGCAATTAGAACAGCAGCTCACCTGACGACATCATCACCTCAGATCCATTTTTATGGAGGCTTAATCTTGACAACCCAACCAGATGTGATGCCTAAACAACTCACATCTCACCTCAAGAAAATACCATTTCAAAGTTTCACCTTCCAGTTGTGTATTGTCTCCTCCGCCATTGTTCCCTGATGCTGGTGGGAAATGCATTCTGCATTCGGTAAAGTGGAGCAAGTCCCATCCGGGCATCTGGACCGTGGTTGGCTATATGGGGACTTTAGAATTGGAACAACTTGACAGACCTATGATGTTTGAATGAATAATGGGTCCACAAATTGACCTTTGACCTCTAACTATGAAGGCATCGACGCTCGAACTTGAGATCCACTACCAGTAACTTACCTGAAAACCATGTCACCAATACAATTAATACAATGTCACATTAGGTTTAATTAAAAACTTACCTTCAAAAAAACCTGCAAGTATTATAATAATTACAACTTAATAATAACACAGACCTCCAATAAAACTAGGAATCAAAATAAATAAAATTAACGCTTAAATTACTTTAGAATTAAAATTAAAACTCCTCCCACCTCCCGACGCTCCCAACTAATGGAGTGACGGGTAGGTTTGCAGACTCGCCTATCCAGGTGAGTAAGGGTTCTTGGTGTATCCACATCCCCCCTTACAGCTCTGCTTCCTGCTTGCTCACACCATTCCACTTTACCACAGACCTTCAGTCGCTTCCTAACGAACTACATAGGTTTTAATTCTTTAAAAACCGTAACACGAACTTCAACCACCTCGGGCTCGGGGGCCGGACTCAGCTGGGACCACAGCCTCTCCTTCTTAAAATTCTTTTATACTCAATAGTGGCCCTTACTAATAAATCCCGACTCCCTTTCAATTTAGGAACTCTTACCAGGGTCGAAGATCTAACGTCAGGGGCATCGCAAGTGACAAGCGTTGGTCAGTGCATAGTCGGGGTCTCCCATCATACGCTTAAGCTGACAAGGCGGTAGCAGGGGGACCCAAAAAACCAAAACCGTCCCGGTTGTGGAACAGTGGACCAGCTCTTTACCCTCGCAAGACTGCTGGAGGGGTCCTGGGAGTTTGCCCAACCAGTCTACATGTGTTTTGTGGACTTGGACAAGGCTTTCTCCTGGGTTCCTCTGGGGCTTTTGTGTGGGGTGTTGCGAGAGTTTGGGGTGCCGGGCTGTCGGGTCTCTGTGCGACTGCAGTATGAGCTGTATTTGTATTCTCTGCAATAAATCAGATATGTTCCCGGCGTTCATTTGACTCTCTCTGGTTATTTTTAGAGTTAGGTGAAGGTGGCTGAACCAGACAGATGTGTGATAAAAACTAACGTTAAGAAAAGTCTCCAAGTCTCTTTTACCCAGGTTAAGGACTAGATGAGGAGGATGGAGGACTAGATGAGGAGGATGGAGGACCAGATGAGGACCAGATGAGGAGGATGGAGGACCACAGCACCAGATGGACAGCGGCGGTGGTCTTTCTTTCAGTGGGCTGAGTAAGTAATCCCTCTCCAAGACTACAGAAGTAGTACGATTCCATCAATGGAGGCCAGATTCAACACAACAATGTGTCGTTGAGTTCAAAAGTATTCATCTCTTGTGTTTGTGTCTCACAGGCAGGACTCCACTGGGCTTTTTTCTCACTCTTGGGGAAGCTGAGGGTGGGCGTCAACCATCCCGATGCCCAGACCCCCAGCAGACCTCTGAACCCCTCTCAGCACCCCAGAGAGTCCAAGACTCAGTGAATAAGGTCCTAGCTGCCCCCCCCCACCCGACACCACCCGCCAGCCAGGAGGACGAGGAGGGTCCCGTCCCCACCAGCACAGAGGACGTAGTTTGTTTCCATCTGGAAGTTCCTCTCACACACAGGAAGCTGTCATCCGCTGTTTGCATCATCTGCTGACAAGAAATCAAGGAGGAGACTGACGCTTCAGGCTGAACGAGAAATAATCATCTAAAAGCTTTCAAATGTCATTTGTCGCATAAAATCCTGTATGTTCATGTATGTACAGTATTGTTACTGTTTATTTCCTGAGTAGCACAATTATATACATGTTCAACAAACCTTCTCAATATGTCTTTCTTTATATTGTATCATTTTTCTGATCGTTGATATCTGACAATGTATAACACTTTATATATAAATATTCTCCCTTTTTGATTTCCATTTGACTCAAAGGCCTTATTGTTATTACTGTTCATTATTATATACTGTTGATATCAATGAAATGGAGAAACGGCCAGCAACGTGCAGTATGATTGTTCCCAATTTTATTCAAATATACTCATAAACAATTGTTATCTTTACTGATCGCGTACCAGAACATAAAGTAATTTATGCATCATTATAGACTGATGTAGGTGCAAGGGAACAAAACATGCCTGTAATATAGGGGGGAAAACAGGTAATTTAATTAATATCATTATTATCATTTGTATAACACTGCGGGTGCTTATTTCAAAATGATAGAACTTACCAACACTGAAGAGGCATCGACGATAACAAAATAAAGAACCCTATTGAAAATAACTACAAAGGTACATTTGTGTTTTTACTTTGCAACAAACAGGTCCGGCTCAGAGAGTATTGTCAGGTACATACTGTTGGCCTGAAGAGATCAATGAAACATTCGAGATATCACATATCAAAAAGGAAATTATGAAATGACAAGGGCACCTCATAACTGGGAACCATCCTGGAACCATTAGGTGCATGGTGGTGGAGAACAGGGTCCTCCCGGTCGAGCACTTTCAGTTAGAGACGGATCCAGATCCTCTCCAGGAGCTCCTTCCTCCCAGCTGCCATCTCACTCTACAAACAGTTCAACCAAAATGCAACTTTGGTGAAAATCACTTTCCTGCTTCGAATCACTGTTTTCAGTTCAGATTTGTAGTAACTGACTTTGTTGTTTATAAACTTTTTGCTCAAGCTAAGTGTTGCATCACTGTTCAAATAGACCCTCCCATTCTGTTGGACCACTATTAAAAAAATGATCAATGGTGAGAGACAAATAACTGATTCAGTTGGAATTGTGCCATGAATTGCACATAATGTTTCGCAAATTAACACATTTAAAAAAAAAGTCAAATCATTTTGTCATACGACCAATGGATTTCTATGACTTTTCCATGACTTTAAGCCAAGTTTTCATGATCAAACAATTTGTGAAATCTCAGTGTATACATGAAAAAGTGAGAACATTTAGTATTTAAACATACCATGCTAATTCCAAAGCATAAAGTATACCATAAACCAGCGGTCCCCAACCTTTTTTGAGCCACAGACCGGTTCCGTATCAGAAATTATTTTCACGGACCGGCAATATAAATGACGTAATAAATATGACGTCATACAATTATACGAAGGGCATAAAGTGCCAAAACTACAACTCATCATTACGCCGAATTAGTGTGAGCCGTGCGCTTGTTTACCTGCAACGAGCCGCTAATGGAGACGGCGACACAGACGTGTGTTTGGTCCGCTGCTCCTAACCGAGTTCTGGTCGCTGTCATTAGAACACCGGCAGAGTTGTTGTGTCCCTTAAGGCCACCGTCATTTGCATCTCGAACAAATGTTCTTCTAGCTCGGACGGGCTCGATTCACCGGGGGAGTTTGTTTACAAATGGGTTACAGGTAGTGATGGTGAGATGAAGCTTCATGAGGCATCGAACCACTTCAGCCAATTGGTTCGAGAAAGGGTTCATTTCTCGAAGCTTCATGTGCTCACGAAACCACCTACTGACCAAGTGCATAATCACAGGCAGCTGTATCTGAACCACATAATGTGATGCATTGAATTTTTGTGTCTGTTATGGCTGTTGGGAATGACTATGAATTACAAAAATGTATGACCAAATCATTTCTGTTCATAAATTATCACATATGTGCATAATAAAATATTTTTTGAATGTATTCTGTGTGTGTAAATGTTCCCAAAATGGTCGTATCATATGATATGGCAGGTTGTGTAATAAAGTTATTATGTCACTTTAGGAAAATGGCATGAGGCAGAGGACAGTGAACGTGTGTGTGTGTAACTAGGAAGAGGGGACTGAATATGCGTGTGTAATTTGGACAGTGATGTACAGGACAGGGGACATTTTATTCGTTTTTATTCAGAAATAACAGTTTCTCAACAGTTCCATCTTATCACCTATCCTTCTCTCCTCACTCTAGTGAGTTTTTCACCTGTGTGCGCGATCCGCGCGTATCATGGCAGAGCGATGCGCGTTATGGGAGCGGCGGCGCTGGGCTTAGCCCAGAGGAGTGAAGCAGCGAAATTTGTAGACATAGAAACACTCTCAGACAGAAGCTTGCTGCTACGTGCGCCTGCTGCCAGTCTGACTCCGCTGTTTTGGGTGAATGACGTCACGTGCGACCTGGAGGTGTTAACCACTTGTGTGCCAAATCTTTTTATTTATTTATTTTTTATTAACATTCGGGGCTAATTAAAAAACATCCGGGGCTTTAGCCCCGGGTTTTTTAGCCTAGGGACGCCACTGGTGCTCAATATGTCGATTGTGATCGATTGGTCGATTGCGGTCGCTGCAGAGCTCTGACGCTGGTCTGCGCGCATCGGGACGGAGCAAAGAAAAAGTCACTCGCACCCCCCCCGTCAACAATTCTTCTCGGCTCGATGCGCACAGGTGAGCATCGGGTGCTGATGGAAATCTCACGCTTGCCTGTCTTCAAAACTTGAGAGCCCTGCTGCCCATAGGCCCCGCCTCTCAATATTGGTAATCCAATCAAAAGACGTGCACGCACTACGCCTGCTAGCTGGCCCCGGAACCGGCACAGGAGCCAACTCTAAAGCTGATTGGTTGACACAACATTTTCATTTCCATTCACTTTAAGCTACCAGCGCCCGCGATGTTGATTCTGAAGGCCTAAGGGCAGATTTTAGCCCCCTGGCAACACACGATGGCTGAATATAATTGGATAAAAGATCTAACATAAAGACCAGCCCTCCAAATCTCAACCTGGGGCTGGAAGCAGTGCAACCAAGAGGAAAGCTATGAAATGAAGAGTATAACTCTTATTCTGGGGAATAATTGAATACATATTTGTGGGAACATTTATTTAAAATTTTTTTAATATTCTGATGATGTTTAGGCCAGCAGAGAAGGCCTTGCTGGCCCTGACGGCCCACCACTGTGTGTGTGTATACACAGGCACGTGCACAGATAGAGCCCTAGTGGTGCTCAAGCACCAGCCCCTTTGCCCTGGATGAGTAAAGTGCCCTTTTTGCTGGAGACACATTTTTTTTATTCATCCGTATTTAAGAATAAAAGTTACTCTTTTTGTCATCAAGTCCCCCCAAATGTGTTTTAATATCCGACGGGGCATTTATTTGAGTTATTGTGAGAATTTCGCCTAGACCCCCCCCCCCCCTCCCTCCCTCCCTCCACTTCCTCCTCCGCACAGTGCTCCTCGCGCCACCAAACGGGTGCACCGCCTTCTCCTCTGACCCGCAGCACCAGACACACAGGTTCTGACGGTGTTTGTCCCCTGACGTTGTTTTGTGATAAATCAACCACAACATTAGCGCTGCTGAAAACATGACGTCACAACTGGTCCGACGGTTCCTAAAAAAATAAACAAACAAAAACTCCGTGATTTCAAAGCCTCGTCCAGCTGTTTACTGACGTTAGTTATGTTTAGAGAATAGAGAGAGGGAGAGAGAGGGAGAGAGAGAGAAGAGAAGAGAGAAGAGAGAAGAGAGAGAGGGAGAGAGAGAATTCAAGAGAAAAGAGGGAGAGAGGGAGAGAGGGAAGTAAGAGAAGAGAGAGAGAAGAGAGAGGAGAGAGCGAGAGAGAAGAGAGAGAGGGAGAGAGAGAAAAAAAATAAAATATATAAAAATATACACTTTTATTAATCCCCAAGGGGAAATTAGTTCTCTGCATTTAACCCATCCTTAGTTATTAAGGAGCAGTGGGCTGCGGTGAAGCGCCCGGGAAGCAACTGGGGGTTCAGTGCCTTGCTCAAGGACACTTCGACTTGCAACTAATGGGGAGAGCGGGGATCGAACCCACAACCCTGCGGTTGCAGGACGGCCCTCTTACCCCACTGAGCTAAAGTTCTATTCAACAGGGGCTAGTCTAGGATTTGCGTGGCCAGACTGAAAAAAACCCCATAAGGCCTCTCTTGTTCAGAGGGCTGGGCCAAATGTGGAGGCGGACCGTATCCGGCCCGCGGGCCTTAGTTTGAGGACCACTGCTCTTGGCTGTTGATGTCTATCAATATCGCTCATTTTGAAAATGACGTAAGAGGGCAATACGGATCCGTATCAGACCAGCGAGGAGGGCAATACGTGGCTGGCATGACGACCCATGAGCCAATCAGAACGCTTGTACTGTTGTTGCTATATAATAATTCATCTTTATTCAGAAAGAAAATGTAAGCTAGCTGTCCGATGCTGCCAGAGGAAACGCAGGTCGAGGATGTATTGCATCATCAGTGCAATGCTGCTTATGCTTCAACTTTGTCAGAATTTTTTTTTGGCATTGGGTGCCCTTTTTTTTGGTTTGAGCACCTGCCCCCCAAAATGTCTGTGCACGTGCCTGTGTATACATATGTATGTATTTAAATTAGGGCTGTCAATCGATAAAAAAAATTTAACTAATTAATCGCACATTTTGAAATTCATTAATCACGATTAAAAGTTTTTTTTCCTTCTAAATCTTCTAAATGAACGAGTAATCCCTTCAGACAGCGTGTATTTTAGACACTTGTTTAATTGTATTCTTTTTTAAAGACAAAACTTCACACAGAGCTGTGTTTTCAAAGAGGCTACCTATAAAGTGCCAGTGAGGTATTTAATATCGTGGATGATAAATTGTTTCTTCAGTGAAACATCCAGATTAGTAAGAAAAGGTGTATTTGAGACCCCATTGGTCCTGTCATCTTTAACATTGAATAGTAGCAGAACCAGTGGCCTTGGTAACTAACTGATATTCAAATGTGTCACGTTAACCCTCTGGAGTCTGGGCTCATTTTCTCGATTTTACAAAACAATGTAAATTCACCTTTTAAAGGCTTTTCCCCAGTGTTTCCCCCACCATTCTATCAGGGTGAGGCCCCGCCCCCCTGTACTTTTCTCTATCGCGCCAGATTACAGCAGAAGTAATGTAAGGTTATTTTCTTCAAGACGTCTTTGTTCTTTTATTAAACTAAACGTCTGTTGATCGTCTCTACACCAGCATGTCATCTCAGCTCTCCGTCTCATGCGCCGCAGAGCTCCATGCCGGCGTGTGCGCGCGCATCGGGGCGGAGCAAAAAAAAAGTCACCTGCACCTTCCGCCCCGCGTCACCGACACGTCGCCCTCTGTTTCTCTGTGAATATCGAGGAGCAGACGGGAGGAAGGAGGCGGACTGCCGCGGCTTGACACTCAGGAGTGCAACAACTTCAACGCACACCGGAAGTAAATAAAGTTGCGTTAATTGCGTTAAAATATTTTAGTGCGTTAATCGCGGCCAAATTAATCCCATAGATTAACGCGTTAACGCTGACAGCCCTAATTTAAATGAATATACAGTGGGTACAGAAAGTATTCAGACCCCTTTCATGTGTTCATTCTTTGTTTCATTGCAGCCATTTGCTAACATCAAAAAAGTTTGTTTTATTTCTCATTAATCTCAGCACCCCATCTTGACAACAAATATATTAAAAAAGAAAAACTGAAATATCACATGGTGATAAGTATTCAGACCCTTTGCTGAGCCGCTCATATTTAACTCGCATACTGTCTATTTCTTCTGATCCTCCTGGAGATGGGTCTACTCCTTCATTTGAGTCCAGCTGTGTTTAAATGCACTGATTGGACTTGATTAACCTTTTGTGTTGCCTTCGGGTCATTTTGACCCGATTCAATGTTAATGTCGGTGTTCTTTCGGGAGTCAACAAACAAACATAAAGTACCTCACACTTAAACTTGGAAAACAATATTAATTCTAATAATTTTCTGGAGATTTTAATAGCTGGGGTCATATTGACCTCAAGGGTAAAATATGTTAGTAAATATAAAGGTAACAGGAGGGTTAAACATTGAATCGGGTCAAATTGACCCGAAGGCAACACAAGGGTTAAGAAAGGCACACACCTGTCTATATAAGACCTCACAGCTCACAGTGCATGTCAGAGCCAATGAGAATCAAGAGGTCGAAGGAACTGCTCAAGGAGCTCAGAGACAGAATTGTGGCATGGTACAAATCTGGCCAAGGTTACTAAAGAATTTCTGCAGCACTCAAGATTCCTAAGAGTACAGTTGGAATGACCAGAACTCTTCCTAGACCTGGCCGTCCAGCCAAACTGAGCAATCGTTTAAAAAAAAGAGCCTTGGTGAGAGAGGTAGAGAGGAACCCAAAGATCCCTGTGGCTGAGCTCCAGAGATGCAGGGAGATGGGAGAACGTTCCCAAAAGTCAACTATCACTGCAGCCCTCCACCAGTCGGGGCTTCATGGCAGAGTGGCCCGACGGAAGCCTCTCAGTGCAAGACATATGAAAGCCTGCATAGAGTTTGCCAAAAAACACAAGAAGGACTCCCAGACTATGAGAACTAAGATTCTCTGGTCTGATGAGACCAGGATTGAACTTGTTGGTGTTAATTCTAAGCGGTATGTGTGAAGAACACCAGGCACTGCTCATCACCTGCCCAATGCAATCCCAACAGTGAAACATGGTGGTGGCAGCATCATGCTGTGGGGGTGTTTTTAAGCTGCAGGGACAGGACGACTGGTTGCAATTGAAGGGAAGATGAATGCGGCCAAGTACAGATGTCCTGGAAGAAAACCTCTTCCAGAGCGCTCTGGACCTCAGACTGGGCCGAAGGTTCACCTTCCAACAAGACAATGACCCTAAGCACACAGCTAAAATAACAAAGGAGTGGCTTCGGAAACAAGTCTGTGACCATTCTTGACTGGCCCAGCCACGGCCCTGACCTAAACCCAATGGAGCATCTCTGGAGAGACCTGAAAATGGCCGTCCATCAATGTTCACCATCCAACCTGACGCAACTGGAGAGGATCTGCAAGGAAGAATGGCCGAGGTTCCCCAAATCCAGCACTTGTTGCATCATTCCCAAGAATACTCATGGCTGTACTAGCTCAAAACTACTCACTACTGAGCAAAGGGTCTGACTCTGAAGACTTATGACCATGTGATATTTCAGTTTTTCTATTTTAATAAATGTGCAAACATTTCTACATTTGGTTTTTCTGTCAAGATGGGGTGTTGAGTGAACATTCATGAGATTAATACAATTATCTTTTGGGATTTTAGCAAATGGCTGCAATGAAACAAAGAGTGAACATTTTAAAGGGGTCTGAATACTTTCCGTACCCACTGTATGTATGTTCAATGTTCTTCCTTTAGATCCCATTATTGTTGATTATATTTGACCTTTTTGAAAAGCTAACTCATCAACAGATAAAATAATTTACAGTATGGAGTATTTACTGTTAAACCTCAGTTTTAAGCTCTACAGTGTGAATATGAATCTATGGTGTGGTTAAAATGTTTGCAGATAAACTAGAAAACGGCTGTAGTTGCCCACGACTTGTATACATGATATATAGGATTTATAATGTGTCATCTTTACTGGTGTTTGCTCAACGTGAACTCTGGGAAGAGACACTTAAGAAAAATATTCAGATGACTCACTGTTTTAATTAGATAAATGAAAAGATGAGACCACTTTCACATGTTGTTGATTTTATATTTTGTTGTTTTGAAAGCTGAAGTTTGTTCTGATGAACTTCAGTAGCTGTCAACATCAGGATGCTGTTGCTGAGGACAATTCTAATATATTAAACTTGTAAATGTTCTTGTTGTTTTTACTTAAGTTTAATTGTAATATGTCTGAAGGTTTTCAAATATCTTTTCCTGCTAAGTATGTACTTGTGTATGTTTATTAGATTTGGTATCAGAAGAAACAAAGAAAAAAGAAGTGACTCAGACTTCTTTACACAATATGTACAGTAATATGTGTTGCTCAACTACAGTTAATTATCCTGTATTCAAATAACGGTGAATCATTTTAGTGATTTATTTATTTACTCGAAATCATGATGCTTTTTATGAAATGAACCCAGATGTACTCCGGGGGTTTACGCACATGATAAATGACGTGGGACTGTTGTATCCTGGGCTTATGGGGAAGTTGTTTGCCAATCGTGTTTGTTATAAACTTTTAGTTGTCTCATTTATGAGTCTCTTTCAATTAAATTCAGTTTATTTGTATAGCCCATTTCCACAAATTAGAATTGTGTCTCAGAGTGCTTTACAATCTGTACATATAGACATCCCTGTCCCAGAACCTCACATTGGACCAGGAAAAACTCCCAAACAACCATTCATGGGGGGGGGAAAAGTGAAGAAACCTTCAGGAGAGCAACAGAGGAGGATCCCTCTCCAGGATGGACAGGTGTAATAGATGCCATGTGTACAGAATGAATCATTATACACAAATGAAAACACAGTAACAACACAATCAATGAATATGACAGAGTGTATGAATAGTTGGTAGTCGGCATATTCCATCGAGACCTCAACGATGCATCAGGCAGATGGAGGTAGAGAGGAGGAGTGGGCGGAGTCTCAGCAGGGCCATGGCATAGTTGGTAGTCGTCATATTCCACGATCCAGAGCTCGATGATCCATCAGGCAGATAGGATCTATGACTGTGAAGTCAAAAGGACTCTGGGGAGAAACCGTTTTGTGAAATAGAGATGAAAATTCATCCGTGCGATGTAATAGACCGACTGTTTAGAATGAGGGATTTCACAATAAATATAACCCTTTGATGATTTTTCACGAAACATTCAGTCATTTAAAACTGTCTTGTTGTTTTCACAGACCCATCGCTCTGGGCAGAACATGTGTGAATCAGCCTTTTGTAGACATTTTGTATGTAGAAATATAGTGGTTACATTCTGACATAAAGAAACTAGCAGACCTTAATACTGGTATAAAACCCTGATTACATTAATCTCTCCTGTTTTTTCTTAGTCATTCTTCCAACTTAACTTTAAATCTTGTTTTCAGTCAGAGGTTTTAACACATTATATGTCAACATTTATGAGCAGCAGCAGGATCTCTGTATATTTGATCAGCAGCAGACTAAAAAACAAGTAGATACACATCTTTTGTTTTATTCAAGATTATATCGCTATATTTTCAAAGCAGTATAAAGTACTTTTATTGTACTTTGCAGTTTGACATAATGCATAACTGAGAACTACATTGAGATGTAATGCATCTTGGTTGAATCAACGGATGCTGTTCTTTTTTCGTGAACTAATGTCGATGCATCTTTACATAGTCTATTGGTTTCCATTCTCGAAATAATTATTTTCAACAAATTTAAGTTGCAGTTAGAAGCCGGAATTGTTCCTTGTCTGATGACCTTTTATCAATCCAATTTAATTCAGTTTATTTTATATAGCCCAATATCAAAAATTACAAATTTGTCTCAGAGGGCTTTACAATCTGTACACATACGACATCCCTTTCCCAGAACCTCACATCGGATCAGGAAAAACTCCAAGAAATGGAAAAAAAATCTTTCACGGGGAAAAAGGTAAGAAACCTCAGGAGATCAACAGAGGAGGATCCCTCTCCCCGGATGGACAGAAGTAAGTAAGTAAGTAGTAAGTAAAAGTTTATTTATATAGCGCCCTTCGCAGTACGAATACACAGAGTGCTTTACAATAAAAACAGTAAAAACAGTACAACATCATCAATATCATCATGTTAAGCATAGCAGCAAGGTGCAGAAGCCAGTGCTACATTACAAATTGCGGGTGCATTACCTCCAGTACATAAGACTTTTGAGCAGTCACAAACGCAGTAGAAGAAACCACACAAACAGTAAATTAAACATAGAGAGCAGAAAACCGATAACACACAGAAACCTAACCCAGAAATGCCTGTTTGTAGAGATGTGTTTTTAGCTGATTTCTGAAGCTATTTTCGGACTGAGCTGCTCTCAACACCTGCGGAAGTGTGTTCCACAGGCGTGCGGCCACTGCAGCAAAGGACCGATCGCCTTTTGTTTTTAATCGTGTGCGCGGCACTGCCAGGAGCCCCTGGTCAGTTGACCGTAAGGACCGGCTGGGGGTGTGCTGTATGATGAGGTCATGTATATAACTGGGGGCGAGGCCGTGTATGGACTTAAAGGTAAAGAGAAGTACTTTGTACTGGATCCTGTACTGGATTGGTAACCAGTGTAGGGCAGCCAGTATAGGGGTAATGTGACACGATTTCTTTGACCTGGTGAGTAATCTGGCAGCTGCATTTTGAACCAGTTGGAGGCGGTTTATGGATGCCTGGTTTAGACAGGTGAACAGTGAGTTGCAATAATCCAGTCTGGAGGATACAAAGGCATGTATAGCCATTTCCATCTCAGAGTGGGCGATGATGGAACGCAATTTTGCGATGTTTCGCAGGTGGAAAAAGCAATTGCGACTCAGAGTCATGACGTGTTTATCCAGCAGCATTGCCTGGTCAAAATGAATACCGAGGTTTTTAATGGTTGGGTGGACATTATTTTTGAGAGGGCCCAGATGTTCTAGTACCCTGGCTCTGGTGCCATCGGAGGCGATGACCAACACCTCGGTCTTGGTTGCATTTAACTGCAGGAGGTTGTTAGCCATCCAACCCCCGATGGCGGCTAAACACTCCATCAGGATGCTGAGGGACTGCATTTGCTCCGGTTTAAAAGAGCAAAGCAGCTGGATGTCGTCAGCATAAAGGTGGTATGTGATGCCAGAGAATGTTCTGATCAGCTGACCCAATGGGATCAGGTATAGGGCAAAGAGTAACGGGGCCAGCACCGAGCCTTGTGGTACCCCGCAGTGCAGAGGGGCGGAGTCGGATTTATATGGACCAGCTGACACTGAGAAATGTCTCTCACTGAGGTAAGAGGCAAACCATTTTAGTGCTAGACCTGACACCCCAACCCAGTTCTTTAGCCTATCTAGGAGAATACTATGGTCGACTGTGTCAAAGCTGCACTCAGGTCTAGCAGGACCAGAACAGAACTTTTGCCACAGTCGGAGGCCATCATGATGTCATTAGATACTCCAAGAAGGGCAGACTCGGTGGAGTGTTTCTTACGGAAACCGGATTGAAACTTGTCACCAATGTTGTGTGTGGCCAGGTAGAGGTTAAGTTGGTTAGCTACAACTTTCTCCAGTACCTTTGAAATAAAAGGTAGCTTAGATATGGGCCTGTAGTTTAGGGGAGAGGAGGGGTCCAGGTTGGGCTTTTTGAGGAGAGGTTGGACAGCCGCCTGCTTAAAATAAGAAGGCACCACACCCGTGACCAGAGACATGTTTATAATTTTGACCAGACTGGGGGCAACAGAAGAGATAGCTTCTTTTAGCAGGGAGGTGGGCAGGATGTCTAGGGGACTAGAGGAGGTATTCATGGTATTTACTACCTCCAACACCTCCTCCAGCTCAACAGGTGAGAAGTTGCTCATTGATGGTACGGAAACTGGACTGGGGACCGGGGGGCAGGGGGAGGGGGTGATGTTGGCTCTAACATCTGCAATCTTGTTTACAAAAAACAACAGGAAGGTGTTACATTCCTTGTCTGAAGACACAGGAATCGATGGAAGAGGGCGAGCCACGATTTTGCTGATGGTGTTAAATAACACTTTGGGGTTGTTTTTGCTGGAGATAATGAGGTATTTAAAGTAAGCAGAAGCAATAGATGTCATGTGTACAGAAGGAATCATTAGGAGGTCGAGAGGAGAAGTGGGCGGGGCACATCAGCAGGGCCATGGCATCAGACCCAGCCAGGTCCAATGGACCCTATGAGACGTGAAGTCACAAAGATAATGTGCAATGGAGAGATAAAAATGCATCCATAAGTAGAGACAAAAGATGAGATAGGAGCTCAGTGTACACTGTAAAATGTAATAGTAAAGTTTAGTTAAAAAAATTAGTGAGCTTTACTCATTTCTGCTTACTTTGTTGACCTTACTTTAAGAAACTTAGTAAAGAACACTTTTTGGTGAGTAAAGTTATTAAACTTATTTTCTCAAGTAAGCTTTACTTTAAAAAAATGAGTGAGGCGGACTCGGAAGAAACTCGGGCGCACTCGGCAGCACTCGGCTCGAATACGCATGCGCAGTCGACCACTGAAGACGTTCTTTGCCGGAGACGGATTGGCGGCAGCGAGAAGGCAGTGCAGGTGTGCGAGTTACTTTAAGGTAAGTTTCAGCGTCTCAATAACGTTTTGCCGTTCATGTCCTTAGTAAACATCGTCGTATCTTCGCCATATTGTTCATATGTACAGGACTGTCTCAGAAAATTAGAATATTGTGATAAAGTTCTTTATTTTCTGTAATGCAATTAAAAAAACAAAAATGTCATGCATTCTGGATTCATTACAAATCAACTGAAATATTGCAAGCCTTTTATTCTTTTAATATTGCTGATTATGGCTTACAGCTTAAGAAAACTCTAAAATCCTATCTCATAAAATGTTAATATTTCCTCAGACCAAGTAAAAAAAAAGATTTATAACAGCTGAGTGTTTGTCAAGGCTCAGGAAACCCTTGCAGGTGTTTCGAGTTAATTAGACAATTCAAGTGATTTGTTTAATACCCTACTAGTATACTTTTTCATGATATTCTAATATTTAGAGATAGGATATTTGAGTTTTCTTAAGCTGTAAGCCATAATCAGCAATATTAAAAGAATAAAAGGCTTGCAATATTTCAGTTGATTTGTAATGAATCCAGAATGTATGACATTTTTGTTTTTTTAATTGCATTACAGAAAATAAAGGACTTCATCACAATATTCTAATTTTCTGAGACAGTCCTGTATATTCGTAGTTGAATGTTAACTTTACGAAGCGTTTAATGTAAGCTAGCTAGACCGTCAAAACAAACGAGTCACAATGTTAATGGCGGACATCATCGTGGCTGTCTCACTCGTGTGCATTAACGCAGCACTACGGGAGTCACACAACGCTACTGTCACTGAGTTAAGAGTGAATGCAATGTCAGGTTGAATGTAACTATAATGTAATGGTACTACTTTATAGACATGCGGAGTGATACGAAGGCATGTGTGATCAGAGGGGGGGCGTGTACAGTCGTCAGTCCGCTCTTGGAGTTACCCGAATCCAGTCAGTCACGTTGTTATGTATGGTTAAGCTAATAAAGATACTTGGAGATACAACGGGCTCAAAACCCTATTATTCCATAACACTACAGTAACGAGGAATAATTCAACCACAACCGTATGATGGAGAACTTCTCGGCCACAGCGAATGTGGTACAACGTTTTTTTATTTTTTACTTGAACATCATTTCTTATTTTGTGATATTTAATGGAAATGACATCCATTATAACCAATAGCAAGTTTGAAACTAAGCTCCTGCCAACCTCCTACAGACTATTTATGACTTCCATCTATCTATCTATCTATATCTAGGATAAGCATTTGTAATCATATTTGTCTGTGAAATCTTCCATTAAACTGATGGCTTTTAGCCGTAAAATGCATCTTGACGAGGAGTTATTTGCAGTTTGACTAATTGCTTTTGTTGTTTCTTTTGTAGGCTTTGAAAAACCTGGCAATGAATTGTAAGTATTGCTTATTTTCTTCTACACACTACTGCATAACACATGGAAGCGTTGCCAGATTGAGTCCATGTCTTCACAGAGTGTCTCCTGTGACGACCATGAAGGGCCGATGAGGGGAGCTGATGAAATCTGTTCAATCTAGAAGCCACTAGTTTTCTGCCCAGTGTGATGTAGTATGTTGTAATGTGTTTACTGTAGGTCTAATATGACTAAATATTAATTTATTTCTCTTTCCGTTAGATTCTGGCTGAGTTCTGTCGCTTATCAAGCAAAAATCTGAGTTGCGATCAGAGTTCTTCAAAGATCTCGACAAATATACTCCTCGCTTCCTGGAGAAGTTCAAAACCCAGAGGGGGAAAGTGTCGGACAGAAACTTGAATATCTGCAACAAGTCACACCTGGGGTAAGTTTCTCAAGCAGTCATTTTTCTTTATGTGGTTAATAAAGTAGTGTCACAGCATTGCATGCAGAGCTGTCAAATGATTGTCCTTTAACACTTGTGAATTGTGTGTGTTTAAAATGTTTTTTTAGAGTACAGATGTGACTGGGAGGTGAACAGCAGTCCTCCGTGGCTCTCCCGTCATCCTTGGAGATGACAACGCAGACTTCTTCAAGAATTTGTAAGTAGACTTTAGTCAAAATTATTTAATTCCACACCACAGGATGCCCAATATATCTCATGTGTTCTGCCTGTTAATCTTTTGGTATTGGCTACTTCTCTTCCAATCAGTGCTTCTACTTTTTGATTCACTTATCCCTGATTGGGGCCCTTTTAGTGGGATCTCCCATCTTTCCAGTCAGGTCCAGTTGCAGCTCTCTAGTCACCCCATTCAAAACCCAAAGGCCTTCAAAATAAAAAATTACAAATCATATCACACCTAAATGGGCATCTGTACACCTTCACATGTCTGCATGATGGTAGAGGGGTTCTACTAATATCTCCTGTTACCAAAAATGGGTTTTCACTTGTAACATTATCGCTATTTCTTTGTTGCTTTTGGGCAATATGCTCGCTCTACTGCCACAGGAGGTTCAGGAGCAGCCAATATGATGCAGGTGTGACGGCTGAAGATGGTAGGTACCTGTTCAGCCTCCTGTGGTAGGAGCACATTTCCCAGAAGCAGCAGTGACAAAGAAATGTGGATGTTTACCACGAATATGGTTGGTTGCCCACGTATTAAACGTTGGTCTTTCTTTATTGAAGGTGTGAGTTTAGGATGGCATGAAGCTTCGACTTGACCCTATGGAAACACAGCAGAAGCCACGAACGGGTCCTGATCAGGTGTGTTGTGATGCAACTGCATCGACCTGTTCTCAGGCCCTTCTACATTCTGTTGTTTACATTTGCTCTATTATTGTTGTTCCATTCAAATATCCCTATTTGTAAATATGATAATTCATATTCTTTATTATTAGCTTTTGCAATCATTCAGTGAATCACATGATCAATGAATTAATCATCGCACTCACTCCTGAGCATCTTTCACTTGATTATCTAATCTCAGAATCCAAGTAACCATTGTGTGTTCTACCATAGAAATGCAACGTGAAATTTGACATGTAATTGTGTTTTTTATGCTGCTCTTGTTATTAGGACTCTGATGACCTTCTGGACGTGTCCCACGCCTCCATTGGGACCCTGACGGTGATGAAGACATTGTGGCCTCCTTACTCGCTGGACCTGGAGTCTACAACTACTGCCATCGTTTTGGGAGGAACAGTCGTGATGGGTGACCGTGATCATCTTCCCCGTGCCGTGTGGCTACTCTTCGGACTTATTTACCCCTGAATTTGGAGTATCCTCAACGAGTGAGGAACACCTTCTGAATTTATTCATAGAGTGCTTCTCACTTGGACCAAAAACCCTAAAATACAATCACTCAAATATCTACTGATGCCATAAGGGACTGTGTTCATGATGTGCAGTCAGGCCCGAGAACTTCACCCTTCTATCTCCAATTGAACTCTTTTCTAGAAAATGTCTGTTTTTGTTGTTTTTCTGTCGTGAAATTTAGCAAATGCCGAAAACGCTGTGTTCATCATATTTCTGCGTTACAAAACCTAATCTGGCAACATGTTCAGCGTTTTAAGCACGTTGTTTGAGTTTTAAAACATGTGTTTTCTTCTAAATAAACGTTGTCTTCCATTGTAACTGTTCTCCTTCTTTTGTTTCAACAACTTACAGTTTTTAGTTCAGCTTACTTGATCATTTTAAGGCAATCGGTTTCCTCACTATTTCTAAGTAATGGGATCTCATTGACTAGTAAAGTTAACTAGTTCTTATTAGTCCTGTTTACTTAATATAACTTGGATCTTTTAAGTTGTCTTTTTTAAGTTAACCTAGTAACTAATAATTGTTAAGTTAACTATACTAATGTTTACTGCAATTACATGAGTTGCCTAAACTTAGTTTCTTTTAGCTTTAAGAACTTAAAATTATTGAGCTACTTTACTTAGAAATGTTGAGGCAATCGGTTTCCTCACCTTTTTCAAGTAAAGTCAACTTATTACATACTTAAAGATTTTAAGTTACCTTCACTCGTATCTTTTAAGTTGTGTGAACTGACATATTATGAGTTGACGTAACTTATGTTTACTCCAATTACATCAGTTGCCGAAACTCATTCATCTTTAGTTTTAAGAACTTAAAATTATTGAGCTACTTTACTTAGACATTTTGAGGCAATCGGTTTCCTCACCTTTTTCAAGTAAAGTCAACTTATTACATGATTCAAGATTTTAAGTTACCTTCACTCGTATTTTTAAAGTTGTCTGAAATGACATATTATGAGTTGACTGAACTTATGTTTACTCCAATTACATCAGTTGCCAAAACTCATTTATTTTTAGTTTTAAGAACTTAAAATTATTGAGCTACTTTACTTAGAAAATTTGAGGCAATCGGTTTCCTCACCTTTTTCAAGTAAAGTTAACTTATTACATTTTACAGTGTATCCTAAACGTCCCCCAGCAGCTATAAGCCTATAGCAGCATATCCAGGGGCTGGACCAGGTGAACCTGATTCAGCCCTAACTATAAGCTCTGTCAAAGAGGAAAGTCTTAAGTCTACTCTTAAACGAGGTGACTGTGTCTGCCTTCCGGACTGAAATTGGAAGCTGGTTCCATAAAAGAGGAGCTTGATAACTAAAGGCTCTGGCTCCCATTCTACTTTTTAAGACTCTAGGAACTACAAGTAGTCCCGCATTTAGTGAGCGCAGCTCTCTAGTGGGGCAATATGGTACTACAAGCTCCTTAAGATATGATGGTGCATCACCAATCAAGGCTTTGTGATTCTAGATTTTACAGGGAGCCAGTGCAGTAATGTGATCTCTTTTCGAACTGCAGCATTCTGGATCAACTGGAGGGACCTAAGAGTTTATTAGAGCAGCTTGATCATAAGGAGTTGCAGTAATCTAGTCTAGAAGTAACGAATGTGTGGAAAAAAAAGTTCTGCATATTTTTGAGACAAGATGTGCCTGATTTTTTAAATATTACGTAGATGAAAAAATGCAGTCCTTGAGATTTGCTTTACGTGGGAGTTAAAGGACAAGTCCCGGTTAAAGATAACGCTGATATTCTTTACAGTGGTGTTGGATGCTAGAGCAATGCCGTCTACAGAAACCACATCACCAGATAATTGATCTCTGAGGTGTTCAGGGCTGAGAGATTAACTTCAGTTTTGTCTAAATTTAACATCAAGAAGTTGCAGGTCATCCATGTTTTTTATGTCTTTAAGACATGCTTGAATTTTACTGAGCTGGTTGGACTCCCCTGGTTTGATCGATCATCAATGAGTAAAAAGTTCAGCAAGCAGAACTTTGTAGTGCGGATAGAGAAAACACATTTATGTGGTTTTGCAGCCGACCCCAACTGAGAATTGATGTATTGTCTTGCTTCAGACTCCTGACGATGCGATGAGTATGTGTGCTCTGGGATGTAACCATGGATTACTCACTAATACTTAGAAATGACAGAAGTCCAAGTCAGCCAAAATAAAAGACGAATATCCGCCCTCTTCAGTATTTCTTACCGGTCACTCCCCTGCACACCTCTTTACAGTTAATATTTAATTTCATAAGGGACAGGGATGTCTATGTGTACAGATTGTAAAGCCCTCTGAGGCAAATTTGTAATTTGTGAGAATGGCCTATACAAAATAAACTGAATTGAATTGAATTGAACATGTCACTTTAACACACACTTACAGTACCTTGTCTACAGCACTGTTATCTATTTGTGCACTTAAATTTTATACCATTGTAGATGTAATCTTTAAATTCTTCATGTGTCTAACACACGTAGAAAATACATGTTTCTGATTGTATGTCATGAGACATCAGACATTAGTGATTCAAAGCTAGATCTTTTGGACCAAATGTCCTCCATGCTCTGTTTACCCTTGGTGCTCCAAACACTATCGTGCTGCTGTGGAATAACAGAATAAAAGCAGAACTCTGTACTGTACTCCCACTTCTTCTATTGTCAGGAATAAGGATTGTGTCACAACAATGTCAAAGAGGTAGGAAACAGATGACTTAGTTGTATTTCTCTTTCGGTCCGCAAATACCTACATTTGTGTCACATTGATGGTAAATGCAAACCAGTGCACTAAAGCTTTGGTTTAATGTGTTTGTGTGATAAGTTGTGATATGGTGGGGAATAAACAGACTGACAATTATTTAAAGTTATATACAAGAAAAAGCCTTCACCAATTTGTGAATACATCATGACATCATAACAGCACCTGCAGTAGCTAGGAAAATCTGAAAGAGAAAGTTGGCTGTTGGCATACAAAGACAAACCCTGAGTGTTCGTATGTTGCCTCAGGTTGAAGTCTGAGGCGCTACGATGCAAAACGTTAACCATGCACTCACATCTTGAGACCAGCTGCTCTAACATACCATCTCCACACACACAACAGTCTGCTGTCGTCCGATCCCACATTTCAGAGACACCATACACATATCCATAAAGTGTTACGCCTTCACGTTCAAGTCTTTAATTTGACAAGAAAATATCAACCTTCAGTCATCCACATAGAAACTCTGTAGAATGTTTCTTTGCTTAAAACAAAGTTTAAATCAATTCTTCACAACTGCAAACTGATCTAAAATATGCCACTACAAGCAAGAATTGGCAACAAAAGTTCCTAGTTCTTTCCTCTTTGATTTAATTATCTACAGCAATAAGCCAACTAGCTCTGATGCCTTTCAGACGCTCTCTGGAGGAGAGTTTCTGACCACCCGGGGAATTAAAGTTCTATTTTCACTCAACTCCTCAAAAGTAAATATCTGGGCGTTCTGCTTGCTAGATGCTAGACTCTCACCAGCTGGTTGCTTGTCTGAGCATCTGGCAGAGCGAGTGTTCCAGAGCTATAGCATACTTTAGCTTCTATGAGTTGTATTCGCGTGTTAAGCGCAACGAGACTGAACCATACAGTAAATATGAGGCCTGGGTAATCATCCACTGGGGATTCCCTGAGAGCGACTCAACAACTTTGTTATTATTACTTCCCTTAGTGATGTGAGGTATTGTTAATCTATAACATTTTGATTGAGGCAGTTTTAATAATAATAAAAACAAGCATTTGATTGGTAATGGACTAATGGTGTTTAAAATGATTTACATTTACAGATGTGATGCAGTGATGGAAATAAAAAAAGATTGATAGCTTCGATGTAGTTGCTGCCTGGTGATAGTCTATTAAAACACAAATCAATCAATTAAATATTAGGACAAACCAGTGTGTTGTATGTTGGTGGTTGGGTGACAATTTTCATTTTTACCTTGATGTGTGCTTTGACATTTTTCAGACCACATTTGTTTGACAAAAAGGAAATGTTGTTGTTGTCAATATGTAACAGCATACCTTCAGTATACTTTTAGTTTATCTGATCTATTTTGTTCGGGTCCAACGATGGAGTTGTGTTTTAGTAGGAGACGTACACATTTCTCTCAGATGAGATAGGTGTGGACAACAGGAATGTAGAAAGGGAGACCCACAATTGAACTGTAAGCCCTACCTGTAGAGCAGCCACTACTGTGACACCGTTGAATCTACAGGTGGGCTTTGACCCTGAGGGAAGAATATGTGATTGTTATAGTGATAGTTTGGTTCAGGGTGACTGACCTCTTTTCATAGAGTCAAATCTTATTTGACCCTCTACAGCGGTCGAGTGTGTAGACCACGGCTGCAGCTCTGCATCATCTCCAAACAGCTGTTGGCTGGAGGTCATCTGGCTTCCCCTGTGATCCTCATTCTTCAGGGATGGATCATCGCAGCCACAGGGCTGACTCACGCGCCGGGCTGAGTTAAAAACTGCTGGAGCACTCTGAGAACAAACAGTCTGCTGTGGGACTGGCTTTGAACATCCTCCCCGGACTACTGAGACCCTGAATATGGACTACACATGGATGCTGCTGCTGTCGCTGCTCAACCTCAGAGGAGCTGTTTGTGAGGTGGCGCAATGGACAGAATTCGATGAAGCAAAGGTAAAGGTGTTTTGTAACTTTTTAAACACACATTCACAATTTTATTTATCTCAACAACAAATACATACATGCTTAATGCATAAGTATTCTTTTATGTGATCCTTATTGTCTGCCTTTGCTTCACAGGCCTATTTGAGGCAGTATGGTTACCTGAATGACCCCGCTGATCCACAGGACCCTCATTACCTGGAAGAGGTCATTGAAGCTCTTAGGTAAAATAGAATAATGCCATTTCAGGGTAAACAAATATAGCTACGATACGTTAATGTCAGAGATAGAGTGAAGGATGGTGTGAGCAGCCCTCAGTTTGCAGATGTTTGATCACTTCTTGTCTCCAGGGTTTTCCAGGGGGTGAATGACCTGCCCCCTACTGGAGAATTAGATGAAGCTACTGTGGAACTGATGAGACAGCCACGATGTGGTATGGAAGACCCCTTCAACAAGAAAAAAAACAAATACAGGCTGATGGGTGAGTGAAGAAAATAAGCTGTAGATCTGTTAACTTCTTAAACAGCACAGGTTCAATAAAGTGGGCACAAGTGATGTGTAAAAATGTGTTGTAGTTTTAAATTGGACATCTGTGGGACATGTCATCACAAATTGTCAAGGAGCAATATTATTCAATTCAATTCAATTCAGTTTATTTGTATAGCCCATTTTCACAAATTACAAATTTGTCTCAGAGTGCATTACAATCTGTACATATAGACATCCCTTTATGACATTATTATTATTATTATTATTATTATGACAATAATATGTAAAAGATGGATAGTATACTGTGTCACAAATGTATCAATCAATCAGGTGTAGTATGGCGTAAAGAAGTTACAAAGAGTAATTTTATTGACTGTCATTAAAATGTCAAAATGTAACGTATGGCATGAAAAAAGGGAGAAATATCATGGTATGGTATTTAATTAAAATGTCATGAATAATGTCATATTATAAAATGTCATTAGAATATAAAAAGATGGTATGTCATAGAAAGTAATTAATAAATAGATAAAATATCATTAAAATATAAAAAAATGTCATAGTTCCATTTAATTCCAATTTTTTATGTCTGTCTCACAGAAAAAATATGACAAACTTTGGGATTTTTTTGTAGATACTCAAAAAAAATGATTCTTCTCTTTCAGGTCTTTGGAGGAAGAGGAGTCTGACCTACCACATCTACAACTACAGCCCTGACATGAAGAAGGGCGAGGTCAAGATGGCCGTCCACAATGCCTTCAAGTACTGGAGTGATGTGGCTCCTTTGACCTTCAGAGAGGTCAACTATGGCAGAGCAGACATCAGGATCGCCTTTCATAAGAAAGACGGCTACTGCTCCATCCCATTTGATGGCCCTGGTCAGTTTTTTATATAGATATATAGATATAGCCTTTGGGCCTACTATCCTGTGAAACACAAACTTAAATTGTTTGTTTTCACCAACCACAGGTCATGTACTCGCCCATGCTGAGGCACCAGAATCTGGTATTGTCCATTTCGATGAGGATGAGTTCTGGACTGAGGGAACATATTATGGTACTAATCTGCGTATTGTGGCTGCCCATGAGATTGGCCACGCCCTTGGCCTGGGCCACTCTCAGTTCAGAAGCGCTCTGATGGCTCCAGTCTATTCTGGTTACCGTTCCAATTTCAGGCTGCATACAGATGATATCAGAGGCATCCAGCTGTTATATGGTGAGTGCATCACGGACCACAATTTTGTATTAAGTGTATTGGATCAGTATTTGTGAATTTGCATAAATTGGTACCTTTGACTTGACCTGACACTTCATGTGATTGCATGACTTTGAATCATTGTATTTTATGTAAAACAATAAGGAAAGCATAGATCCTAAAACGTCTCTGTATTATAGGTCAACGCATCACCAGCACCTTAGCCAGTCCAACCAGTCCAACCACAGCAAGCAGCCCTGCTACTGAGAACATCCCTGACCCCTGCACTGCCCCACTGGATGCCATCATATTAGGTAACTTACAGATCAGCGGTTGCTAGAGTAATTACAGGAGAAGGACCTGTTTGTATTGTCGCCTGACTTTTCCTCAACACTTTTTTAGTCAAACAGCAAAATGAAAAATCGTGTCTCAGAGTACCTCGCCGTATGTTTGACCAGGTCCATGGAGGAAAACCTTTGCTTTTCGTGGTGATTACGTCTGGACAATCTCTGATCTGGGACACAGCAAACCAATAAAGATTGACAGGCTGTGGAGGTCCCTCCCTGGAAACCTGGATGCTGCAGTGTACTCTCAAAGAACCAACAAGACATATTTTTTGAAAGGTACATTTGCCCAATACTTGTGTCAGGCGATCTTCTGTTATCTAGCTGATTTAATTGTCTCACTATTTATACTGTTTCTGATCACAGACAATAAAGTGTGGAGGTATAGCACATTCTTGCTGGACTACGGCTACCCCAAACAGGTCAAACGGATCCCTCCTAATATCGATGCAGTCCTTTACCTGGAGAAGAACAAGAAGTTGATCTTTATCAAGGTATCAACAGATTTAAACACGTCAGTGTGTCCTCAAATATTCTCCTTGCAGCAGTATTTAGTTGTTATATCTGTTTCTATCTGTGTCTGTCTGTTTAGGGTTCAGAGCACTGGCAGTGGGATGAGTTGAAGTACACTGACCTAAGTCTCTACCCCAAACCGCTCTCTATGCTCTTCACTGGAGTGCCGTCCAGTCCGGACGCAGCATTCACCTGGACCAATGGCAACATCTTCTTCTTCAAGGGAGATGAGTACTGGCGCGTGAATGAGCTGCTGAGTGTTGACAGAGGTTACCCACTAAGCAAGAGGGCACGCTGGATGCGATGCTAAGGGCCGACCACCAGGGGGCAGCATGTGTCAATAAGTCCACGGCAGGGATGCTGGTTCCACTCCAGAGGCTGTGACAACCAGGCAACCTCAACAGCTGTGATTGATTGTAAATTGAATCTACTTTGTAAAAAGAAGGAGAACAGAAATAGTGTGTGAATTGATTTTATTTCACTGGATCTGATTTTAACCAAACTAGTCCTTCCCTCTGGGGCAGGCAGATTTCTGTGAGGCTTACTCCTTGTGCACACATGTGTGCTTTTGTGTCTGCGAGAATTATGTCAGCTTTCGTGTGATCTCAGGAAGAAATCAAGGGAGGCCTTCTGTTTTTCTCTCAAACATATGTGTTGGATTATGTGTGTTAATACCTTCAGTAAGATGCAATATGATGGGAGTGTGCTCTTCGTGTTCAGAATGATTTTTTTAACTCTTGCTCTTTACTCTTTTAAATGTTTGTTCAGTGCTCTTAAACAATACAATGTTACCAAACACTGCAATTATATCATGATTAAAAGGCAAACTTTTCTACAATTAAACAATGACATTTAGCATTTGTTATGATGAAATGCCAGTCTGCATTGTGTTGTCTCCAAAAAAAACTAAACTTTGGAGGCGCCGTGACAACCCCAACCAATTACAGCATAGGAAATCCTCCCCGTGACCTCTTTACTGCCCATGAAACGTCGGGTGAGTAATGCTGCCAGTGTTGCTCGAGCCACAAGAGACAATCTGATTTTGTAGGAAACACATTTATTTATCTTTGCAATTTCTATCAACAGTTATGTACAGATTCAGGTAACAAGTGCACTGTCCCTGCAAAATTCAAACATCCCAATGGATAATTCTTTAAAAATCTACAAATAACAACAAACATGCTTTGTTATTTGTCCTTTTTTAACCCTATCATGTACTTGGTCAATACATAAATTAACTGATAAAAAGTTCACTCCACAATCATACACCACAGTTTAAGTTCTTAACCTAATCTATTCTGATGGGAAATACAAAGTATTATATATATATGTGTTTTGCTTCACTTTGTCATACATGTATCAATCTGTCATATTTTACTCTCTCACCAAACCAAACTCCATTTAAACAAATAGTCATTTGAATGAAAAACGTTCACAAATCCTTTGAGCACACAGTTAAACAGGTAACAACAACACTTCATGGCAATGACTAACTTTTTAAGTACAGTACATATAATGTAAAACACATTTCTTTCTCACTTCACTACCAGTAACAGCAATAGAGCTGTTTTTGAGGCTCGTACTTGCTATTTATGTATTAAATACATCATGAAAACAATTGAGGACCTTACTTTGTTAGGATCTGTTTCTAAGTGTTTCTCTGAGAAACACAGAAGTTGTAGTGGTTATATTATAGCGTTCACCAAACAGGTGACACCTCTCACTTCTACCCCAAAAAGCAGCATTCTCTTTCACCAAACAATCCATCCACCGGGACGACTGTGTGTGTATGACTACTGGACTCTGGACTGAAAAGCGACTTCGAGTGTCTAGAGAAGCGCTATATAAAATAAATGATTATTATTATTATTATCCTCTTTTTTACAAATCAATTTAAAGGCACACTACACCTTTTAGCTGAGGGTATGAGTTTGTTGGTTCTACTCTATGTTAGGAGGACAAAGTTGGAGAACCAGAGAGCTCTACGTAGTCCCTTTTGCTCAGACCCTGACGACGGGGGTTGTAGCTGTAAGGGGTGCGGTGGACCCGGTGTCGTAGTCCAAGTCGATCATGGTGTGGTTGGCGGTGCCCAGGCTGCTAAGGGAAGTACCTGTGCCCATCTGTCTTTCCCGCAGACTTTGCAGGTAGCTCTAAGAAGAACAACACAAGGAGAGATGAGTCAGGTACACAAAAGCGGTGGCGTCAACTTGACAAGGACGTTGTTGCATCTGTTTGGTTCACTGGTATAACTAATGAAAACATAATAATCAGCATCTACAGCACACGCCATGTTGGGTGACACTGACCGGTGCCAGTAGATCCCCAGCGTAACGTTTCACTGGGGTGGGTTTACGTCGGTACGTGCCTTCCTGCCCACCTGCCTGCTGACGCTTCTTGGCGTCCTTCTCTCGAATTCGCATCAGCTGGACTCTCTTCTGTCTCCGACTAATAACGACTACAAGATAAAAAAGAGAAAATTCAAAGGCAGCTTCATTATGCTAGAATTAGACATTAGACATGTTTATGAAATTGTCGTACTCAGCATAGGAATTCTTGAGTTATGGCCCAAACCGTGTTTTGTGTCAGTTCATCCTTGAGTCCAAGTGGAATTTGTGCCAAATGTAATGAAATTTCATCCAAGCATTCGTGAGATATCCCGCTCACAAGAGTGGGATGGCCGTGTGGTCACAGCCAACTGGACCTTTGACTCACAAAATCTAATCGGTTCAACCGTCAGTCCAAGGGGACCTTTGCCACATATTTGAAGAAATTCCATCAAGTTAAGATAAAAGGACAACTTAAAAACTAAACGCCACTGCTTTTGATGGCATGAAGGCATTACAAATCATGGTACAATATGTACAAAAAAGGATGTCACAAATTGGCCATTTAAGTGACACTCACAAAACCTGGCGCTAATCGCCGCAATGGCTGATTTAACTCCTGAGTTGGATAAAAACTTTGAAGACAACTTTTTTTACTCCACTTTTGTTAAGTGTAAATCTTAGAAGTTTGATGAATATGTTCCTAAATTGCCCTGACAACAAAACTCAAAGGGTCATTTCATTTCCTCCTTACCATCAGTGTGTGAGAAGCTGTCATCCGTCAATTTCCACTGGACCAGTACTCCTATGAGGCTGAGGGCGGGCCAGATGCCCAGAATGACCCAGCTGTACCAGCAGAGCGGTGGCCCGGGTGTGAGGCGCAAGCATTCATACACATGCGTGGCCAAAACCAGCATCTCCACAAAGTAATCAGCACATATTGTCATGATAGCTGCCCCGAACACAGCCGTGGAGAGCATGGTGAAGAGCTTTTGCCACTGCAGTGTCAGCACAGCAAACAGCATGCCCGTTCCCAGAAGTGAACCCAGTGGGACCCAGACTGAGATGGGAGTATAGAACTGCTGAGTGACCAGTAGGGCGGAAACCGCCAGGAGGAGCCCAGCAGCAGGCCAGTCATGAAGAGGCCGACGCTTCGCACCAGCATAGTGACCAGACCGCACAGCAGGCCGATGCCGAGGCCGATACCCGCACTGGCCTCCACGCTCAGCTGAGTGTCCAGCACATGCTCCTTGTGACACAGCAAGAAAATGATGACGGAGCCAAACATCAGACCAGACAGGAACATGACCGCCTTGAAACAGCGGTAACCTAGAAGAGGAGAGAGGGGAGAGATCTACGATGAGAAATCAGGAGTTGGACAGATCAGTAACAACAGTTATCATTTTCTATGAATATAATGTCCACAGGGGAGAAGCTCAATTAAGTGTTTTGTGTCAAATCAAGTAAAAGTGCAGGATTAGCCAACTTGATTTAATATATTTAAAGGCTGCACTATGGAGAACATTACAAGTGGAATGATGGTGTGTCATGTATAGAGATGTTCTGATACTATTTGTGACTATAATCAATAAGTAAGCCATCTCACTTCTTTCTCATTTTGTTGAGAGTTGCACATGAGCAGCATGCAAGTGATATCCCAACCCAATCCTCATCGATATCCAACCCAGTGATTTAGGCTGTATCTGAGGCTTTTCAATACTGGTATCAATATCTGAGTAACTTCAGTGAAGTAATGCCAGACACATTACGTGTCAGCATCTTGATGTCAAGGTCTGTGAGCCAGCAGGGATCCTCACCAAAGAAGCAGTAGATGATGCCAAACAGGCAACACATGGAGCAGATGACGGCAGGGATGACATCATACTTCCTCTCTATCTCCAAACTACAGGCGTCGACTTCGGCCGTGCCCGACCCGGCCCCTTCAGAGCTCAGCCCGGTGGGATCTGCCATTCTGGGTGAAGGTGGGAGGCTGGAGTTCGGCACAAGGTTGGAACCTCTGGTGGCGTTATCTCAACCCCATCTCAGCAGGTCTGGTGACTGTAAGAGAGGAAATCAAGAGACTGAGTCGTGTCCTCATCAACACAGAAAACTAAAGTACTCCAGGCACAAATATGAAGTGTGAAATCCGAAGGTTAACTGTGACTTCTTCATAGCTTCGCTTCGTATGTGCAGCTGTCAGAGACTCAACTCTATGCAACTCATTCACTCACAATAGTTCATGTGCCAGGACCCCTGGTCCTTATCTCTGTTCCCCCTGACTCATTAGGGTCATGAGCTCTGACAGCTGTAAGTGGTCAGTCATCTGAGAAGAGTAATTAGATTTACTCTAACAACCAAAAAATAAATAATCTAACTTTAATTGTCCTTTTAGAATTAAACGGAAAGAGCCATCAAGCAATGTATTCTGTAAGGAATTTGATTTCATGCTGAATTACCTTTTTTATGATTTTATCCTACGTGGCACCAATGCTTATTAAAAATACACACACAGTAACATTTATTATGATAACGAGTGGACACAGTATCTATGTCAAAAAGTCCTGCAGGGCAGAAGGTGTTACTCTCCTGTGAAAATCATGTATTTCCAAAATGTTGACGTTTGATTTGTAAAGAACAACTAGGTTTTTTTCAGCTCTGTGAAACAGTTTATTTAGTGGAAGAAGTAGGAACATTTAGCCAATTCATAAGGAAACACGTAATCCTTCAGTTCCAAGAGATTCACCAGATTTGGTGATAACGGGTTTTCAATTGATAGCGACACGCTTACACTTAGGGCATGAAGCCCATCTTTTCCTATCGGATTGTATACAAAACATGGCTTTCAAACATATTTTTATAGTTCTTTCTCATTTCACCTCTGTAATTTCAAGGAGCAACTCAGCCCCGAATGTTAATTTAACGCACGTAACAGCAAGCTGCTGTCTGAGAGTGTTTCTATGTCTAAACATTTCGCTGCTTCACTCATCTGCTTCACTCTCCTGCCCCCCCCCCCCCTGAAGCTGTAAACCGAGGGGAAACACTGCAACTAGTACTCTTGAAAAATGATACATGATATTTAAGCTGGCAGACCTGTGGAGAGCCTCAGAGGGCTGCAGTGGGGCTAGAGGCTTATGGGTGGACGGCTCTTTCTGAGGCTGCTGGCAGGCCTCCTGGATGACCTCACCACAGCTGAGATCCGATTACAGCTCACTCACATTTTCTACTTGAGACGAACAGTCAGAAATAGGACTCCTGCCTTTATTTCTTAGTATTTGCCAGATATTTCACTTTCAGCCCTGTCTATCCACTTCCACTTCCTTAACTGGAACTTCTCCTACTTTCAATCTAATTCCTCTTTTACACTGACATGTGCAACATTTGTTTTGCCTTCTTCTCAGACACGTGCTGCCCATGAATTACTTTTCATGGCGAAATAAGAGAGTCCATTGGAAAGTCTTCTTTTCTTCTATATCACTCACACTTTTTTCAGTAACAATCCTATTTTCTAACTTTTCCAAACAAAAGAAGCACTGCTAGAAAGCTCTCTGTATACAATAAAGACTACAATGCTCACATCAACCCCAGCCGAATTAAAAGAAAGAACCAAACTCTTTCATCGGATATTATAAAGCTCATTGGTTCTCACTGTCTGTCTGTCGCCTTGAAGCCACAAAGGTTTCGAATATGACAGCTGACTGTTGGGTTTTTCTGTGCGGAGTTCTCATATTCTCACCATATCTATAAGGGGTACTTCTATGTTTTAAGACACTCAGGTTAAACTCCAAATTTGTAGTAGATGTTTTGTGATTGATTGGCTTCTATTTTCCAAGTCAGCAAAGCCTCCAGACCCCTGTGACCCTGAACAGGATAAGAGGTTAGAAAGGGGATTGAGACACAGGAAGCTCATTGTTCTGGGCTTTTGTCTCCTTATTGTGGTCTGCGTCTCCTTGTTGGTGTTGTTTCAGTCTAATGAGAAGAGGAGGAGTTGTGGAACTTTTAAAATGTTTAAAGTGTACTTCCCAAAAGGTATTGATTTTAAAAAGTGAGCCGACAAACTTCAGTAGAACTTCTGACTAATTGCCGTTGATTTGCCCCAGACCATTTAGCCCCCTGACGGTCGGTCCAATACGACATGAATGCAGCACGAGGCCACCTGGATGGTTTGGACATGAACACCTGCACAGCTTCTGACAGCCAGCTTTATTTGTAGAATGTTGAAATATATATACAGCGATAAAATAGTAACACATCACATTACACAGTCGTGTATTTTTTACAGTAATTTCTGTAATTAGACACTATAGAGCAATGGTTTATATGACAGTCGTAAGTCAAAGTTTGAGGAGGTCAAAACTTGAACAACAATAGTAGATAGAACAAATGTATTGTCAGATCAACACGTTTTGTCTTGAGGCTTTCATCAGGCTATTCTTCCCAGTGATTGGTCACTTACAAGATTTTCCCACAACTTCCTCGGTTACCTCCAGCTGAATTCATTTTATGTGGTTGGCTTATTAAATTGAGTTCGACATAATAAGTCATCAGGGCTCATATAAAAAGTCCAGTTTTCTTCGCTTTACTACATATATTTTGTTATTGTTAAATCTTATATTACAAATGTTAAAACACTGTTTTTGTTTAACCAGTAAGGGGAGCACTATGTGTGAACTATTTCATATTTCAACACCAATTTAACCGTAATTTACTGAACTCAACATGCACATCCATGTCTCTGCCCTTCCATGAGTCACAATGGTGTCCTATGTCTAACAGGCTTAGAAGTCCTTGCTGCTGTGGGAGAATAGACCCATTATGGGTCAAAACAAAGACTCTGAGGCCCATGCTGTGACCTCTAGTGGCACTCAGAGGAAACCATGCAGACGGCCAAATAGACCACATGAAGATGGCTGAGAGCACCAAGGAGACCAGGAGATCCTGTATGTTTGCCGTAAGATTGGTGACAAGTATTTGCCTTCAGAGGGCTGGTGAGTGATGAAGGGAGGAGAACCTGACGAGAAACAGAGCTATCTATCTTAATGGCTGAGCTCCCTGCAGGCGCCTAAACCTCCCAATGATTCCTCCTCGTGGAGTTTCCTTCTAGCTAAAGTTGCCAGGCAACAAATACAATACAAGTCAACAAGACTTAAGAGTCGACAGCCATGCGAGCAGCTCTGAGGCTGTACTAGCTTAGCTGTCGCTATATGCTCACATCAACACGCTACAATGACAATGCTAACATGCTGATGTTTTCGCAAGCGATATTTCAGGCTTTCGAAAATGTCCTAATTAGAGCTAAACACAAAGTACAGCTCAGGACACAATAAGCTTTAGCTTCAGATGAGCTCTTGGAATCTGATGTTGCTCTAAACAAACCTGCCCAAGAGGATACACCCCCGAACAAACGATGCAGGGGACTGAGTCGCTCAGATTTGAGGGTTCAGCTGCTGAGGAACAGGCAGGGTCGACCACAAGTTCTCCATAGCTAATGTGGGTGTGTTTTATCAAGGCGTGTGTGTGTGTGATCACAGCCTAGGATTCTGCGAGTGCTCCTCCAACGTGACGACCACAGCTGAGAATGACCTGGCTGTCTGACAACTCCACTTGGAAGACTCCACCGAGGATGTGAGATGCAGTTGCAGCCATACAAGAACCTTCAGTCCACCACGAACCAGCTGAAAGACAGATCGAGTCTCTACGACAAGAACCGTAGGAATAAAGCCAACTGTCACAGTGGGCTTTGTTAAAGCAGACGCCAGAATGTGCTAAGCATAACACTGGATAACGTGGACAAATATGTGCTCATCGCTACAATAACATCTGCTTTCACTCAGAATCCTATTGAGCAAGACATTATATCGCCCCCTATTACACTTCCTGTCTCTCTACAGCAGGAAGCTGAGGACCAGACCAGGAAGTGGAACATCAGCTTTCAGCAGGAACTGACCCCTGTGTTTGCGACACGTTAGATCACCAACACTGAAACATCAATTCACCGTCGCAACAACACGGCCTGATTTCAAATGAGAATCTGGGACTGGGAAACACGACGCCGCTACCCGGGAGCGACTGGTTCAAAAGTGAGAATTGTCAGTACAAACAACTGGACCTGAGCAATTAGGTTGTCTTACATCATCAGAAAATGCCCCCTTACAATACGATGAAAACAAGTTTGTAATGTGTCTTGCTCGCAGGCTAATCTACACATAACACTTCCCATTGTATCGCTGCTTATGTGATTGGAACCATTTCAGCACAGAGATTGTGCTCGGTGTGCTGTAACGACTAGAATAATGAACAAAGAACCACATGATATTCAGCTTACACTTTTTTCCAGACGTCCATGCTCAGAGGTTTGATAATTTCATGTTGATATACTCTCAGTCAGAGCTCCATGCAGGCATATTCCAACCAACATGACGCACTGATCACGAGTGCGCAAAAATGAACAAATGAATGCAGACGTTATATCAGTGCCACAAGCCTCTCCTGTCACAATGCGGTTTAGACCTTTGTTATTTGTATTCAGATTCATCTCCTACAACTCAAACATTTTATTCCAGCTATAAACGTCATAACTCAAAAACACACACACACAGACACACACAAATAAATATAAGCTATAAGACTATTGCAATGGATATTTGGTATCTCAATGTGGGTCAACAAAAAAGGTTTTTACTTTAATCCTTAATCCAAATATTTGTGACCAGTTTCCAAAATTGTGAATATTATGCAAAACTATTTGCCTCCCAAATCTGACTCAGTTTAACCAACCCACTTCATTTTAGAATTCCAACATCTTGATCAGCGCCCGGAGATTCTCAAATTCAAAATCACATAATTTTGCAATATTTGATTGCACTTAATAGCTTCATAGAAACACAATTGGCAGAAGTCCACTGGACAACATGTGAGTCACAAGCCCACCGGCAGATGTAGGACTTTAACTGAAGAATCCTATTTCCAAATAAGATCATGTTCATAATTCTCACTGCCAAATAACTTGGCTTCTGGCCAAGGACCATATTATCGGTCACTTGTGGCAGTATTTCATTCGTAGTATCTGACTTTGTTCCCCCTCATAATCTCTCAATCTCATGCATGACTTTAGAAATAACAATGGAGGCCTTTCAACTTCAAAATGCAGAGAGCTACTTATTGAGGCATGGCAAAATATCAGAAACACAATGAGAAGCCTTTTGAAGAGCCACATGTCGATGGTGCATAGAATGTCTTCAGTATATCAGAAATACACATCGTCATTAACATAGCTAGTAGAGATGCACCGATCAGGTTTTTGGTGCCGATCACCGATCACTGAAATCAGTATCTGCCAATCTGATAATACCAATCATCGATCACGGTGTCGATTGAAGCATTCTATTTATTGTGTAGCATTATTGCCTAGGACTATGAGGAAATACATATATAAAGCAACTCAAACATTAAAGAAATTACCGATTTCTTTAAACATTTAGGACTTTTACTTTGAAAAATGTCCTAATTGATACATTAAAATTGTTTGATTGCTATTGTAGGGGATTTCAGATATGTATGGAACACATCTGCATCATTCATTTCCTGGAACTCTTGGGGAAATCAATTTACAGGACTTTTTTTAACATACAAAAGTCTGACTTATTTTTATAAACTCTTCCTTGGTCCAGTAAAAATGTTTTAATGTGAGCATAATTTAAGCTAAATCTCAGAAACGATCTATAAAGATACAAAATCAGTTAATTGTTTACTTTTATACGTTAGTGTTTGATTTGTCGACATCTTATTTTGATAAACGGATGTTGTTTCACGTGGTTCTTTCCGCTAACTTTGCAAAACCGGATGTTGCCACTTAAATCCTTCAGCTAACTTTATCAAAACCCTCGCGCGCTCCCGATCTAATGTGTTTACCAGTGTTGCCAGGTCCGCGGTTTTCCCGCGGAATTGGGCTACTTTTGAAGTGTTGCCGCGGGTTGAATTTTTTGTCCGCTGGTTCGGGTAGACCTATTTTGCATGCAAATTACATGAATATCTTTAAATAAAAATCCATATTTTAAATGAAATAATTTATTTCTACCCAAATCTTACCAAACTGACTCCAGATCAGCAGTACACACATGGACATGGGACACGCCCACATACACACACGCACCTAAAGCTCTCGCCGCTCTCAGTCTCCCGCTCGATCCCAACTCTGGTCTGGTAGTTAGTGTAGCTAGCTACACTGGAGAAACATGCCACCCGGTAAGTGGGCTAAATACGGGAAGAAATATACGAAAGAATGGGAAAGTGAAAACGGAATTAAAGAATGGATAGAACGTGTGGTTGGGGATGATACCAAAGCTTTTTGTCGGTACTGCAAAACCGAGATTCGTGCGCACCACAGTGATCTCCAAAACCACAGCAAAACGGGGAAACACATTCGAAATGCTGCTCCGTTCTCCAGTTGTCGAGTGCGTACATTGTTTGACAGTGGCATAACCACAGTGAGAATTGACCACTCTGTGAAGTTAGCCGAGCTTAAAATGACAGCGCACATTGCTTGCCATTCAAGCATTTTGACAGTGGATCACCTGGGAGAGCTTGTTGGTGAAATTGCACAGAAGGACATCAAACTGCACAGGACGAAATGCTCTGCACTCATAAACAACGTAATCGGCCCAGACATGCAGCACCAGCTTCTAAAGGATATAGGGGAAGAACTGTATTCTTTAATTATCGATGAAAGTACCGACGTGGGCATGCAAAAACAGCTTGCTGTTGTCATAAGATACTACAGCCAAACACAGCAGCGCATTGTGTCTACTTTTGCTGGTATCAAAAATTTAGACGGCGGAGATGCCAATTCAATAACAGAAGCATTGCTGAATTTTTTGCAAGAATGCAAGCTGTGTCCAAAACGATGCATCGGGCTCGCAACCGATGGATGCAATACTACACCTTCACAGAGCTATATTTTATTTATGATAATATACTGTATCTAATTACACAAGGCCATTTTAGGACCTAGGTGAAATAACTGTTTCGGGAAAACTGCTTTTAATGCTGGCATACTAACCATTTGGTGTTACTTTGTAGATATTACAATACATTTGGCAATGATAGCAATGCTGTTGGACTTTAAAAGCAGTGTATATGGTTTGGCACAGGCATATTTTGAGTTCTGATATTGGGCTTGTTTTTTGGGCTTGTTTTATTGGCCATTGGGCTGGTTTTGTCACACAGACCTGGCAACCCTGGCGTTTACCGTGAACATCAGTCTATAGGGGCTCAGACACGTGAGTGTCGGCTGAGTTGACCCAGAGATTCAACTCGGGGGACGGGGACGCCGCTCGGTGGTGAGGATCCCCTCGTGGACCTCTCACTCTGCGGCCCTCGCCGGGCGCATCGTCTCCGTTGCGGTGCGCGGCGATTGAAACGTCTCTGATAGTTTTTTTCGCAGATGTTACGTCATCTGATCGGCCGTTTTGATGGCCGTTTTGAGAACGCCCATCAAAACCGATAATGGGAATATCGGCCGATATGGATCGGCGCCGATCAGATCGGTGCATCCCTAATAGCTAGTACTAATATCCATACACCAAGTAAACACTCTCCGCTGTAGTACGTTGGAGTTCCAGCAGCAGAGGAAGGAGCAGCGAGGAGGGGCAGTTCCACAACGCTCTATTAGGGTTTGTGGTCGAGATCAGCATTTAGTGGGCGGCGCGGTGGAGTCTGATGTCCATATGCCACTGAGAGCATGACAGTGTGGCACTATGTATGAGATAATATATGCTTCTGATGAACACTAGGTTAATAGAGCACAAGTGAGCAGACACCAACGCTCTACCAGTTCAAGTTGTGTTCTGTGTGAAGTCGGGCTGGGTAAATGTCAGTGGGGCATATCATTATAGCGTCTTTAGCTCTTATCAAACTTATGTTTGGATTTATTTTCAATGGGAGTGTGTTTGCAAGAAATAGATTTGCTGAAGCAGACTGCCAAAGTAAATCAAATCGGCCACTTATTGCGTTCTGATACATTGTAGATAGGTTTGCTGTAGTGGCAGAAAGGGGAGTCAGAACCGTCGCGGTTCAGACCTCCATGCAGGGCCTAAATATGTCTGCAGCACATCTCCAGCTCTATCATTTAGAGCAGCCATTTAACCCTCTTTGTCAAATTCCACTCGACAATAATTGTACCTCCTCCAGGGATCTCACAACCCTAAAATATCATGTGTGTCCTTTATTTTCCAAGCCAATTCACTACCCCTCTCATGTCATAACTATAACCAATGTTTAGGTGCTATAAGTAGCATATGGGTGGATGTTTCAAAATGACTGGTGTCCGTTTGTATGTGGTTTGTATTTGACAATGGGTCTTTTCTGGCACCCAGGAATCCCTCATCGCTGAGTCTAACTACAAACTCAGGTTTCTGCTCAGCCATGTTAGTTCTTCTTTCGATTAATCTTCTTTAGTTTATTAATTTAAAGTCTCCATATAAGATTAACCAGAGCAATGAGTCTTGTAAAGATTATACAGAACAGCCCTTTCTTAACACAGCTCAGTCCTCATGTCCGTGTGCAGTGCAGGAGGCTTGAACATGTGGCCTGACAAAGCTGCAGCGATAACACAACAATGCTGAAGACTTCTGAGGTAAACTCACCTAAATAATAACTATTTAACATTTGTTGAGTAATAATTGTGTTATAAAGCATAGAAATTAAAAAGTTCATCTCTAAAACTAGTTCCCAAAGTGTCTAATATGGGCTCTCAGACATAATGTACACCAAAGAGTATGAATTGTTTACTTCATTTTTACTTTATACTACCAATGCAGCCATCTACAGTTTAGAACGGAAGACACAGCGACTGCCAGGAGGCCATACCTTAATTAGAAGTATAAAACTTATCCGATGGCCCTGTTGTCTTAAGTGTGGAAAAGCTGCTTGTGTTTAAAGAAGAAGCATGTAACCAAACACATTACGCAGACTTCAAATTAAAGTTTGTCCTCGTAAAAAAGGGAATTCCTGCTTTACTGTGCGGGTCAGCTGTTCTCATTGTGCACTCTCTCCCCAATAGCGCTCTCCTGAAAGCTACTTAAAGTATTTTCAATAACGTTTCTGTGAAGATAGGAGACGTCAGCCAAAATTCCAACCAAACTACAAGACAAAAATGACACCTTTGGGTCTGCGCTAATTAAAAGGCACCATGCAAAACAACATGTGCAGTCTAACTTTCATCAAACACTGCTCTTCGTGTCTCCTTTCCTGCCTCCTCTCTTTCCCCAAAAGCAGGGAAGGACTTCCTCTCTGCCTTTTCAAAGGGGCAAAACCATCTGGTGCAGTCTGACAGAGTAGGTCGAGTGGGGGGGGGGGGGACTACATACTGCAGTCCCCAGTGGAGGCAGGACCTATAGGCTATCATCACATAGCCAAAAACCCAAGTGGCACTCCCAGCCTGGATCACACAGCAGAACCACAGGCCCGAGGCTTCTTATGTGGGCCAGAAGGCACATGACATGTTGGAGGATGTCCACATATAGTTACACATAGGCACTATGGGCGTGATAAAGACATACACGTTATATCTATGTGTTCATACTATGTTGTTATACATGATATATATGTAAATGAAACAAGTCTGTATTGACTATTTATTTATTTAGTTAATAGCTGCAAGCCATTTGCCATCCTATATTAGCACAACTACCACATAAGTAACTTAAACCCTACACTTGTTAGTCAGTACAGATTAAAGCAGTACAGGATGTGAAGTTCAGTCCACACCTTTATTATCCTGGAGCATTACGCCTGCCCTTGAAAGGATGGAGGATAAATAACATTATGAGCCTCAAGTTTCCACTGGCAGAGAGAAAAAGAACCAGACAACAACCAAACAGCCTCGTGATGTAGTTCGCTTGACATATTTAACAATAAAAGATTCACAATTTTAATGAAAGTGGTTTCAAAAACTTACCGGTGGTGTTCAACAGTTGACTCCGTGAAACAGGAAAAGCACCCCACCATTCAGTAGCGCACACACGGCTGTAGGGAGGCAGGAAAACCGGTTTTCTCTCCACTGCTCCTGAGGCTCTTTTTCAACTCGCATCAAACCGACACAACGGCTTTGGTTTTGTTCCCGTCGCTGCGCATGGAAAGCTTTTCAAAGGAGAACCTCGCGGTGACCGCAGATCAGAGGAGGGCTAGCTCGTTTCCATTCTCCGCGGCGCCTCACTCGGTCACACAACTTTGTGTCCAAATGAACCGGAGAAGTTGCCGTGTGTGACTCCACACCAGACGACCTCAAGTACCCCCTTCTTCTCTGGAAAATCTTACCGATCCTCCTCCACGCGCCTCCCCTCTCCGCTCAACGGCACCATCAAAAAAACAAAGGCGAAAAAGTTAGTTTCGCTCCAAGGCAATCCCCCTCTCTCTCTCTCTCTTTCTGTCTTTCTCTCTCTCTTCTATCTCCATCCAGCAGAGTCTGTTGGTCCGTTGGAGGAGCGGGAGAGAGAGAGAGGGGGGGGGGGGATCACTACGGAGGCCCCTGTCTGAGTGAGCCCACTCATTCAATTAATTTAATTTCAAGGGGTTTACTACCCAGTTTTACGTAGAATAAATAATAAGTAAATGTTAGGAGTCACAGAAGTCTATGTACAACAAACTGTTAACTTTGGGTTTTGTCCCCCCCCCCTCAACTCTCCATATGACAACAACAACAACAATGTATAATGATGGCCCACATTGCGTACAGCTGTTATTTTAACTCTTTTGTTCAAGGATTAGCTAAAGTGCTAGCGATAACACTACCACTTTCTAATGAAGCACTTTTTGTAGGTGTCATAATTGTAATTGATGGCTTTAATAAATGGTTGGATGGTGTTTATCCTCCTCAAGCAGCACACTGGTTTTGCTGAGTTGATGGCTCTTAAAGATGTTGAGTGATATGACTAAATTTTCTTTTCATGGGATCTTGGTATACACATAATAATAACAATAAAGCTCACTATTATTAACTTTTCTTAGTGACTTTCTAATGTTTGCTGTTGGCTATCAGAAAGTGAGAAATGTGTTCCATTCTCATAAATCGTCTTATACTTACATTTATAACTTGATAACACTCCATGTTTTAATAATGACTGGACTATTACACAATTTGTATCAATTCAACCATTAGTAAAATACAGTTTAAAAATCTTTATTAAAGGGTGTCTATTTCAGAAAGTAGTAAAGACTTTAACTATACAGACATGGTGTATATATTGCAGGCTAACTCTCTTTTTCTATCCATATGGAAGAGGGTTGGGTATTTGCAGTCCTGAGAGTGACAGTTGACATAAGACCCTGTTGGTACATTCAGAAGTAAAAGTGGTTGCATGCGTGCGATCCAGGGAGTTTATAGCAACAGCCATAGACTACAAGGCCACCACGCTAACAGTAGAACACCTGGTCCGACAGGTGTTCATTGTTTACCATGTGCAGGATGTTGACATGTTCACACACGTTCCCCATTTGCATATGGAGATCATTCTATGATCTGTTGAGTCAGGGTTGAATTGAACAGCAGATGATTATTACTTTGACATGGCTTGTAGTTTCCACAAAGAAATGTTCCTATGATCAACAGGTAAAGGTGAATGGTGTCGTGTTGAGACGTGAATCTTAGTTCAATCCAAGCGAGTTGTGGGAAGAAAAAAATCACACGACAAACAAATTAGGTTGTTTTTCCTCCACCCCTCATGTACATTTCCTTGAACATTTGCCTAAACTAAACTGTGAGCCATACAGCAGGATAGTCACCACATTGACCAGTTAATGATCCATTTGTGGATAAGCAGCAACATTAGCACCGTCAGTGGCTGAGTTTCTCAAGGTTCATTTATGCACAAACTTTATCACAATATTCTAATTTTCTGACAGTCCTGTATATTCTACCCAGTTACTTTATTGTAAGTGTGAAATCCTAAACATGTCATTTCTGAGGATAATGTATCAACTCCAGCACATGAGGACGATTTTTGTAGCTTTTAAATGAAAAGCTTGGTCTTCATTACCTTCGCATTGAAAATGCGGAAGGTTATGTTTTGATCGCCGTGTATTTATTTATTTATTTGTATGCGTGTTATTCGCAGAACTCAAAAGTATTGAACCGAATCGCATGAAATTTGCTGGGATGATTGGTTATTATCCGGGGACCAGTTGATTAGATTTTGGGATCGATCAGGTCAAAGGTCAATGTCAAAGGTCATGAACAGGTCAAATCTTCTTGAATCACATGAAATTTGGTAGGATGATTGGTTATTATCCGGGGACCATTTGATTAGATTTTGGGATCAATCGGGTCAAAGGTCATGGAAAGGTCAATTTTTTTTTTAATACCATAGCACGATACATTTTTGTCCAATTGGCATGCAACTAATGCCAAAATGTTCATAATTCAATGCCCAATCTTGTGATATGCGAAGGTATGCGCTCTACCGAGTGCCCATTCTAGTTTTCACATGTAAAAGTATGGTTTCTATTTGACTGAAAGTTTGCATGATTTACTGTATAATGCATCCGTTTATACAATACAGCCTCCAGGATTTTATGTTCCAGTTCCAAAACAATGAGTCATCTCTGTAAACTCAACTGACTGTCACAGCCTGGTTTAAGTTAACACATGGAGGCGTATTGGGACAGTTCTCTGTGGAGAGGAAGAGAGAGACAGCTTTAACCTCTTAGTTTCATAAACTACACCCATCCAGCTATGAGCTCACATGGTTAACTCACAGCAGTATCTGTGGATTGTCAGGTCTGCTTGAAGCTCTGTGACAGGAAGTTACTAACATGGTCCAGATGTGGGGACCAAAGACCACCTCCGACACAGCTGCAAAACGTGGACGACTACAGGCAGAAACTTCATAGATACAAAATCCTTGTTGAAGAAAGCTTAATCAAAATATATCTAGCCATGTCCTCTCTGCAGAAGTATAAAACACATAAGGACAGATTGAGATTATAATCAGTCATTTACATGAGCCTTTTCTCAGTCACTAATTAGCAACTAAAATACTTATACAAGTTGTTAAACAAATAAATCTAAAGGGATATACAATATATTAGAGTTAAAATGATATATTCTACATAGATATTCAAATAATACTTGAAGTAATTCCATAAGCCAATAGTGTAACATTGAAGTGCCCTCTACTGTTTAAAATGATGCAGTGCACAAATATGACAACAAAAGCTGCCAGTGAGACAATATTTTGACATACGTTTTTTTTAATTATATCACAACTTTTACTCTGAAATCCAAAAGATGTTACTGAAATAACGAGAAAACTAACTTTTAGCTAAAAAATAGCAATATCTGTATAATGTACACACCAAGAATGCATAGAAAAAAGGAACAAATCTGACAGAACATATAACATAAAATAACTACAAAAAGGCACCATAGGGATGACAATATGAAAGTAATTAATAGGATCCAACAGGCGCCGGTCTAAGGACCTGTTTTTTCGGGGTCGTTTGGTTCTCCATTAATAGTTTCTGCGCTCTGGACTACTCCAGACTCCAGAGGGCTGTCTCCACCTCGGAGCACAAGAAGGGCCTTTTAAGACTCCCTTGTCTGCAGTTTTTACAGTCCATTACATAAAGTCACTAATCCTCATCGTCCTCCTCATCAATTAAGACAAACTTCCGTCTACGCTTCACCGGCGCAGAGACATCCTCCCTGTCGGAATCTGGGTCACCGTTGGGATCCAGATCTATCACCATGGCGGAGTCATCCTCTGTAAAGACAGTCGATGTGTGAGACAAAATGCTGCAGCTCTGTCTTGATTAAACACCAATATCATCAGAGGACCATTGCTGGCCCTGGACTGCCGTAGCACGGATGTTAAGGATAGCCTAAAATAAAATTAAAGTGACAAGATACAACCTTTAGTTTTACAAATATTGTGAGTGCCCACTTAGTGATCTTTAAACAAAAACATGAAAATCCTAGTAAAATACCATCCTCCTCATTATCGTCGTCGTCCAACACCCGGCTTCGTTTAGTTGTGGTCTTCTCCCGGGACCTGATGTAAACAGAAATAGATTAAGTATTAAGGAGTGTTTAGAATTAGACATTTCTCAGCTGTGGGGCTTAACTGAAAAAGAACAGAGTAATGCCTCACCTCTCGGGTGGATGGTCTGTCTCCTCAGTAGGACTGAAATCTGAGGCAGCAGCTAAAAACAACATACAAAAATGTATAATATGAACAAAGTAATCTCAACCCAAGACTCATCTAATACAATGGCTTCACATATTGCTCATAAGAACAGCTGGAACTATCTTTTCAAACTGCTATACCAAAGCAATTTCATTATTAGGTGTAATTCTCAATGTCCTTTTTAAACCTCGATGCGTTGCTACTGTTATACGTTTCGTACGTTTGACATGTTGATGCAAGACAAGGATGACGTTTTTTTTTACAGTCACAATTACATTGATGCTTCACTCGACTGTGAGAACTTTGGAGTAGATTCATGTTATATTGAAATTAAATTGAAGTAGTGACATAGATTTTTACATTAAAACAATGTTTGGTTGCTAGTTTAGCCAGAGCATGTCATGTCATTGAACACTGACTTACGGGACAGAGCTGGAATTAACTGCTGTCATCTGAGACAAGTTTCAGGACCTAAAGCTGCCATGCATACCTGTATGCTCCGAGTTTGGGTGCTTCCTCTTGCGTGTGAGCAGCAGAGCTCTCAGAGCCTGAGCTCGCTGTTCACCTGAGACCTCCTCCTCCTCCTCCTCCTCCTCCTCCTCCTGAGATTCTCCAGTTGGACTCCTGGAGCTGTCTTGCTCCCTGTCCTCCTCTCTCGGACTAAGAGCTGCAGCTGCACTCTGGAGCTGGGATACACTGATATGTGCTGGGATCCTCCAAAAACACTCCTGGTTACCGAAAATTAAAAATGAACAACAAAATGATGTAACTGTAAAATATCAGCTGTATAGTATTTTTTTTAATGGTTGTACTCTCAAACAGAGAAACTCCAACAGTCTTAAATGAAAGAACAAACAGCAGATCAAAGGACTATCATTACAATGAGCTGATATGGTGGAAAACCACACCTGATTATTTTGAGGTGGTCGAATTCTCAGCTTGCGCAACAGCCCCAAGAAGCTCTTGTTCTCCATGGCATCGTCATTTTCATCCGACAGAGGAAGAAGTGGAACATCCTGGGCCAACTCTTTGAATGGATTGCAACAATTTCATCAAGAGACCAAAGAGCAGCATTTACATACATCTTTCACACATATTGTAACTTCACTGAAAACCAAACCCACTTTAAATAAAATAAAGAAATAACCTTTTTTGGACAGTTGCACGTACCGTCTGTTTGTCGGTCCTTGGCTGTTTTGTATAAACTATTTTGTAGCCACAACAAAGGTCCAGACATGCCTGTCGTGAAAAGAAAACATGAAACTATTAAGAGTGCATAATGGAGGAAAATATCTACTTTTTCAGGACTTAAAAACACAAACACTGTGTGCCTTTATAATCCATATTTATCATAATATCTACTATCATTGTGGGTCCTTGTCTCACCTTTCTGCAGTAAAGCAGACACCATGGCGCTTACATCAGGTATCCTCCCTACTGTAGAGGGCAGGCTCTGGCTCCTCCTTTTTCCATTTTGTGTTTCCCTTTCTTGCACTTCCTCTTCCTCACTCTCTTCAGATTCATCCTCTTCCTTATCTTCATCATCTCTGTCAACTGGATCATCTGGTAAGTCTTGTGTTAATTCGTCAATGAAATCTTCTTCAGTCTGAAAGAGAGATTGACCTTTATTGAATCTCTCTCGCTATACACACACACACACACATATTGTATGTATGTATGTATATATATATATATATTAGGGCTGGGCACGTTAATGCGTTAATCTTGGGTTAACGCATCAATTAATTAACGCCGACAATTATTTTATCGCGCGTTAACGCAGGTTTTATTATTTATTCTATTATTGTAAAAGTTTGTTGCTCACAGGCTTTTATTTTGTAAAAGTCTGCTACTGATTGCTGCGGAACCGGAAAAGAAAGTAATTCGCGGTTTAACAAACATGGAGAAGAGTAGGCTACGGAGATTTGAAATGGCCATTTTCAATTTAAAGTTCTTAAAGACAGCGGAGTCGACAGAAACAAAGTCATATGTAACCACTGCCAAGATGAATTGTCTTATCACCGGAGTACTTCCAATCTTAAATATCATTTAAATGCTAAACACACCGTTGATGCCAGCAAATCATACAACCAAACACACAGTGGAGCGAGGCTTCGGCAGACGACGCTCGCTGCAGGGAGGAGATGAACCAAGGCAAGAGAAGCTAACCAATGCCACAGCGAAGTGGAGAGCTACTGCAGGCCGATTAGGATTGTGGAAGATGTCGGTCTGAGAAACATATGAGAATCTCAACAAATGACGGCAGGTATGAGACGCCCTCAAGACACACATCACACGGAGAATACACGAGTTGTATGAAAAGGAGAGGACTGCAAAGCGACAGCGTCACAACGTGCACCCTGTTGCTCTCACTGGGGACGACTGGACATCACTCGGTAACCACAATGACCTCGGAGTGACTGAGCATTATATTGATGAGAAGTGGGCGCTGCATTCACACGCCCTGACTGATGAAAACAGAGGAGAGACATTCTGCTGAAACGTGCGCGGGACGCTTTACTGAAGTTGCACAGCAGTGGAATGTGTCAAATAAAGTCACCACACTGAGCACAGATAGAGCACCAAATATGATCGCTGCTGCGAGACAACTGCCTTGTGATCACGTCCCTGCTTCGCGCTCAGCCTCCAGCGTTCTGTCACAGTGTCTCTGCATAACAGCGTTTGACAATGTCCTGACAGATTTTATGGCACTTTAGTTCATATGGCAGTACATTTAAAATAAGTGTCAAGTTCTAGGAATTGACAAACTGCACTGAAAGGGTTTTCTGGTGTCTCACTCTAACAGGGACAACAAATGTTATGGCACTTTCATTCATATGGCAGAACATTTCAAATAGAAGTGTGCTCCTTTTGAATTAATTATTGGATTTTGCGTATACAAATGCGATTAATCGTGATTAATCAGAGAAATCATGCGATTAATCGCGATTAAAAATGTTAATCGTTGCCCAGCCCTAATATATATACATACACACACATGCGTATGACATGAGTAACTGTCTTCAATTCCAATTTCTTAATCTGCTCCATAGTGTTATTGTAAAATATGAAATAACTGCTTCACGGATCAGCAATAAGAAGTCATCTAAAATAACTTTACCATTCCTTTTCCAGAGCTCTTCCCATGAGTGCTGCGACTCCTCTTCTTATAAAGTTCTCGTCTCTCAGACACCAGGCCCATGCTGAGCAGCTTGTCCACCACACGTGCGCGGGACCGCTTAGCTGTGAGCTTCTTCAGGAGATCACCCAGAACATCTGTGAAAATAAAGTTTTATCACTCAAGAGGGTCACCACAAAAAGCATCCATTAGCATTCCTGAGACTGGAGCTGAGGAAAAGAGGTACACTGAGAGGCTTCTTCATGTTCCTGTCATGCACGACAAAATGAGAATATGGTGTCCAGTACCATCAGAGTCCTTGTACTCCTCGTAGAGCATCTGCAGCTCCTCCTCCTGCTCCTCAGTCCAAAGAACAATCTGGGTACCTTTCCTTTTGGGGAAAAAAAACTAAATTACAATGTATAGAACAAATTCTGCAATATATTCCTCACAACATTGTCCTGGGACAGGGATGTCGTATGTGTACAGATTGTAAAGCCATCGGAGGCAAATTTGTAATTTGTGATAATGGGCTATACAAAATAAACTGAATTGAATTAAATAAACATCAGTATATTACTCATTCTGTCTGGAATACATACTTCTGTTTCTTCAGCGCTTTAGCATTTTCCACCAGACCCATATGCACCAGCTGCGTTACTACGTGCCGCCGGGTGCGGTTGCTGTTGCTGAGTAATGGCAGCAGAGTCTCCACTACATCTGGCACTAAACACAAGAATGGACAGTCAATGACAAAATCTAGACCCAAGTGTGCAAATGTGTCTTGTAACTTATAATTCAACAATCAAAACAAAGCAGACCGTCAGAATAACGATGCTCCGTGTAAAGGTTGCGCAACTCCTCTTCTTCCTCTTCAGTCCACGTTGGTTTCGTTTCCTCTCTGACATATTTAGGACGAGATGAAATATTTAAAAAAGCGGAACACAAATGTTTGCTTATTTTACAGTGAATGGAAATTATGTTTTAATAAATGTTCTGAAAAAAATATTACACACGTGCATCTTTTACCTGTAACTTGGAAACAATATTCAGCATAACAACGCACAATGAGAGAAACGCAAAAACAAGGACCAACCTGTCTTTATTGTAGCCTTCAGTCATCTCACATACGGCACCCACATTTTTCCAGAACAGTAGTTCAACATATGCCTTGTTGTTTTGTGCTGCCAGAGAAAAGAAACGGTTCAGCACAAACTTGGCAAAGGTCACCAGTTCCTGTGAAGGAGAGAATAAAGTAAGCTCCCGGTGTCATATACACCCGCCCCGATATCGCAAATAGTTTGCTCGACAACATAGGAGAACATTTTCCTCATGTTATTACTGTACCTTGTAAGCAGCTGCAGCGGGGTCACTTAGGATCTTGTTGAAAAGGTTGAAGACTGACAGCTGGAAAATCTGGGCGTCCATTTTCAGGTCAACAGCCAAGCGGTGCAGCATTCGAGCGATGCAGTGGTTCGTGTGAGGTGTGTTTTCTGAGTATGATTTTAATAAGAGGAGGTATGGACGCACAACACTGGGGTTGGCAAACCTGTGAGGGGTAAGAGGAGGGCAACATGTGCCATTAGGAAGGTCACAAGAGTACTATTTGTGCATGCAGTGTCAGCAGGTTACTGTAATATAACGGTTTCCCTCACCTCTTGATGAAGTCTAGAAAGTTGAACTCTTTTTCGGAAATCTGGACAGACTCCAACTCTTCCTCTTCTAACTCTGCTGCATCATCCTCCTCCTCTGCTGCAGGCTCAGGAGATGACCCTGACATCAGAAGGAATGGGATGAATGCTGGACAGATGCTGTGAAACGAATGATCTCTTAAATACAAACAATAAATCAAAACACATACTTGGCAGGTTGGCATGAAGGATCTGCTTCAGGAGCTCCAGTTCCTCCTCAGGTTCCACATCCGCAGAACCAAACACATCTCCCTCTGGCCACACCTCTCTGAGAATAACGAGAGGATGGTGAATACTTAAATACATTAACATGTGCGATTAGCATGAGGGTTGAAGGCATGCCGAGTCTCCCCGACCTGGCAGCACGCAGCAACCCCAGCGCTTCTGGTGCGAGTCGAACCAGCAGGGCATCCTGCACGCGCACCATGGCCTCAGTCCGTTGGTCCTCAAGTGGAGTTTCAGACGTGGCATCAAATGGCACAGTGCCTTCAGTTAAAGATTCTGACAACTGAAGACAGAAAGGTTGTATTCAGTGGTGGAAAATACTTTGAGCCTTATATTCACTGATGTCAGACTAATGTGTTTTGGGGGCTCTCTCCTGCCCCTAGAGGCTGATTCTCACACTGACCTGAAACCCTGAAGCCTTCAGCTCTTCCTCCACAATCTTCCAGGTCTCTGCCAGGGCCTCCGGACTAGTTTCTGGAGCTGAGGTTTTTTTTTTACCTCGAGACCGTCTCCGCCTCACTTTCTTTTTCTGAAAAGTTTGCGGAGCTAGGTATTAACATGATAAGGAGATACTAACAGCAACTATTACACACGTAGAAAATGTAGCACAGGAACTTACCTGAACCATCAAGCTTCTGCGACCTTTGCAGAAGCGCTCCAACATGCGCAAGAAGAGATGAGTTGACTCCACCAAGTCTTTGAGGTAGGACTGAGGCTGTTTGGTTTCATCATACTTCCTCAGCAGGGTCAGGAAAATATCCCTGTATTCCATTAGGTAAAATATGTTGCCTAAAAGGGGAAGGCAAATAGATGAGACAACGAGGACTACAATCACATAAAAACATTTTTTAAAAATATTTCAGACGTAGAGTACGATTTTAAGCAGAGTACCAAATCCATATACTTAAAGCATTATGTCGTGAAAAAGCCATGTGCAAACTCTTGTTCCAACTATTTAAGTACTCAAAAAAAATACTCAAAGTTGATAAGATCCGTTAGCATCTTACATTTAATGACACTAGAACTCTGACGGATACTTTCATCCTGTGAGCAGTCCATCTGGTTTACAGTGAGCAGCAGCTCCTGATAGGCCTTTAGAGCCAGGTGCATCCTAAAAAGAACAAGTGATGTCAAACTGGGAACGAAACACAGATTTGACATTTTGAACATGCTTCCTCATGGCCTTACCTGCGTGACCAGGACGTGGCCTCTTTGCGATCGGTGAGCAACATCTCATAGTAGTTGGTGATGTTACGCTCAATGTAATGGAAAGCACGGATGGACATGGTCTCCGAAACTAAATCAGCACGAAAACCGTTGCCACGGTTGAAAGCCATGAAAAAGCTGAGAGCCCAGAGGTAGTACGTCTCATCGTGTTGCTGAGTTTGCTCTCGAACTAGACTCTCCTAAAGAGGAGACAAGGGAATACACAGTGTTGGGAGTACTTAAGAAACGATTAAATGTACTTATGAGTCACTTATTACTACACATATCAGAGATCTTCTGTAACAGGATGTTTAGGCAATATAAATTGTATCAAACCTTTATCAAACATCGATCTATTAACTCCACTCTGTCCACCAGAGCTGTCACAAACAGGGACTGTGAGGTCCCATTTAGAAAAACCCTGTTTGGGCAAAATGTGCTGTCCTTCAAAGGATGCATGATGTGGAACAGCCTACCTCCTTCTATAAGGGAAAGCCCCAGCCTGGTCACCTTCAAAGGCCACCTGAAGGCATGGCTCAGACTTAATCAGCCCTGTGACCATTAGAGTTAATCCGCACGGTATCCAAATGTCTTGCATGCACCTTTTTATTAATCTTTTTTTCTTCTTTTGTATTACTGTACTGTCATGTGTGAAGTGATGTGTGCTTTCCATTTCACTCTGCTTGCATTCTTAAATTACATCAACCTGCCAAGGGACTACAGATGGAAACTAGCCTCCCGGCTATAATCTGGCATATTTACATGTACATTGTACTGTCAATCAATATGCACTGTCCCTTATTCTCTAAATAAATTTAAAAATAAAAAATAAAAAAAATGCAACAACTTCAGGCCTTTTTACCATTTGTATACTCGTAAACAAGACACAAAAAGGATATTTGTTGTAATGGTGCTACAAATCGGTCATTAATGTTGAAGCAGCTGACCTTGACAAGGTACATGAGGCGATTGTAGCAGTTCTCCAAGAAGTCGACACAAAACTCTCGCAGGAAGAGTCGAACATTGAGAGCCGAGCGCCGCTTGTCCTTACATTCCCGGGCCTGACGATTCCTCTTGGGAACGCGTCTCACTGCTTTGCCCGTGTCATGAGTGTAGCTTTTGAACTACAACAAAAGAAGAAGAAAAAATAAACTGATATTCATATTGAAAATACAGATGATACAAAATGAAAAATCACAATTTAAATGTTCAACTCTTCAAAATAAAGAACATGAAAGCAACCGCTGTTACGAAACAGGTGGTTCTCAAAGCTGAAAACAAACAAGAGTAAACAAGCTTACTTCTATCTTAATCTATCTTTGTGGAAATGTGAATTTACAAACATCCATTACAGATACTGTAAGCTGTATTGCCTGACACCAGAGATGAGATCTAAGAGTTCAATACTCACATTATGAACATTTCTGTGATAAATCATGTCTCTTTCCCCAATCGACTTGAGGCCTTCAACAACATAGGACCCTCCAAAGCGAGAGTGTCTGAAAGAATAACATTGACACAAACACACACAACCAGATAGAACATACAATTAATTTCTAAGCTTCAAACAAGCCATATAAATATTGGGAAGTAAACAAAAGCTTCCTGAAAATAACATGCAAGGGTTCTATGACATTTCTCAGCACAAGATAGAAAATGTAAAAGAAATGTGTCTTGGTTAAAGAATGTGGTGACTTTATGTGGGCCGGATTGTACCTGGTTCCTCTTTGTAATGTGCGGGAGCGTTTGGCTGCATGCTCCTTCTGCCTCAGCGCCTCCAGCTCCTGACAGTCTCTGTGCTTCTCTTCAGCTGAACGAGCCTGGCCGGCACTCACCAAAGCTTCCGGAGTCTGTCAGGAGAGACGAAGAGTTTAAAACACAGAACAGTTGGAAACCGATACGTGTGCCTCCAAGAGTTTTTCTAGGTCTAACCTGGTCTCTGAACATGAGGGAGATTATTTCCAACACATGCATACTCCATTGCTGCTCACTCTGGGCCGACGCAAGGAACTTGATCAGGTCATCGAAACCGCTCATGTGAATAGCCCACAGCAGCCTATCATGAATGCTGGCATCATCATCCACTTTCTTCCGGAGAGACAGAAATTAAAGCAGAAGGTGAGATGAAGGGTTACATCTCATACACTGTATGTGTCATTATATATCAGTATATATGTCAGACCTTCTCTTCACCGGGGTCTGCAGGTACATGAAGCACATTTCTGACCAGCAGCAGGATTCTCTCTATGAGCAGAGTATCCTCTTCCTGTCTCTGCTCCCAGTCCTGAAAGAGAAGAAAGTGAGTTGGCATAGACATGAAAACATATGTGAAGGAGAACCATTTAACTGATATATTGTAGGAAAGAGTGAAGGTGAAGGTTGATTATTTTGCCATTGAAACACTCACCAGTTGTAGAAGCGTGTATAATGTCTCACTTAAAATGCCAAACACTGCTTCGCTGGCAAACGCCTGAAAATAAAAGCAAAGGACAAAGAAATTACAGACTATTTTACAATCCAGTAAATTATAAACTTGAAGTACTGTTATACTGAAATGAAATAACTTTTTACAGTTACACTATGGTCAATGTACCTCTTTATACGCTTGTAAATGAGATGTAACTTGCAAATAGTGATGTCTAAACACTGGGTCATCTGGGACTTTACCAAAGCAAAGCATGGCAGGCTGAGTAAGGTTGACCATGAGCCTGAGGAAAAACAGAGGAGAGTCACATGAGCAACAGTCAGCAAATATAATGACAATATTCTGTATTTTCTTTCTTTCTGGAAATGTCCCCATTGTGGGACTAATACAAGGATTATTTTATCTTATAAAACAATTATTGGCACCAGTATAGCCATAATGCATATATTGGTGTACCAATAATCCATTTTCTAAGACCATATTATAATATATTACTAAATTGTTTTAATGCCGCCCCCTCCCCATCAGCATGCATGTCAAGTTCAAGATGTTTATGCGAGTGTTTATACCTGATGCAGGCATCAAATAGGGCCTTGTCCTGTCCATGTTGAATGATAATAGGTAAAAGGTCATTCTGTACAATCTGGCCTGCACCCAGCTGCTGTCGGACGTCACGGGTGTCATCTTCATGTCGTAAAAACCTGATCAAGTCTTTTACACTCTCTGCAACACAATTAAAGAATAGTTAGAGGAGTAAGGGAGTTTTCCTGTTCTTAGTCAATAATATCAACATATCATTAACATGTCCTCTGATGATGCAGAACATGTACGTAAAAAAGACTCACCTAAGCAATCAGCTTCCTTGTGATAGGTGTCTTCCTCCAGATAGCCGAGAGCACTGCACGTTGCCAAAAGCTCGCAATTCATCCTGAATAAGACCTTTCACCATCAGACAGCCTGGAAGTGAAGGTTCAGTCTAATCAGCAACACAAAGACCAACTCAAAACACTTTCCATAATATGACCAGATCGAGCAATGTCTTGAAATGAACCTACACAACACACTTTATTCACCTAGTATGTGTTATACAGTAAATATAGAAGCAGTTAGCGTTAAAACATATTGGCTGATCTGTCACTTAGAGACGGGATATCTTTTCCATGGTTTGCTTATTAACTGATTGATTTAACGTATCGTTAATCTGTTCACTGTGACATTATACGTCAAACTAGTCAAGGGTGTGTATCAGCTGCGGGACCTCGCTAGCTTCCGCTCCACGTACGGCTAATGTTGTGCATCAGGGGCCATTTATCCGTTAACGTTAGTTTCAGCTTACAGCGTTCAGATGAAGAGAAATAATGTGATTTACCATGTCGTTTAAACGCTGCTATTCGACAGGTTCCGTGTTCAGCAGCCGTTCGGGTATAACGTTAAGAGCTTTCCATTAGTTGGTGGTTTTGTGTCTGAGAGAATCGGACAAGTCTCGCGCCAAAATGGATAACTCAGGAAGCGGATGTGCACCGTCTTCTGTGTACGCTTTGCCCTGAGCTTGGCATTTCAGGCAGTGTCTCTCAAGGTTTAGCTATCTGACGTTGTAGAGCATACGTGTCAAACTCAAGGCCCGCGGGCCAAATGTGGCCCGCCATGTCATTTTATGTGGCCCGCGACGGCATGGAATAAATATGATGTCTTTTCTTAAAAAAGGGAGAAAAAAAATCTTGTGCTTTTATTTTGAAGGTCATTTTTTTTGCAACGGACTGCGGTCTCTTCATTCTCCTTGATGCTGCGTTCACGCCAGAGAGGCGAACCCTTGCGTTGCTTTACTAAATGTACTCGCGTGAGTCACTCGCCGGACTGTTTGTCACGTTTTCTTCACTCGCGCTAGAAGCGCCGGCGAGGGGGCGTGGCTTATCGTGGCATAACAGATCGTTACCACCGTCCACCACAGAACAAATACACACTCTTTGTTCTGTTGAGAAAGTCCCACACACGTCGGACCATCAAGCCCTCGAGTCTGGGTTAATAATATTATTATATAATATTACATATTATATTATCCGTAGTCGCACGCAGCTTCTCCAGGAGCTGCGTCTGGATGACGGCTGCTTCCAGACGATCAATATTATCCGTAGGTTCTGATTCAATGGTATGACGTCAGTGATGTCACGCGGAGCATTTCAACAGTCTCACCTACTTTTACCGCCCGAGTTTAAAAAATCAGCCCGAATGAGGCGCATTTTTCGCGTGCTATCATTCACGCGCCCGGCGGACATCCAGACGCGCGTGCGTGCGTGCGTGTGTGACCACATTGACTTTGTATTAACAAACATTCCCAGTTCCCCTATTATGAATTCCTCCATCAGGTCTATGTCAGTGGTCACTAAGGTTGAAGTGAGTGCTGCTTCATGTTTTTCAGTATTTATAATATAGTCAGAAGAAAAGTTAATGTTGAATATGTGAATCTTTTTTAATTACCCTTGTTTAATTTATTTATAGTTTGTGTATAAAAGCTGCTCCTCAAGACTCTGACTTGTAGAGCAGCTTTATGTGCCATAGGTTCAGTGAGTGAGACATGAATTACATCTTTTGAGGCTTTTTAAAACCAGACTTTTTTATTTCATGTTTATGCATGAAAGTACTGTTTAGACATGTTTTAAAGTCTGAAGTTACTGAGTAGTAATGTATGTTGTATTACCTTGTGTCCTTAAGATTCACTTGTTGGTTCATAATTGACTGTAAAAGGGAATATTACTAAATAGTTTTGTTGTGCATACTGTGATATTCTGAACTCTCAGGTTCAAACTGCACCATCTTTTCATTAAATACATTTGAGAAGTTAAAAATGTCCCTCGATTTAGGTCATAGCTTGTCATTCAGGGGTGATAGTGTCCCAAAGCCAGACCAGTGGAAAACCACTACCCAGACCAGTAGAGAACCACTACCCAGACCAGTGGAGAACCACTGCCCCAGACCAGTGGAGAACCACCTGTCTCAACTGTGACAAAGCTTTTAACAAAGTTAATGTAATAATGTTTGTTTGATCTTTGATACAGTAATGTGGGTTAAAATAAATATAATGAAATTAAATAGATTTATTTTATAATATTACATACATTTGCATATATAGTTATACATTTATATAAGTACACCTAAATGAACAATAAACAAATGCAAAGACAGTTATTTAACAATATGTTCTGAAGTAGTTAGAATTATACCGTGTTAGTGACAACCGGCCCTTTGAGGGCAGCCATGAGGCGGATGTGGCCCACGGTGAAAATGAGTTTGACACCCCTGTTGTAGAGTGTATGTATCCAACAGACTCCAGCTCCAAACTAACCATAATCAACAAATTGAAAGTGTCAGGTTGAGACAGGAGCCCCGGTTGACGTTTATGTGCGCAAGAGTTTGAGAATTTAGTGGAATATAATTGCAAACGTGTCGCCTGGGAGGCTGTACGTAGGGCCTAGCGAACACAAAATAAGTTCCTTCTACTAAAACTCGCCGTTGTTTACAAACGTTCTTTGCGTAAAGTGTCTCCATGTTGTGTCATCACAGAGGTAGTGAGTGCGATTACTGACTGGCGAGTCGGTCAGGCGTCGGTCAGGCGTCAGGTCTGTGGCGAGTCTGTGGCAAGCGTGCGATAAGTCTGTGGCAATATCTGTAGTGAGTCTGTGGCATCTGTGGCCGCCGGGGCGTCTTGTGTCAGGACAGCGGCAAGCTGCACTCGTTCGGCACCCCTGGCTTGTTAATTTAAATGTATTTTGCCGTCACTTATTGACACTTTAGGAAATTGTACACGTGCAATTATTGATTAAAGGATAACAAATAAAAAAGTAGCTGCCGAGCTGAGTGCCACATTTCCAGGGAACAACCATTGTTGTTACGACAGGTCAGCTGCCGTAAATATACTCTTTCCAAATAATTACTTGTATGATCATTTACAACAATCGGTTAAAATAATGAAAATAAATCGTTCTTTTTAATATAATTGAAAACTATTTCTCAAAACGAATCATGTCTCCACTTATCCTCTTCTTGTATGTAGTGCGGTATCGGTAGGTGCCACAAGCTGTCATTGCCAACAGTGTCACAACTTAGTGCCACTACTAGTCAGAGACTTGCCAACATGTCACCTACTGACAGCCTGGCGCAACTTGGCACTCTGTGGCAATCGTCTGACGTTTGATAGCAGTCTGAGATGAACAGGTGATAGCTGACAGCTGTCACCTGTTCAGCTGACAGAATGAAACCCAAGAAATTAAAAAGATATTTAGAAAAATGACACCGCAGTCACATCAATAATAAAAGTGGTTTGATCAAATGTCCATGGAATTTGTGTTTTTCATTACTGAAGAGAGGTGAATAAAAGAGTAGGGGGCACACTCCTCTGACATGTGGCAATATCTGACAACTACGGGCACTTCTCGGCCATAATGAGCTGGGAAATGTTGCAAGTGACAGGGAGGTCTGATTATCTCTGACTATTAACGTAGGACTTATAATTTCCTGTTCAAAAGTGCCTAAATCATAATGTTCTAAGTGGAAGTATTTCAATAAAGTACATTTCTACATAAAGTTGAACCTGGTTGTTTAAAACAGGCATACATTTTTAAGCCAGCTACATAGATCGACTTATTTGCACCGTTGCTGAGTTACATTTCCCCATCCTATTTCAATGGGTCCTGTTTATATTCAAGGGTTTAAGGTCTACGTGTAGAAAAAAGTGTATCCTCACGTTTGTTAGAATCTATATAGTTGTGTGGTTATGATCGCTGATACACTTAAGAGATATGTGCATGTTTAGGTTTACCTGGTGGAAACATGATTCCAGTGTTTAGCTTAGACTAACAGTGAAGTCTCCTCAAAGTATAGTCTCATAATTGTGGTATAACAGTATAACATGATATGGTAAAATAAAAAAGGCTGGTACATTATGCACATTATTGTATATAAATGTAACATATTGTAAGGAGAAATGAAGTGGCAAAATTATATTCAGCATAGTACAGCAGTATTGCATATTGTAAGTATTAAGTCTACACAAAAATTATCTATATCTATTTATCTATCTATTTGTACACTCAGGTATTGACAAAAGAAAAAAAAACCAGCTCCTCCTTTACTGAACTTAAATCCATTTTATGATCATCAAACTGATTTACTGAACAGCAGGAAATATGTCTCAACCAACTCAGCGTGTCACACAAGTGCTGCTCGCTTGCCACAGACTCGTCTCTGTCCTGACGCCTGACTGACACTGACTGACACTGACTGACACTGACTGACACCTGACTGACACTGACTGACACTGACTGACGCCTGACTGACACTGACTGACACCTGACTGACACCTGACTGACACCTGACTGACACTGACTGACACCTGACTGACACTGACTGACACTGACTGACACCTGACTGACACCTGACTGACACTGACTGACACCTGACTGACACCTGACTGACACTGACTGACACCTGACTGACGCCTGACTGACACTGACTGACACCTGAGTGACACCTGACTGACACCTGACACTGACTGACACTGACTGACACCTGACTGACACCTGACTGACACTGACTGACACTGACTGACACTGACTGACGCCTGACTGACGACTGACACTGACTGACACCTGACTGACACCTGACTGACGCCTGACTGACACTGACTGACACCTGAGTGACACCTGACTGACACCTGACACTGACTGACACTGACTGACGCCTGACTGACACTGACTGACACCTGACACTGACTGACACTGACTGACGCCTGACTGACACTGACTGACACCTGCCACAGACTTGCCACAGACTTGCCAGTGCCACAAGGAGGATCTTGGGCTTACTGCGGAGACACCAAACTCCGAAACTCACACTGAAATCAACAAAAGATTAAAGTGGCAAGTGATGAAGGTTTTCATTCTTGGGTTTAAAAGGGCATGACACATTTTTTGTTTCTTTAATACTGCTTAGAAAAGAGGAAATTATTACAAGACAAAGACAAATGTTGTATATTGAATTTATCGTTGTTAATGTGGACAGACAAAACAGATGTTTTGCAGTTACGTTTATTTTCAATACCATATGCATTCATCAATAGTACCAAATACATACAGCATTGCAAAGCACATTCAGCAAAGTTATTTTCAGTTGGTGACTTTATATTTTCAGTGTCAGCATTTTCTCGTGTGTTGCATGTTTATTAATAATCCAATGTCTCTGGTGATTTGTTGGTTTGCACTATAAGAGGTTTGCAAAGCTTCTAAAACAAATGCAGATAGGTCCATTTTTTATCAATCTGTCTCTTAAGATGTATTGACCTTAAGAGACAGCGGCAGTGTCAGTATATTTTTTAGTAAGTCATATTAATGACACAAGCTACTAAAATCCTCCATTTAAACTTTCTATTCCAACCTGTAGTTTAATACTCTGCTATAAAAGTGTTGTCGTCGAAGGATCCCATGGGATTGCACTGTAAACGAAGGCCTCGAGTGGTATGCTCATGAAGTGGCTTTGCTTGGCCGTACAGATGACACAAGTTTAGTAAAAGTCGGGTTTCTTAAATAGCACCAAAGCAACGCTGTCTAAACGGATTCATTCATTCAATTTGAGACTGCTGGGATATTTAATCCATAACTAGTGGGAATGAGGACTACATAGATCAGAGTTTGATTTTTCCCTATTTTTTTCTAACTTTTTGTTTATTTATTTATCTTTCGTGGCACAGGTCTTCATATTTTCTAATCAGTGTTTCTCTACTCGTCATCATCCTTGTCGGTGCGAGCTGACTCCCTGTCCTTCTCCCTCTTGGATTCCTTCACCACCTGATGGAGAAAAAACGGATTTGTTAAGATTCATTTTCATATGCTGTGCGTGAATATATCAAAATATCAAGTTAAAGCATTGTACCTCTCCATCTCTAGTCTCAACAGTCTTGATCAGCACAGTCCTCTTGCCCATGCTGCTTGGAGTGTGGTCATAGTCTGTCAAAAGTCAGATTAATTAATGTTCCGCTGAGATTTTCCACATTCAGACACGTTTTCATTCACATATAGAAGTTTTCACCAGAATTAAATGGTAAAAACTTTAAAACCGTATTTTGAAAATAGAGAACTTAGTTTACCTTGATCACCATGGTGACTTCTCATGCCAAGATTGAGGATGGGAATAGTAATCCTAACCAGGGAATATAAAGGTTGTGTGTTATAAAATAATCTGTCGTGAAGTAATTTGCTTTACTTGAGGTCAAAGAGAGAGAGAGAGAGAGAGAGGTAGAGAGAGAGAGAGAGAGATCTCTAGCGAAAGAAAAAAAAATCATGTTAAAAAAGCAAAGATTTGACTTGATTTGTTCACCTGCTCTCCTCCCCCTCCAGTAGTTTACGGTAAGTAGCAATCTCAATGTCCAGAGCCATTTTGACATTGAGGAGGTCCTGGTACTCCCGAAGGTGGCGAGCCATCTCTTCCTTCAGGTGGCACATCTCATCCTCCAGTCTGCCTACGTTGTCCTGGTAGTTGCCGATCTCATTGCTAAACTGGTCCTCCATTTCACGCATCTGCCTCATCAGACTTTCATTCTGATAAACACGGTAGAATATACGATGTGATAAGAGGCTGCAATGTGTGTCATGATAGATTATAGATTAACATAGACAACTGAAGGGTGGTATGTTGCCTCACTGTGTTCTTCAGTGCATCAACTTCACAGTTGAGGGACTGCATCTGCCTCCTGGACTCATTGGCCTCCTGCTTGGCCTGCCTCAGAGCATCAGTGTTGCGCTTTGCAGACTCAGTCAAATCATTAAACTGCAGGAAGAAAAGATGAAACACACAATAATGAATATTTGCTTGTATGTTCGTGTGTGACTGTCGGTGTATATGTCTACCCACCTTGGACTTGTGCCAGTCCTCCGTTTCCTGCATGTTCTTTGAAGCAATGGTCTCATACTGGGCCCTGATGTCCCTCAGAGCTCCAGTCAGGTCAGGCCTGACTGTGCTCTCGACCTCCAGCTTCAGCTGCTGGGTCTGGATACTCACTTGTACGTCCTGGATTTCCTGATAATATAGATAAAGATATAATATGGTCAGAAACGCAAAACTGTTATATCAAGCGCTTGCCAACAGCTACACAAATCATTTAGGTTAGGTCTGGACAGATATTTTATAAATATTAGACTACATATCGTTTTAGATTTTAGAATTTGAAGTTTTGAGTAAGTGTTTTTTGCTGGTTTTAAAAGCTGCAATAGACTAAAGTAATGCTATTTTCTGCTGTTGTTATCAATAAACATTGCATCATACCACTTCTATGTGGATCAACTAATCATTCATTTTTCTCCTGCTGAATCTCAGTGACTGCTTGCCTTGCAAATATTGCTCCCCTTTCTCACAAACAAGCTCTAGAAACTAGATCTGCACTTCTGATTTTACAAGACTTCAACTGCAGACTGAAATCCAACAATTTAAAATGTATCAGAAATGAAACCCTTTTTGCTGTTCATGCTCTAAATATAACTATGCTACATTGTCAAAAGTGCCAGCTGTATCCACACACTCATATGTTGTAAAAGATGAGTGCTATGATTATAGATCTCTAGATAACATTGTGATGTGTGACTATAAGAAATAACCTCTCCATTTATACAAGCATAGTGGAAAAACGTACTTCATCATGGAGCTTCTTAAGGAATTCAATCTCATCCATCAGAGACTCAATCTTCCTCTCCAGCTCCAAACGAGACAACGTGGCATCATCCACATCCTAATTTGTATATGAAACAAACATAGTTGATGTTTTCACAAGTGCAATATATCAGCCGTTGAACTGAAACATATCATCTTAAACATACCAACAAATAAAAAAAATACAATAATTAATACCAATGCGTAGAAATGATTTTGAGATTTTGTTATTTGAGGCAATAAAAAAACCATCACAAATTTGCTTCAGTGCATCGAAATATTTTGAAATATGATGCGGCACAAATTATTTTCATGTGGAAATGCTTCCAAATTAAAAATAAATTATAAAAAAGAATGTAATTAATTAATAAAAATCAATTAAACTAGATACAAAAAGAGGGACTCCAATCAACATCAGTTAGAAATAGTTTGATTTGTATTTTATCTTTATGCTGCTTTAGGGAAAAATTATTTGAACCAAGAAGTGTGAAGCAAATAAAGTCTCTTTCTGATGCAGGAGTCTAGATCAATGATAGATCAATGACATTTTAGAAATCCCTCTCACTGTAAAAGTATTGTGTTAGAGACCGAGCAGAGCTGTCCGTGTTGACCCGTTATCTGAGCCTTAGGACACTGTATTTAAACACACGGTAGTCATGAGCTGAATGTTTACCTTGCGGAAAGCAACCAGGTTGTTTTCAGCATCTGCCCTCTTCTGGGCTTCTTCATCCAACCTTGAGGACGAGTGAGAAAAAATATTTGAAACAATGTAAAAAAGAAATTTCAGGCATCAATATTCTCTCTTTTACAAAAACGGGAGAGGGAGAATGTGCAAATCTGACCAAGAACACCCTTTCTGTCTGAGGTTGCACCAGCTGGCAAAAAGCTTGGATCAATTTTTTAAGTCACTGTCCTGTAAAAGGTTTGAGAGTGCTCCCAGTGGAATCAGCAGCTTCTCCTTTCAGCTAATGTGGTTTCTCTACAGTTCAATAAGGTCATCTGCACACACTCAATAAGGTTATGTCTTTTCAAAAGACAATAATGTCACAAAAACTGCAGGGTACAGATACTTTCAGTGACAGGGCAGTTATATAAAATCAGCATAATGTGGGATGTGTTTTATTAAAATGAGACATGTGTACACTGTCTTAAGTCAAAAATAAATTTGATGCTCTTGCAAAAAATAAACTAAATTAAATGAAAATAGTATATTCATAATGCAAATTTAATTCCAATCCCTGAGGCAATGTGATAATCACACATGATTACCCAATGTCCATTAAATACAAATGCTTATAATGATGAGCTCCATCTGCCCTGCTATGTCAAGTCTCCCTGTTGAAGGCTTTTTTGAAGGAGTTTTTCCTGAACCGATGTGAGGTCCCGGGACAGAGGATGTCGTATGTGTACAGATTGTAAAGCCCTTTGAGGCTAATTTGTAATTTGTGATTTTGGGTTCTACAAAATAAATTGAATTGAATTGAAGTCTTGTCCAGACTGGACATTAAGTAGATTAGTGGGGAAAGCATCAGTTAGTGGGCCCTGCTCCCTCATCTTTAATTCATGTTGTGTTACTGGGATCCTTTTATCCTAATGGGGTCTCTGACACTATCCCATCAGCACAGAGGGACATTGAAAACACACCTAATGGAGACATTGAGTCACATTGATTTCCCCTGGCGCTATTCTCACCACGCCTGATATCCAATCTCTCTTGTCACATTTCCTGTCTCTCTGTCTCTCTTTCTGTCTCTCTCCAGCGCTCCTCAGTCGGCCCCACCCTGTCTCTGGTCCATCCATCCTCCCCTCAGTCTCCTCTTCATAGTTGTGTTTGTTTCTAAATGTCCATACATTTGCATTATTGAAGGGGAGTTACCAAACACTTTCTTTTGGCATTTGTCATCATGAGAGTTTGTTGTGTTTATCCCACATTATGTACTAAGGCTCTTTTCCTTGATTTTTATGTTGAATCTTTCCAGTGCAGAATACATTCAGGAAACATATACACTCAAACATAGAAACAAACTCATGAGCAAGATGCAGTTCAGAGGGTCAGCATGCTGCCGCTCTGTCGTGTCCGGTCTGGACATGTGCCACGCCCTACATCAATCTCATCACTGGAGGACTCAAGTTACAAACGCCCAGCGACTCTCCTCCTTTACTGTGCTTCAAGTGGAACATGAGCCGTGAATTATAAGTGATAATAACTATATGATGGGGACACAGGGCTACATATATATATATATATATATATATATATATATATATTATTGACAACCCCAAAACAGGGAAACATTGGAAGGAAGAGTTTGACCTTTGCCTTTTTGGGACAATATGGTTCGAACAGGATACAACTCTATCTGTATTCATACATTCTTTAATGGTTCAATTTTTTTGCTTGATATTGAGACACTACTTCACCCAACACATCTTACATTATCACCCATGCACAAACCACCATCTATCTATCTATCTATTTATCTATCTATCTATCTATTGATCCATCTCATGTCTTCATGCATCACACTTTTTCTCTCTCAACATGTTGTACCTTTGCTTGAGCAGACCCAGGTCCTCAGCCAGGTTCTCCCTCTCCAGTTGGTACTGGTCCCTCTCCTTTTCGGTGGCGTCCAGTTGGCGGCGCAGGTCCCTCACCTCTTCCTGGAAGAGCTCAGAGGCGCGGTTGGGCTGACCGTGCTGATGCTGGCCTTTGAACTGGTTGAGCTCTTGCTGCAGTGCACCATTCTGCGTCTCCAGGTACCGCACCTTCTCGATGAAGCTGGCAAAGCGGTCGTTGAGCTCCTGCAGCTCGGCCTTCTCGTTGTTGCGGGTGGTTAGGAACTCCTGGTTGATGGCTTCAGACAAGGTGAAGTCCACCTTGTCGTAGGAGAGGCGAGGGTGCTGGGCGGCAGAGCGAGAGCGCTGTTGGTGGTAGGAGGTGGAGCGGGATGCAGCCCCAGGTGGCATTGAACGCATGTAGCGCCCTCCAGAAACTGACGTACGGGAGGACACGGGAGAGTAAGAGGACATGGAGATAGGGTGTGGGCTTCCAAAGGTGCGCCTGTAGGAAGTTGAGGTATGCATTGAAGAGTGGCTCATGGTTGGTCTTGTTCGGTTCTCTGTTGCAGAGGAAAGAAGGAGAGCTGGAGGCTATGAGATGCTCGTAGAGCTGCAGGACATCAGACTGAGGAGTGCTCGCGGGTTTTATGCACATCTTCCTCACGCCTCCCCCTCCCTCATTTCTCCTCATCCCACCCACATCAGCATACATGCTTTGGCCACTCCCTACCCTTCAGAGATAGACCCAGCCTCTCTCTGTCTTTCTCCCTGTCTGGACAGCTCCACCCTTTTTACCAGAGTACTTGGCAGGAGGCCAGACTGGCTTCCACATTATTGCTTTTATATATAAAGATGTCTCCTCAAGCCCACCCCAACTCGCCTCTCAAATTCATGTCCTTGTTCACTCAGTCAGTTTGGATTTTTGTTTCTCTACACTATTCCTACACACATCATTTCACATATTTTCACATGTGTGTGTCAGGGAGTCTGTTACCTGCTTCTCACTAAGAAACTGTGAAATTGTAACCTAAATTGAATCATGCGATTCATTGATTTAACCTCCCCCTTCATCCGTCTGTCTACCTTCCTTTCTCCTCTCTGTCTCTCCCTCCTTTTACAGTAATGGAACACTTTATTGATATTCTGGGCGTCTCGGGTAGAGCTATGACTCCGCAGTTATTCCATCCTTTAAAATGCACTAGTTCCAGTAATCCCTGTTTGTAGAATAAGAGTTGTCAAATAATTATCAGTGTGTCTGGTGAACAATGGCGGTTTTGCATGTCGAGTCTGAATCAGGACAATTGAAAGCAATAATTTAAGCTTAGTCATTGATATTCTTTGAGCTCTGCAATATCAAACATACAACTTTATAGGAGCTTTACCTTTAAATGTATTTTTTCTCTTGACAATATGTATCTTTATCAAGGTCAAGGTGCTATAAAACCATGGCAGTAATAGTGTTTTAGATTCTCTGTTGAGATGTGAGTCCTATTACAAGGCTGATGAACAACAAAGGGCGAGGACTAGATGCTTTACAGTTCATTCAATTCAGTTTATTTTGTACGAAATACAAATTTCTCAGAGTGCTTTACAATCTGTACACATACGGCATCCCTGTCCCAGGACCTCACATCGGAGCTTTCAGTTAAGCACTGCTATTACAAAATGAACCACTCAGGTGAACATTAAGCCTTAACTCAGAATGACTTGGCAATGCAGCAAGAGCCATGAACACTACTTCATACTTATCACTGTTGTTTGTACATTTTCAGGTGTATACGTCAAATCTTCCTGCAGACTGTGTGTGTGTGTGTGTGTGTGTTTGTGTTTGTGTTTGTGTGTGTGTGTGATAGAGAGAGAGAGAGAGATCCATAGCCTTTTTAATTGAGGACTGCTGACGGGCTACCACTCTCATATAAAGTTGACGTAATTCTGAGCATGCTCTGTGGCGACTGGGTGTGGTACTTTCATCTCTTTGTGTCCCCTCCCTGTGATGCTTGCTGTATGCTGTATGCTCTCTTGTATCTACACAACCAAATATAATATTTTGATTGATTGATTGATTGATATATTTATTTGTCGTTTGCCAGAGTACAGGTACAAAAGCATCGAAATTACAAGAAAGGGTGGATGAAAGATTACAGCATAACATGAGGGAAGAAGGCGAGAAAAAACACCAACCCCCCGACTATGCCCCGAGAGGGGGTACAGTGTGGGAGCAGGAAAACACCTTAGCACATAAGCACATACATTTTAGACATGACTTGCAACGAGTAGGAAGGGGAGGGAGGTAATCCAACAACTGGGTGATCTAAGCCCATCCATTGGGGCAGAAGGTAACCAGCACCGACAAGCAGCCAGCCAGTCCGCGCCAACATAGCAGCGCCAGCCACAGCCCCGTCCGTCCCACTGGGGTGAAAAGCAGGCGAAGTGGGATGGGGAGGGGTAGTGAATGCAATCAGTATTATTGAAAGTTCGTGTGCGTGTTCTGGTATGTCTCCCCAGGCCACAACCGACAAGAGTTCTCAGTCCGCAAGATGGTCGTTGCCATGGAGATAGCCTTGAAAGGTCCTGGAGAAAACAACCACAGGTGTCTGTGGATAGGGGAAGGGAATGAGAGAGGTTCTCACTTCAGCGATCTTCAGGGAGTTGTTGTTCCCGTAACGCCTTGGCCAAGGCACCGTTCTGGTTGAGGGAGCCGAAGCAGATAAGATTGGGATTGTTTGGTCTGCCAGCAGCTACATCCAATTTGCGCACCTGCTATTCCACCACTTTCCTCCCATTTTTCAAATCGATCCAATCTCGTCGGGCAGCCTTAGGGGCTTTTTAAGCTGTCACCCGCTTAATTTTCCGATAAACCAGGGCAACGCCAAATCCAAACAGCAGAAATCCTGTAATCATAGTTCCGATAGGGTGATGTCATCTACGCCTCCACGGAAAGGCTGCTAGGCACACGACACGCCCATCGTAACCAGCTGCAACGTCCGCCGCAGGACGGGCAGGTTCCCCAAACCCAAGCTTCTCGTCGAGAAGAGGTGGTCATTGTTGAGAGACCAGTTGATCAGATGATCAGTTGATCGGTCCATGGTTTTTAGTTCAAGAGCGATGAGGAGAGAGTCTCCTATAAAACAAGACAAGACATGACGAGAGAAGCCAAGCAGGGAAGGGAAGATCATGGGGAGGAGAGGGAGAGAAAATGCGACCGCCTCCGAAGAGAGCCAAAGATATATTGTGTCATATTTGTTTCCCTTTCAAACACATGTACACACAAGCAGCTTTCATTTTGACCTGCAGTCACCACTTTTTCTGATTCAATTTAAGTTTAGGTTTCCTCTTCCTGATGGAGCATCGGGAGCACACAGTAGTAATACACACACACACACACACACACACATATATATGTGTATATATATATATAAATATATACATTATAGTTATCTGTTCTTCTGTCTGTCATTCACAAACACACACTGACACTCTTGATTTTCCTCTCTCAAGGCCTGCATGGCCGTTACTGCTGAGGTCTGGCTCTATGTGTAATAAATGGCCCATGCTAGTCTTAGCTCTGTAATCTAATCTACCAGCTCTATGGTCAGTAACTCACTCCCTCCCCCTCTGTCTCACCCTCTCTGCTCAGAGCACATCTCCCTTTCTATTATTTCCCTTGATCCTGCTCCAGGATGTGTATGTCAGGCAGAAACATGCACATGCAAACACAAATACGTTGGAATGATTTTGAACTGGACTGTATCAGTAATTCTAACCATCAGCCAGATTTGGCGATTGATTTGGTGATTGATCCTTCTGGTTCTGTGAGAATTCCCAAAGGGGCCATAAATCCAATATTGCATTTTCGACAGTGACAGGATAGAATATATCTGTTCTACACATTGTACTCTCGGTGTGTGTGTGTGTGTGTGTGTGTGCATTGTCTTAAACCTAAACAGGCATTTAGCTATACGTATACAAGCGAATGGAATATCGTGCTATGATCTAAATTTAGACAGCACCCTGTCTTCATGATGCCCTGGGTGTGGCCTCTGATAAGAAAATCAATCAAACTTTCGCAAATCGTAGCGATAGCATCCAAACCAAATTACTCGACAAGAACATCCATATTGAACACATTTGCAAAAATACTCTTGATTCCTTTCAATGACAATGTTTGTTGATGTTGTTGTTTTGTTTGCTTTCTTATGAATCAATAATACAAACATATATTTAATTCTGTATTTCTAAAGAATTTCCATCTAAAAACTATTGAGTTTTATAGAGAAAGACCCCCCCCCCCCCAAACAGTCAAGTGATTAATGTAATAATGTTTCACACGCTAGATTATTAGATTTGAGGATGGTAGTAGAATTTTAATTGTGTGGGGGTTAAGGCTGATGTGTGCTTATAAAGAATTACTTGAAACACAAGATAAAATACTAAAAGCTTGAAATAAAGAATGTGATACAATGTTGTGTCAGAACTGGTACATGGGCTGTGGCGTGACTCATCAAAACCTCCTTGACTGTGATGGCTTCTGCAATGGAGAGGACAGGCAAAGGAAATCGCAACCTTTTAACGTCAGTTGAGTGGTGAGCAATAAAGAATCGTTCAAATGAATCTGAGCTGTGAAGCTGCTTGTGTGATGTCAACCCACTGACTCCTTTGCAAACTCACTGTCCAGAGAGGACTTAAAACGTGTAGAAGTCTGGCCAGTTAGACTGGGAGTGGTGAGGATGCTGTGACCTATTAAAAGCTGCTGGTCTGGTAAGATCCGGGAGGACTGCCGTAGATCCAAGATAGATATGATCATTTGAAAAATGATGGCCTTCCAGACGTGAGGCTTTGGCTTGGCTGCAGTGCAGTGAACTTCCAGAGAGAACGGATTTGACTGAACAACACAAGAGACACACGCTAACGGTGGGGGATGACTGACGACGTTGTTTGTGTAATTACTGTCATGGAGCACTGCAGTGTTACACAAGTCTGTTGGCAGGATATTCATTTGGAATATTCATATATGTAAGTAAAGGGAAACAGAGAAACCACACAATGCAAGATTCTTTCTGGTATCCTATATAGTTTTGTTGAGAAAGGTGCACAGTATGTATATATTACTTAATTATATGTGTCTGACTTATAGATTCCCACTAAAGTGCAATAAGACAAGAGACAGCCGACACTTATTTTGCATATTTACTTCACAGAAGCAAACCAGGTTATCAAGAGCCATCTTCTGCTTTCCTTCCCTGTCACATCTTCTTCACACCGTGCGGGCCGAGCCATGTGCCTTCTTCCATCAAGATTTTGCTGCATTGACGTCAGCCTTTTTTCCTGCACTGCAGTGTGTCATATGATGTACATGTTAGGACCGGCAGCTCTTTGTCAACTCAATGCGTGAAGGTAGCCTGGAACGTCTTGATAAATCATTTTAATTGAGAGTCAGAGAGAACCGGATGGTAGTAGTTGTTAAACACACCCAGCTGCAGTGTAACCACACCCCCTCTGACCACGTCTCTGCTCCATCTAAATGCCTGCTCACATCGCATGGGAAACATTTAGAATATGGATGTACATAGTCTTTTATACAAGACATCTTTTGTTGTTTTAAGAATATTCTGCTTTACATTATTTCTACAGAATATATATGCTGTTATGTTTTGCCCACATGTTCTTGTATCTAATCTGTGGCTCAATGTAAACATAGGATGTGTACAAGAGTCCATATCACACTGTTATTAATTTTATTTAATTTGTTTTCTTTTAATGTAAAGTTAACTGATGGGTGTTTAGCGGTAATGCAGATTAAATTGATACATTTGTTATTGATCCCGCCATAACCTTGTATTGAATTATTGAGTACATTTATCAAATGTTTGGATTTGTGATGATTGCTCTCATTATTATTGTTATTCATTCAGGACATACATTCCTGTGAATATCACATGCAGTACAAATATAGATAAGTAAATAAATAAGGAACACATGATGGTGATAAATTACCACTTTATTCATTTCAGGGTAGCAAACAAGATAACATGTTGTGATATAAGTAATTTCAATGACTTTGTAAAAAGATTGAATTGAAATGCATTAACATTGATTTTCCAATCGGTTTACTCTAAATTGGCCACAAATGAGAGAATAAGTTATGGCTTCTATAAACTACCAGTACTAATTAATACAAAATATGTAGGTCAAAATAAATATCACTTTTCTCTTCAAATGTTGCAACATTCTTATGATACTTTTTTGTTCCACACTTGACTCCTTTCTATTTCTGCACTTGTTATACACAGGGCTAGTTCACTTAATTAGTTATGGTTTAATACTTTGAGCAGGGGTTATAATATTTTCTTATGTGTATAAAGTTGATGTTTTTACGGATGTTGTAAACGCTGAGAGCACGAGCTGATGATGATATTCAAACCATCCTCCCCTGAAGCAGTGGCCGACTCTCTCCTGGTGACTGTCGACTCAGCAAGTTCCACAATAACAAAGGCACTGAAGTCACCTGTGAGCTGCCTCCATTACCGTCACCTTGGTCTTCTCTTAGCGGTTGGTACTGCTTGAACCGCCTGTTTGAAGAAAAGAAAAAACAGTGTTCAGAGTTCATATAACATTATATACAAATCTCTATCAACAACAAAATCATAAAAAAATAAACAAGAAATTAGTACTGTAAAATGGGAAGAAAATAGTCATTTGAAATTTGGGAAAGACATTCATGTTCCTTCCAGTAATACCTGTATTTACTCTAATGATTCCATCATTAGGATAAAATGTAAATGTGTCCAATATTTTATTTGTAATACCTGCAGACGTATCACTATGTTTGGTCCAGTGCTTATTACTGAATGTGAGCATGTTATTAACACGCTGAACTAAGATGGCGACAGGGGTAAATAGTACCTGCGAAACAACAGTATGTATACATTGACGTCAGCATGTTAGCATGCCGATGTTATCTCTCAGCACTGCTGTTCAGACTCGGTTGGACATACCACAAGGATCAAATCATTTACCATAAAGTCATAAATTAAAAGTTGATAAATAAGGTATTCACCTGTACATCAAACCAACACAACAGACAACACAGGCGAGAACCATAACACCCAAGACTGTGGCTGCTGTTCCACCTGGGGAACCACCGGAGGCTGAAATCGAAGCACATCACACAGATGAGAGAATAATCTATAGATTGAGGACTTTACCGGTCATTATGTATTTTTTCTTCAACCCACCTACTGTTACACTGACTCTTGCACTTGCCACAGCAAGACTGACGTCATTGGTCAAGGAGACATTGATGCAAAATACCCCAGAGTCATTGAAGAACTGGCGAAGGATAATTTGGCAGTCTGGAGAGGGTGTCGCTGCACTGCAGACGGTTTCCATCGGCGTGATACAGTCAGCATCTGAAATAACTGTGCAGACCTCACTTGGCAGACTGAAGGAAGGATGATGAGAATGCAGAGATATAGACACAAGCAGAACAACTGTGAAAATGCAGTTTACATAAACATAATATGTAATGAGACATCATAAAGTTTCTGTGTCTAACGAGAGGATCATTATTTATTTTTTCTGAGCTGAAAAGTAAACTTCTTGACTCTGAGTTGATAATGCTGAAGGTGATGATGCTGATGTTGATGCTCACCTTCCCTGGCAGGTAATGGTGAGGTCCACAGCATTCTGATCCAACTCAGTTGCTAAGGCTACAACGTTGGTTACCTGTACAATCTCTACACTTTCAATACCCTCTGCAGGGTAGAAAGGTAGAGTGATTATACCACCATTAAATCATACCGTTTTTATAAAAGCAGACTAATTGGTTGAGATTTAAAGTGCTATCGTACAAACACTTTATTGACTCACGGACAACATCTACAGAGGTGGCGAGGGAGCCATAACGGTAGACCATGCAGTCAGCCGTTAGCTCTGGTGCTTGTCTTTTAACCAAAACAAGGGCAACCTGTGCTGGATCTGTTTCCACCTCTGCTTGAACTTCGCCCTCAGCTGCAACGGCTTCTTCAACGCCTGCTGGAAAAATAAGTAAAATGTTGTCATAAAGAACCATTTAACAAATTATAATTGTATACTGATTTTAGTTTCCTGGAAATACTCACCTGCAGGAGCCACAGTAGCTGCAACTGCATTCTCAGTCGCTTGAACTTCCGCCTCTGTATCATCAGCTGGTGCTGCCTCATCTACAGCTGCGGTCTCAGTGGCAGCAGGGGCCACAACGTTATCAGCAAGGGCTTCTGTTTCAGCTTGGACAGCCTCTGTAGCAGCATCATCAGCCATTGCTTCAACAGCCTGAGCAGCAGTAACAACAGCTTCTTGCTCAACAGCTACTTCTGCTGCAGGAGCAACAGTGACAGTGGCCTCAACTGCAGCCGCATCTCCCTCTGCAACAGGTGCAACTGAAGCTGCAGCATCAACAACAGGGGCAGTTTCTTCAGTTGCATCTATAACCACTGCAGTTTCATCCGCAGCAGCTGTATCAGCAGCTGCAACGGCATCATCGGCAGCAACTGTATCAGCATCGGCAGCAGCTGTATCGGCAACGGCATCATCTGCAGCAGCTGTATCAGCAGCTGCAACGGCATCATCGGCAGCAACTGTATCAGCATCGGCAGCAGCTGAATCGGCAACGGCATCATCGGCAGCAGCTGTATCAGCATCTCCTGGCTCTTCAACTGCAACCGGGGCAGCAGTGGCCACCTCATCTGCTGCTGCATCGGCAACATCTGCTTCAGCTGCTTCAGCTGCAGTGTCGGCCGGATCTAGTTCCTCTGTAACAACAGCTGCGTCAACTCCTGCAGGCGCTACTGAGGCCACCTCTACTGCCTCAGTGTCGGTATCAACAACTGCTTCTCCATTCTCTGCCTCAGAAACAGCAAGTGGAGTGGAGTCAGAAGCAGGAACGTCCAGAGCAATGACATCTCCTCCTTCGGCCGGTGTTGCCGGGACAGCGGCAAGGGTGGAGGCTATCACAACTACTGCTGGAGCAGCAGAGGCATCATTAGGAACAACTGAAATAAAAGTTAAAGTTAAATAAAACAACTTATAAAGACTTTGTAAAGACTTCTTATTGTATGTACGTCTAAAAGATAACAGCAGAATAATCAGTGTAAACTCTAACCAGCAGTGGGGTTTCCGCAGCCGTTGGGGATGCTTGCCATCAGAACCACCTGAGGTTTGAAGGTCCCGACTGCGAGGTATGTGTGTGTGACGGTGAGGTCTCTGGAGATCAGAGTGCCAGTGCTGTCACCAAAGTCCCAGCTGAAGCTGATGTCGGCACTGGTGAGATACTGGCTGGGATCATGGAGCTTGACGTTGAAAGCAATGGCTCGGTTCTGGATGAAGTTCTGGTCGTCCTGGTTTACATCATTGACTTGGGCAAGGGATATGGTGAAGGGAATCTGGTCTGAGGACGGAGTAAAATATGACCTTGAAGGTGAGGATTGTAAAGAAATAACAATATAATTTATTTTCTCAAATGAGGTTAGAAACGGTTTGATAGGTCACCTGTGATGGTGAAGACCGTGGAGGCATATCCGAGAGGGATGAACATGTTTTTTCCACGGCAGTGATAGATGACAACCTCCATGTTGTAGGAGCCCAGGGGGATGTTGTCTGTACCGATAGTGAGGGAGGAGGATGGTCCGTCCGCCACCTGCCAGTAACGACCTGCAATAGAGCAACATTGTAATTATTTACATGGTAATTAGAGATAAATTAACTTTTTTATTATTTTTGACTGGTTGGGTGCTCTGCTTTTAAACAAATGCAGGGTTAGACTTCTTCTTTTTTAACAAAATAAGTAAACCTAGTGATAATCGGACTACTATTCAATTAAAATTCTTGCAGATATTGAAAGAATAATTAAGGAAAATAAAATCTTGAATTAATAGCACAATTACAGATGTATTTTCTGGTTTGGAAGTTTGGGATTTCCTATTGCAGTATTACATAGATCTAAGGAGCTGTTTAGGGTTTTAACAGTCTAAATATTACATAATTAAATATGTTTACCCCATGCCTTCCACACAAACACGTAGTGGGGTTTCTTGTTCTGGCTCCTGGTGAACGGTGTACCATCAGGGAAAACTCCAGTTGACTGGGTTTCCTGGTCAGGATACACAGCCTGGCCCTCCTGGTACCGTTGTCCTGAAAAAGTCAACGGTCATAGGTCAAACATACATTTGAACATATACATTATCAATATGAGGCAACACATCATCATTCATCGTCTTTTGTGCTGTCAAAATACGACTCAGTTTTATTGTCAGTGGTTTAACTGGTTATTCACAGATTATTTTTTTCTTTTTGATTATGACTTGTACATTATCAAATTAAAAACATATAATTTCTTTCTTATTTATTGATACGGAAAGTTTAAAAACTATAATTGTTCATGAGAAAATCGTCAAATCTGTGAAAATATTTTTTTTCTTCAGATGCCGATGTGAGGTTCCGGGAAAGAGGATGTGTTATGTGTACCAGATTGTAAAGCCCCCAGAGGAAAATTTTTAATTTACTTTTTTTTTGAATTGAATAAAAGGATCTGCTATTTGGTTTGTGTATTGCTCATGAAAGAAAAGAAACCTGCCCTCAGTGGAAAGGTTTTATTACCATTAATGGTGCAGTTCTGCGCCCAGACCACCTGCCCATCAGAGAGCGTTGTCTGGTTTGGTGGGAAGTTGAGATTAATATTGAAGGTTGCGCTTGCTCCTGTCAGCGTGGGTGCATCATTCTTCAGATCAAAAGTTACTTCACCACCTAGAAAAAAGATTACGCAAGAATTGAAAATCTTAAAATTGACTTGCAGACAGAATATTGTAACTTTGTATTTTAATAAAATAAAGAAAGTTGGACTCACCAAACCAGCAGTTTCTGAATCTTGAGTCTCCATGTTTCCACACCGGATACATCCGCGAGTTCCATGAGCGGTAACGTGTGAACTGACTTCTTGGCTCTATAAGAAATATCACAAACACGCTTCAGCGAAAGAAGCTACTGATCGAATTACTGCAATTGATGCACAATCGATGCACTACCAATAGTCAAAAAAGATAGTATCAAAAGTGATTTTATTGTATTTATTCCCTTAGCTGTACCTGTAAAAATGTATTTCAGTTGTGTAGGTTTTTTAAACTATTATAATCAAGAAGGCTTTGAACATAATGACGCTTATGTGACCGAGAACAAGTGCATGTTTTTTAGTCAGGAGGGGTAAGGAGTGACGGGGTTCTTGGCGGTGGGAGTCACACGACCTGCAATCCCCTTCAATCCCTTTCATGTGACTATCAGCTGAGTAGCAGCATCAGTAATCCCAGTGAGAGGAATGAGGGATCCCAGACTGCCGGCTTCCTGGGTTGTTTTCTGAGTTTGTGAAGTGTGTGAAAAGGTTTTCGCATGAAATACCCTCACAAAAACATGACAAATGGTTTTAAAATGTTCAAGTTTGAAAATAAAAGACCATTATTAATTACAGTATTCTGAATTGCACATCCTTGAAACATAATTGAGCCTGTCATATAGACACATTGGCATAAGCAATAGCGTAAAATTGGCACGCAAAAGTTGATACAACTTCACTCTCTTTTACAGAGTGGGGAGTGTTATACCATGAAATAAGCGTGAAATGACAGATCAATCAATTCGCTGCTCAATTTGTAGTCCAAACAAATAAATACTAACATTTGAATGTGTAATTAATGGGATATGTGTTGATTTAGATTAGTCTCAGAAAATGACAAGTAATCTTCCCCTGTTGCTAAACGGTGTTGGTAAAAGGTGTTATGTCGCAGACAACAAAAAACTATTATTTAAAATCAGTTTTCAAACATGGTTTCCCTCAAACATAACAGAAGAATGTTGCTACTTAGGTTATACCACTCTATCTGTTTCTTTGGATATTTTGTGTCAATGTTGGTGCATTAAGAAAAACGAAAAAAATGTATAATTAAACAAGTGGTTTCTGATGGGGAAAAAAAGTATACTCACTTATCGCAGTTGCAAATGAAAAGGCCGAAACCAGAAGCACCAACGCCAGAGTCCTCATCCTGTATTTGGTCGTCTGTCTCTGCTCTCTGAGCCCCGATCCTCACCAAGCAGTCCTGTACCTCAACACAACTCCCAGAGAGACTTAAGAAATGTCCTCTCACTCTCTTTAAGAAGGTTTCTTCTCACCTCTGACATCATTGGGAGTCTGAAGCTGGCACCACCCCCTTGGTAAGAACAGATATGAGTTCTGTTGCGATAGCTTAGGTGTTTTTTTTTACAATAAATTGTTATGTTTACCTACAGTTTTTGACATTTTGTTTTACATGTTCAAGGCCATCTGCGCTAGAAATGCTTTTACTTAATGTGTACTGTTTTGTAACGTAAGCCAAAATTCAATTTCTATTAATAAATGCCATATTTCCAATAAAGCTCATGAGCTTGTACAGTAACTTAATAAAAAGCTCTAAAGGGTAGATTTAGTGCACATATATTATTAAAATGAAGACAAAGTGGCAGATATACCTCAAGGAAGACATTATTTTCTCAGTGCATTCAAAGCAAATGAACGGATGCTTTCGGCACAGTGTAAATGAGCATGGTGTACGTGATGCCTGCTTCAGGGCAGAGAGTGGTGAGAACTGTGAGCTGAGCTCGAGTCATGCCTGTTTTTGACATATGACCTGAGAGCTATGTGTGCACGGGCATCACGAGAGGAGTGTGTGGGCAGCAAATCAATAGCATCCTTTTATTTCCTCGGCCATTCCCCCATAACCTGCTGTCCACCTCAGGCTGCTACAGAGCTAAGAATCTGTGCACGCAGGAACGCAGACACGCCCATGCTCCTTTTATGAGACATAAACTAACGTTTTATTGAGACAAGAACAAGAATATATTTCGAGAAATAAGCTGATGGATTCTGGAGGTGATCAAAATAATAATTATTAAAAAATTGACATTCTAGATTACGGATGTTTTGTATCAGGTCTATTATTTTCCTCATGTTTTTTACAAATATAAGTCACATTTAGCCAAATAAAAATCGTTATGTCACACAAGGGAAATTACATCAATGAATCCAGGAACAAGATATCATTGATACATCACAATTAATTATTAATCTGATTGCCTTGGTGCATGTTCTACAAAGCTAGAAAATGGACATTCATAGCCTGCATTAAAATTGCACAATAGCATAATATTAAAACAGTTGCTAAAAAAGAGAGGCTGACTCAACCATTGTTGGTCAGGGCCTCCACTATGATACTATAAATACAGTAAGTATGTAACATAAGTTCTTGAAGTATATAAGAGAACATAAAGTTATAAAAAGGTGATGAAAATAATGTTAAAAAGTCTACAAAGGAAATAACTTGTATATATTTGTGACTTTTTTTAGGTTTCTTTTTTATTTACTTTTGGACTTGTTTCATCACTGTAACTACATTTGTGTGTTCATTTTAAGAATGTAATTAAATCTCAAAATAGATTAGTATGTAGTTATATTTTTACTGAGAAATGGGGCATATATTTTGCGGCTTGTCGGATGTCGTATGTTTACAGGTTGTAAAGCCCTCTGAGGCAAATTTGTAATTTGTAATTTTGGGCTATACAAAATAAACTGAATGGAATTGAATATTTAACAAATAAACATCTTTATGAAGACAGAGACATTGTGAGCAATTGGTAGTTTTCCCACTGATGTTATCTCATGCATGCTCAGGCTGCACTACATGTGATCCCTCATGTGCTAACAGCCGAGTTCAGGGGGAAATAAATCCTTCCCTAAGAGCAACTGACTTAACATACCACACATAGTGACCGTTAGCTTCTTTCCTCATTAGTCTGCATTGTGTTTCGTATTTTAATACAATTGTTCCTGATGTTCTGAGAGATTCTAGAATTAACAAAGGTGTATTTCAGACTATAGAAATCGAAGTCAACCTTATATATTCTCAGAAATAATAACAAACCTGGCATGTTCTGTTTTTTAAACGATACCCAGCAGACAAAGTGGTTGTGTTGTATTATTGGCCAAAAGCCATATCAATAAGACCATCTGGTTTGTAAAATGCAAGAAAAATATCAGACCAGACAGAAGAATTAGTTCACGAATACAACGAGAGTAGCAGTCATTCGGTGAATTCACAAGGCTTCAACAAACGTCCCCTAATTTGCCAGTGATTTTAATTCCCTTTTTTTGTTGGTCATATCATTTCCTCACTGACACAAACACCAGCATTCTTCTGCAAACACAAAGCAAAATGTTCAGTCAAGAGATAGATGACGGAAATAGTCGTCACTTCACGTAACTGCTGGGTGGATGCACGTCGAGCCTCATGGGCTTTGATCATGTTCAGTGCTGTTAAGAGCAGCTCTAACAGAGGCTGTTTCTTCATGCAGTAACAGATGACATCCAATTCCTCATGACCAATTCTTTGTCTTTTTCACAACACACATTTCTACTTGCCATTATGCACAGGTGCTACTAAAAACGAAGGCTATCTTTATTCCAGAAAGCCATGACAGTGGGACAATAAGCCAGCCAGCATTCACAATACCAGGACCTTGGAGGTTCTATTTTAATTATTTAAACCTGTAATTTACCTACAGACATGACAGCTTGATGATTCTCAGTGGGGACCTTTGATGGACGTTGCCCAAAGGGGTTTCATAATGGGCCCAGCAGCTCCATGGTCCAGTAACTGGTTAATCAGTCCCCTGAAAGCACACAAAGCCACTGTATGATGGGACTAAAACATGTGCAGTGAAACCAAAGTGGAAAAGACCTTCCCCACAAAGGTCATTTCAAAAACAGTGAATTGCTGCAACATGTTGTAATGATAGATTGAGCGGAGACATTTTGAATGTTACGGGTTTCTTCTGTGCTTTTCCTGCTATAACAAGGCAAATGTATGCTGTGAAAAAGGTCTATGACTTTGACTACTGTGTCTATAGCTTCTTCAGAGGCGCATGATAAAATTTCAGGGTGCACAACTGCACTATTGCCAGTAGAGGGAGAAACAGTATTTATCTTCTTTCATTTCTCCTCCACTGTGAAACATTGGGCCATTTAGTACATGAATTGACATTCAGCAGCATACCATAAAACATGAAAAAAATATAGACTGCTTGTCTAATCTCTATATGTTGGATTACAACCTGGCTGCGTCCAAATGTTTGGCTAAATTAGGTGTGAAGCCGAATATAAATATATATACAAATATATATACAAATATATATATATATATATATATATATATATGTATATTCTATTGCTATTGTATTGTAGTTTTATGTTCTTGAATTTGAAGTACAGCAAGAAGTTTGTACTTTTCTTTGCTACCACTTCCGTTTCCGACATAAAACGTCATCGTCGTGTCACCATATGACCTGAGAGGTTTGCTTGTTGAACGTGTGAGCCTCTCCCGGTTTAACATATCTGGACTACCAAACAAAGCATTTGAACTCAACTGACAGTATTTTTTGTCTTTTTTAAACAATGAAGGGATCGTACTTATGTTTCGGCACCAGTGTTCCTCACAAATATTCCTAAAGAAAACGGTTTTGGCGAGTTAAACCACAAAACTCTGAACTACCACCCGGAGCCGTTAGTCGGTGTGTCTTGGACACCAAAACGAACGCTGCTGAAGTAACGCGGGAAACGCTCCAGTGTTGGTTCAGTGTTTCCCAGGGAGGAGCAGCCGCTAATTCATAGACTTAAGGATATTACCATTATTAGAGACATTAAATGACCCCACAATCTAGCCTTTCGCTCTGATCTGAACCAAAAGGCATCCTTGACAACCCCGCTGCCAGCCGGCCGTGTTGTGTCCGGACCGTTTGAACCCGGAGGAGCAGTTCAGTATATGTCGGTCCCCGCGCTGCTCGTCAACGCTCGTCTCTAGCTACCGAGCGGTTGTTAGCTCACACACAAAGAGGGCAGTCCGGCTCACGAGCTCCACAGCCACCAGACGGCCACCAGCTCTGTTGATTTGAGACATGGATACGTTTCAGAAGGTGGAGAAGATCGGAGAAGGGACGTATGGGGTAGTTTACAAAGCCAAGAACAAAGTCACCGGAGAAACTGTTGCCCTCAAGAAAATCCGCCTGGACACGTAAGTTGAGTCTGTTGGTGAACCACCTGGCGCCGCGGGAGGCCCAGCTAACGCTGTCTGCTACTTCTACTCTGGACAAGGGGATTACACTGTAGCCCTCCCGTCAGGGGATGTTACACATACAACTACATATTCAACATAGCGTTATTATTGTACATATTTGGCATTCTACACATTTTACTGCAGCCATTTCACTTTAATTAAGGAGATGAGACTTTTTTTGTAGATACATTGAATGGTGCCTTGAGAAAAGGAACAAATACTTTTCGAATACTTGTCGGTTGTCTAGGTGCACTTTACTATTACAAAATACTATTATGTAGGCCATATATGTACAGGACTGTATGCGGTTCCAGTATAAGAGCGAGATTGTACAGCTCTCGTCATCTCTCCCCAATGGACAAACAAGTTTGTTTGTTTCTTAAGTTGCTTTGACTGTTTTCCCTGTGAAGAAGCAGAAGTTATAGACTAATATGATTTAAACATCTAATTGAATGTGAAACAAGCAAATATATGGGGGGCGGGGGAAACCCAAGCAGTAAATAACATTAAATTACAAGTGAATGAGCTTCTTTAGCAAAGACGGTTAATTCAATGTATTTTTTCAGGGAAACGGAGGGTGTTCCCAGCACTGCCATCCGAGAGATTTCCCTTCTCAAAGAACTCAGTCATCCAAATATTGTCAAGTAAGTGCCCAATGTTACAGCTTTTAGCTAAATTGGTCTTGCAAGATTCTCCTATTACTTGGTTTTGTCAGTTTTTAAGCCAACCTGCCCGTTAATATGTTTCAGATTGCGTGATGTCATCCACACCGAGAACAAGCTCTACCTTGTTTTTGAGTTCCTTCATCAGGATCTGAAAAAGTTCATGGACTCCTTCACAGTTGCTGGTATCCCACTGCCTCTCGTTAAGGTAAATGTCAGCTATTTTTGCAAAGCAAATCTTTCTCACTTTCTTTAAGAAATTAAGAGTTCATTTACCTGAGTTTGTGTGTGTTTTGTAGAGTTATCTTTTCCAGCTGCTGCAAGGCCTGGCCTTCTGCCACTCTCACAGGGTTCTTCATCGAGACCTGAAGCCCCAGAACCTCCTCATCAATGCCCAGGGGGAGATCAAGCTTGCAGACTTTGGCCTTGCTAGAGCCTTTGGGGTGCCTGTCCGCACATACACACATGAGGTAACGTGTACAGCTACCCACACCCAACAAGGATGGTTTAAAGTGCATTTTCATGCACTCATCATGCTTCTTTCTCACTGAATTTAGTTTTCTGATATAGTCGAGAAAAAATGCTTATTGTTTTTTTTTTTCATTGCCGAGTGTCACTAAACCAAGCAGTTTTCAGGGTTTTCTTTTTTTGTTTTAGTGCATTGTTGTGGATATTGTAATTTGGGTTAATTTCTTCCGGAGAAAAAGTGTTTTCCGAAATACAAACTGCTTCTGTGATATTTTTCAGGTGGTAACACTTTGGTACAGAGCACCAGAAATCCTCCTGGGCTGTAAATACTACTCCACAGCTGTTGACATCTGGAGTCTGGGATGCATCTTTGCTGAAATGGTATTTGCACGAGGTTTCATATTTTATAATACGGTTGTCTGTGAATGAATAAAGCCTTACATGATGCACATGGATCAAACGTAACATCTAACCAACAGGCGTTCCTCATTGTCCACTGTTGTACAGCTCACCAAGAGGGCCTTATTCCCCGGCGACTCTGAGATTGATCAGTTATTCCGAATCTTCCGAACCTTGGGGACACCTGACGAGACCGTCTGGCCAGGAGTCACATCGATGCCTGACTACAAACCTTCTTTCCCCAAGTGGGCCCGGCAGGATTTATCCAAAGTGGTGCCGATTCTCGATGAAGATGGAAGAGAACTGCTTGGGGTGAGAACATCTGTCAGTAATTCATAGCTTGAATTAGCATTAATGGACTTCTGCAAAGCAAGTTGGTCTTGTTTGTTTGTGTGTGTGTGTGTGTGTGTTAGTCAGAAAGATCAAAAGATGATGTTCAGAGGTATGATGAATTTGGTGAAACGGGTCATGAAGCATGACCGACTGGACTTCAATAGAACACACTCGTCCCAGGATCGTCTGTCCGTCTGTTCATTTGGATGAAGATCCAGATGCAGATTACAAGCTCTGGTGGAAGGATGTAATGTTTGTTTTTATTTTGTCAGTTGTCAAATCAAGGATATGAAAGCTTAAGTATATTAAACCTCTAGTAAAATTGCTGCAATTAGTTGATTAATTGAAAAGTCCATAAATAGAAAGTCAACATCAATTTCAATAATTGATAATCTTATATAATGATAAACTGATTATATTTATTATATGTTTATAATATTTGTTTTTTTTTGTCTTTGCAGGAAATGCTGAATTATGACCCAAACAAAAGGTTATCTGCTAAAAACGCCCTTGTACATCGATACTTCCGCGACGTCACGATGCCAATTCCTCATCTGAGACTCTGAGTCATCCAAACATCCGTCGATTTTAAGGCCAACAATGTCGCACCAATAAGGACCTCCTCGTCACGCCTCGTATCCACGACTTGAATGGACAGAAAAAGTGGACACTACAGGATATGTTGCATCCTTAAATGGATATTTGTTAAAACCTAAAACCAGCTTTCTAGCCGATCGTTGTCCCGAGAGTTGTTTTTCCAGCCGTGATGTTATCATTGTTATGAACGTTTAACTGTAATCTTCAACATCATTATTTTTGCATATATATCTGCAACTGCCATTTTTGATGTAAATGTCAATTTGTGATCGAGATGCTCTGACCGAGTGCAGGTAGACTCAATCTAGTTGTCTATTATATTTCCAAGTATAAATTATATATGTTGACTTTAAATTCAAATAGTCAAGTAGTTAGAATTTAAGTTTGTGGGATAGTGCAAATAGCAAATGTCGTCCTTTGAGAGACTGAGCAGTGGCTGAATGAAAGAAGTCAGTGACGGTCGTCACGCAACAGTTTGTGCTAAAAGAACACGAGCCGACAATCGTGTTCTTTTAGGTTTGTTTTCTTTGAATTCATTACCTTTGGGTCTCAAGTATCTTGAAGGGATTTCATAGCGGCACCTTTTGGTTGTTAACACACAACAATGTTTCTCGGTCGTTGAGGTTTGCTGGCGGGATTTCTCACCAAACTGAAGTTCTCAGCTTTGTACATACAGCTGTGATATACAAACGTTCCCTGTTGAAGTTCAGATTTTACAGAATTCCATATGCGGTTGCATCTTTCTTACTCTAGATTTTATTCAAATGTAATGAACCTTTTTTATGGATATTGTTTATTTACAGTTTGCAAAAAATAAACTTGTCTCAACAACTGTTGTTTATTTGAGTGAGGATGATTCCGGTCTTGCGGCTGCTCTTCAGGTGGTCTATTTGAGGGCTGTCAGCGGGGCTTTCTTCTGTTCTGGTGCCAAGGAAACTTATTCCAACTAGTAACTCAAAAGCTGTCTTGCATTATTAAATCAAATTCCTGCTACACATCTCTTTTCTTTGACTGCACACAGTTGGCTTCTTGTCACATTAATAATGAATGCTTTTGTTAACCCATTCAGTTTTTAAAAAATTACAGCCGAGACAATCCAATAATGATATATTCTCAAATTATGCAAAGAAACACATGACAGTTTAGGGTGGTTTTCTTTTGCTTAATTTATGTATTCAAAAATCACCTGACTAACTTTAATCATAAATTGTTCATGACACCACTCACTGGAGCCATAAATACGTGAGTTTGAGTATAATGACGCCTTCGCCTGGTTACAATCTGCTGGAAAGTATGTCCGTGACACAATGCACAGTTACAAACAAATCTCTGAACACTAATTTCATGAACTCCGTGTGCCGATTAGTCGCTGATCTTTGTGAAGTGGACTGAGGCGCAAAGGCTCATTTCTGAGCCAAATGTGTTGCCTGGGTCCAGACCGTAAGGCCTTAGCGCTTGAGTAAAGTTTGTTGACAATAACTAATTTCAGGCAACCAAATGCATGTATTTGATCTCATTTCAATATGTACAAGCAGCACATGAGCAACAAGAAGTCATATCTCTGGTAGTGCAGTTGAGCTGCATTTCACCCATCACAAGTACTTTGAGATTTACAATTTATTTTTGTCTTTTTTTGTGTGCATTAGTAGCCGCTAAAGCCGCAAAGTCCTTTTGTGAATTTGGCCCTCAGTATTTTAAGTGTAATGTTTATCATTCTTGGCAAACAAAAAACATTAATCTAGTTTTAAATTGAATTTAAAGTGAATTGCCCTGGAAAAAGTTGCACAAAACTCCAAACCACTAATTGGGTGCTCCAATGAAATTTAACTAACGGACTTCCAACTAAATACGTTTTTATTAGTCATATTTAGATGGCATGTCAGTCCAAGGAGTTCAGCTTCAGGAAACTAAGTTGAAATCAAGAACAGATGTACAGGAACAGAAATTAAGCACAGAAAGTAATGCATAGCTTTGGACCACGGCGATGCTACCACTGGGAGCGCCAACGTCTAAAATGATTAAATCTTACAAATAGCGGCTTAAGTATGTTTGCGTCTTCTTTTCTGTTTAGGAGAGGACAGACCTCTTGCATTAACAGGTGACGTCTGCCTTTTCTTTCAAAGTGAACAATAATTAGAGGCAGAAAGGATAGATGAAAATGGGAATATTTGCATATTATTAAACATTAGGAAATCAAAGTTATATTTAGATAGAGATTGATTGCATTATTTTAAATAATCAATTGGTAAAAAAAAGTTAAAGCCACAATATACGTATGCGCTCGGCTTCTGAGAGAAGTTCATCCATAAACTGAAACATTTAACAGTTTCTTGCAATGTATCCTCATATCAAAGTTATGTTTATTGAAGTTGTGAGGTTGCCTGTCAAAGTGACAACATTGTTGTGGTAGCATTATACCTGACAACACTATAGTACTTACTTTGATTATGACCAGAAATGTTTAAAGACTGATGAATAAATAATGCTCCAAAATTAAATCTGAGGCATTTAACTAAACATTTGTATTTGTATTGGTATCTTTTGATCTCAGGGTTGCCTTTTGTTTAATATTAAAATATCAATAATTTGTAGACATAGTATATCTATTTTAATGCATCCAGCAAATCAACCAAGATGTATTTTTTTAAATGTATTCATATAGCAAAATGTCATGTAAAATAGAAAAGGATAGATTGTAACAGTTATATTATAGTGAGCAGTCTGGTAAATTGTAAAAATGAAAAAGTAGAATATTTGCAGCATGAACAAAAAGAAACAAGATGGAGTGATTCAACACAAAAGATCACAGGCAAGTTGACACGCCAGCAGACACAAATATGACTGATAAAACTTAAGTGCAGTGCATTCTGTTTAGAAATAAGTGTTTGGCCGCGATGACAAATTGAAATCACATGATTGCTTTCAACAAGAAGAAATATGTCAAACATTCACATCTGAAAGTGTGAAAGTATACAGATATTGTAACGACTCGTGTGTAGACCCAAATGCACCCTCGACTCCAGGGATCCTTCGAACTTATATTCCACACTCTGGAAACGGCAGGCAGACTCAACAGGACGAAGGGCTGGTAGGTTCTCGGGGAGTCGGACTAGCGGGTTAACCAGGGACAGGCAGGGTCGGCGACAGGAAATCCCTCTAGAAACAAGTGCTGGAGAGTCTGGCATAGAAAAGGAAGAAGTGTGGGTGTGTGTGGCAGGAGACTATATAGGGATTTGATTAGTGATCAAAGACAGGTGTGTGAACAGGTGAAGGAAGTCAGACTGACGAGGTGGGAGTGACTGAACCATAGAGTGAGGAGCTGAACTGTGACAACAGGTGTGTGAACAGGTGAAGAGAGTTAGACTGACGACGGGGAGTGAGGAGGGTGTGGAGCTGAAACTGTGACAGATATAGTTCAACAATCCAGCACTTTAAAACCTTTTTAGGCTTTTGGAGATTCAGAATGTGAGCCCATACCAGTGATATTGCATGTTTAGCTGATTCACTACAAATCATGAATACTTTCAATTCTGACCATGTTGCATAACAAGTGTTTGGACCTTTTAACACTATGGAATTTTTTAGCCTGTGTTTTTAGCCTGTGCCATTTATTTCCGTATGGTATGAAAATCAAGTTGCAGACTCGTGAAACTATCGTCAAAGTGCACATATAAAAAGAAAAAAAATCCGTCTGGACTTTAACTGTCATATCACAATAACTACAATTTTTAAAAAGAACACAGTTACAGTCAATTTAAAGATTGATTTTTTTTACCAGGAGCACATAAAGAAATCTTAAATCCGACAGCATGCATTTAAAATGTTCATCAGTTTTGTGGTTAAGGAGCCAAAACTAGAATAAAAAAACACTGGTATGGTACTTTAACGGGGTTGGGTTGGGTTTGTGCATTTAGTTTAAATCTCGAGTTTCTTTTTCATGTTAAGCTTGTAGAGGATCTGGTAGCCATCATCCCAGGCATAGAGAAGCTGCTCCTGCGGGTTGTACTTCAGACTGGAGTGTGCTCCGTAACGCTTTGGGAAGTAAATCAGTGGTGCATCTTCGTTGGTCACCATCCCGTTGGCGTCAAACACGCACTGGACACGTGAGCGACCGGGCTGCTTGGTGTTGTACACGACATACAAAGTGCCACAGATGACAAAAGACGCCTCCGCATTCTCTCTCGGACAGTTTGTGTCCCACATTTGCTCGATGTCCAGCGAGGTGGCGTCCATTTTTGCCAGAGAGATGTACCTCTCGTTCTGCCGCGTGGCATAGATGGCCCACAGGCCTTCCTCATCCACAGCCAGGTCCATCACTGTCTCTGGGCTCAGGCCGTACACTGGGACGTGGTCCTGCACTGGGAACACTGCTCTGTCTGTCACAGAGCTGTTCTTCATGTCAAATTTAACCATCATTATCTCTTCAGCCAGAGTTATATAATATGCATAATTGTTGAAGACAACGTGTCCTGTTCCGCTCCAGGCAGACGGCAGCTTCAAGGCCTTGGACAGGGTAATGCCAACGGAGCGGGAGAAGTCTTGCACAGAGGCAAACTCATGGATGGTGTCTTCATCTGTCCCGTTAAAAATGTAGACCTTCCCAGAGCCTCTGCCGGCGTCTTTGGCCCACATGCCCTTTGGCCCTCCGACTCGCTTTAATATCTTCATGGCTTTTATGCTGGAGATCATGTCGCTGCAGTCTGAATAGGAGAGAGCGACAAGCTTTACATGTTAATATATATATGTTTATATTTGACCTTCATTTAATTATATCAAGACTGTCGTGTATGGCAGAGCTCGACGAAGTTATTTATTGTCAAAAGTTAGACAAACGGTTCATTGCCACTTCCTGTTCAATCAAATCTCTTCACTCTAAGTCTTCTTAAAAATACAGATTTTTGCAAGAGTTAGTGGTTCCAAGAAAACACCTTTTGTGACTTTTGATAACATGTGTGATACTCAAGGTCGTTCTCAGACACAAGTTAGTCAGTCTACATATCAACAAAGCCAAAGTGGGGGAAAGGGTTTTTATTAAGTTGGTGACTCTACAGGGAAGTGTTTGTATATAATATTATCACAGTACAATAATACAATACACTTCAAGTAGTTTATAAGTGATCTATCAATATTATATAACTGCTCTGTAGTTTAGATTATCGAATTGATGCCTACATCACTTGCTTTTTTTCACAATTTTACAAATGATTGTAGATTGAGTATGTTAGGCCTAAGTATTTTCAAGTTCATCCTCAATACAATACAGTGTTTATTCAGATACTACGTTGTGCTGTGCACATCATATCTCACCTGATAGTTTTGAATACTTGGCCTTCTGCTTCTCCTTCACCAGCATCACCTGCTGCTCTATCAGCTTGTCGTCCACGTCCACACACGGCTGAGCTCCGTTCTGAGTCTCCAGGTAGTCCAGCTCACGCTCAACCCGATCCACCCTCGTCCCCACACCGTCCAGATTCATTCTCAATGTCTCTTTCTCTTTATCGAGGGACTCCAGCTGGGAAACCATCTGTTGCTTCAGAGCCCGCAGCTCGGAGGCGTAGCGGGCGGTCTGTTCATGCCACAGAGAGATCCGGTCCTGTTTTAAAGGAAGGAGTTGTAGTGGTCACTATCATTCACATGTATACATGACATCTATTGCATCTGTCCTTCCGGGGAGAGGGATCCTCCTCTGTTGCTCTCCTGAAGGTTACTTCCCTTTTTTCCCTGTGAAAGGGTTTTTTGGGAGTTTTTCCTGATCCGATGTGAGGTTCTGGGAAAGGGATGTCGTAAGTGTACAGATTGTAAAGCCCTCTGAGGCAGATTTGTAATTTGTGATAATGGGCTATATAATATAAACTAAATAGAATTGGATCGTTCCCATTTCACCTGTTTGTACTTTAGTATTGTCTTGTGTACTGTGAGCAATACATGATATCTCTTTCACAGGAACTGTGACTGCACTTCTAGAAAGCTTTGAGGAGGCTATAATTGTATGTTATTTTCAGGCTCAGTAATAAGGGACTTAAGAGGGACATAATAAGAAGGACACGCATCCTTCAAACAGCCAGGTTCAGCCCACACGTGGCAACTCTCCACCGTGCTCAAAGCTCTTTTTTAGCAAAACACTCAATCCTACCAGCACACTTTGTAGCAGACACTGACCTTTGACCTCGCAGCGGATGAGGACAATTAAAAGAGATTTTTCTCGACAGGTGATCATTAAGGTCTGACAGCACACTACAGAACAAAGCAGAAACGGAGGGATCTGGATATATAATATTTTTTAAGAGTTCTGAGCTATACAAATTAACTGAATTGAATTGAATTCTGTTTAAAATATATAATAAAGGGATTAGTAAAATAATTCTGATGAAGTATGTTATAATTATTTTAATATAATGTTTATATTTAATATTTTCACATTAACAAAACCACAACATAAAAACAGAATAACTGAACGACAATATCCCCATGGGGAGTTATTGCTGGGTCCTTGAGGCATATTTTAAACTTTGAGAGATATTTGTACAAAATAAGTGTTGTAATTACTTTTATCTCATCGACATGATGAATGTAATATTGGGAAGTCACTATGGCAGAATCCTTCTCAACAAACCAGCTTTCATATCATTATTTTCCATTTTGTAACTTTAAGAAAACTGCATTTATCTTTCAGATTATAAGCAAATACGGACTAATTTAACTTTTAAATTTAGGTTATTTCTAAGTCTCTGAACCCAGACAAGAAGCTCATACACTTATACATTTCAGAGAGCTGTATTTTCCAGCATGTGCCCCAGGATTTGCCCACATCTGCATTCCATTGCCTTTTCCCTGTCCCAGGAAGTTTCCTCTCAGAGGGACTCTGGAGCGCAGGGCTCGCAGGGAGGTAAAAGGAGTCTTACCTCAATAGTGAGCAGCCTTCGCTCCAAGTAGTCAATCAGTGCTTGGTGCTGGGCGCTGGCAACGCAGGCCAAAGTTACCAAGACAACAAGTCCTCTCATTTTGGGTCAGCTCAGTGTCTTTAGCTCCTTGAGTTGAGTGAGAGTGAGGAGGCAGCAGCAGATTCCCAGAGGTGGGCTGGAATGTTTTAGTGAGCTGTCTGGGAGGAGCCAAATACATCTGGTGAAGATGAAGGCACACAGTCGCCAACAGAGACAAGACACTGGTTTTTATTTTTACATCAGCGTTTACCTGATTACCAAACTACTAAAAAAACAGCCACTACAAATATATAATATACAATCTGATGTTTAAATGTATATGTGGCTTTTAGGAGGGAGTACGTTTCTTACTCAGAACACATGACAATAATGTGGCACAGGACCACACGTTACGTAGGAAGAGGAAGCGTAATGTGAGAGGGAGTCAGGAGTCAGTGAGGCACTGTCCTCCTGGGTTGAGGGGAAGACCATCGACTGTAGATTTAAATCAACTGCCAATAAACTCTCTGACAACGCAATAATGGCCTATTCTGCGTATCACCATATATTAACTATTCTAACTTAGATGTTGTCTTGAGCTCTAATCCAAACAGGCAACTTAATGCTTAATGGAGAAAGTAGACAGATAATGCGCTTCACTTTGGCAGGACATGAAATATTGATGCTAACATTTTAGATTTAGATTTGATCAAATAACATTAATCCTAAAAATGGAGGTTGGTTGCCCCGTGCCAGGCACAAGTCTGAGAGATCACATCTGGCAACAAATAAATTAAAATCAGTTGTAACTCTCAGAAATAACGCATTTGATACAATCGATCATTGAATAACTAGAGGTTATATCAATATCAAACATTTGTAAGAAGTTTAATATATTGATGAAGTATTTTGTTGTCATGTTACATTCAGTGTCTGCAGCGTTTTCCAGCCGCCTCAACAGAAACAGTTGTAATAATAAATATATGTAGCATAACAATAACAGCAGTTAGTTTGGCGAATGGTGAATTACTGGGGAAATAGGACATAGTGTCTCTGGTCCCACCCTAATTATGAGAACACCTTGCTGTACTAAAGTCAATAATGACACTGCACACCTCTTTTTCAACACAGCTGGCTTTATTTAAGACTGTGTTCATGCTATGATTCATACCTTGCTGTCCTTTAAACATAATATTCCACAGAAACACATTTCTGGAGGACAAAACCTTTTTACATTGCGTTAACTAGAGCAGTCAGTCGTTCATTCAAGCTCTCTTGTATGATTATATGTAAATTACACCATGTGAATCTGAAGTGGTAAATCGATTTTTGCAAATCAAAACAGGATTAATTTCATTCTGTACAAACTACAATGCCATAGTTTTGCATTTTCTCATTTTCAGCACCACGGCAGAAGGTCTCCCGATACACACGGTGCATTGGCCCAATCAAAACAACATAATTTATCAAAAGTGAAAAACAAAAGGCACTGTTGCCGGGTGAATGTCAGCTATTGCAAGGGAGAGAGTGTCAAAAGCTTTTAGTTTGAAAGGCCCGGGTGAGCTTTATCAAGCTAAAGATTGTGCTGGTGTTGGCCAGGAACTGTTATAGAGGAGGTCTGCTCTGCAGTGGTTGGTTATGCTCTGCACTTCTAAGTAAAAGATTTTTTTAAAAGTTTTAAAAAGTTAGAAGAAAATGCTTCCAACACTTCATTATTATAAAAATAAGGTAATTGCCTGTACTTGTATAGTGCTTTTCTTGTCTTCCGACTACCCATAACGCTCTAACAATACCCATTCATACACTGATGGCAGTGGCCAAGGAAAATATAGAAAAGAAAATATAACCCTCTATACTGGGTGTGTCCTGCCTCATACTTGTTTACAGGCTCCAGATCACCATAAACATGAGCAGAAAAAGCAGTTTAGAAAGTTAATGAAGCAATGGAAAAACATGTGGAAGGGTCACAGTTTACTATATTATATTATATTTGAAGATCCTATTTTAAAATATTCTATACTCTTGGATAAACACATCCTTCTACTTTAAAGGGTTGTTTTTTGAGCTATCCATATCCATATATCCACAGCAGGCTGTGTAGTACTGGTGACAGATCAAATTAAACTTAGAAATTGGACGAATGCGCCTTAAAACATTTAAGCATGACTTGAATGACAACAAAGCCCTGCTTTGGTGTGGAGAACAATATAATACTTGATACATAGAGGATGCACGTTTTGCCAACTTTGAACATTTACATTTGAACATATTTTTACAGATTTATCTTCACATTCGCAAACTCTTTCAAGCAATTGCTTTCAGTCAGAGACATTATTCAGGAAAAGAACAGGTAGAAAGTGAAAGCTGCTCTGCACTGGCTCCCTGTAAAATCAAGAATCACATTTAAATTTCTTCTCCTCACCTACAAAGCCTTGATTGGTGATGCTCCATCATATCTTAAGGAGCTTGTAGTATCATATTGCCCCACTAGAGAGCTACGCTCACTAAATGCGGGGCTACTTGTGGTTCCTAGATTCTTAAAAAGTAGAATGGGAGCCAGAGCCTTCAGTTATCAAGCTCCTCTTTTATGGAACCAGCTTCCACCTTCAGTCCGGGAGGCAGACACAGTCACCTCATTTAAGAGTAGACTTAAGACGTTCCTCTTTGACAGAGATTATAGTTAGGGCTGAATCAGGTTCACCTGGTCCAGCCCCTAGATATGCTGCTATAGGCTTACAGCTGCTGGGGGAAGTTTAGGATACACTGAGCACCTATCTCCTCTTCTCTCTCTACTTATGGATGAATTTTCATCTCTCCAATGCACATTATTAACTCTGCTTCCTTACCGGAGTCCTTTTGACTTCACGTCTCATGGGGCATCGGACCTGGCTGGGTCTGATGCCATGGCCCTACTGATGCTCCGCCCACTCATCCTCTCTACTTCCATCTGCCTGATGGATTGTGGAGGTCTGGATCGTGGTTCATGCCTATTACGAACTATTCATACCCTCTGTCATACTCATTGAATGTGTTGTAACTCTGTAATGTTTCCTTCTGTACACATGACATCTATTACTTCTGTCCATCTGGGTAGAGGGATCCTCCTCTGTTGATCTCCTGAAGGTTTCTTCCCTTTTTTTTCCCGTGAAAGGGTTTTTTCTATTTCTTGGGAGTTTTTCCTGAGCTGATGTGAGGTCCTGGGACAGGGATGTCGTATGTGTACAGATTGTAAAGCCCTTTGAGGCAAATCTGTAATTTGTGATATTGGGCTATACAAAATAAACTGAATTGAATTTAGCATTATAAAAGATTCTAGTAACATTACTTGATTAGCCTAGAACATTTGTGACAATCAATTGAACCTGTGAGGCTAGAGGGATGTGTAGTCCTTGGTATGATAGACTACAAGTTAAAGATACCGTATTTATATCGTAGAGAAAGTCGCGGAACACTAAGCAGCACATTAAATGTCGAAAAAACACAATATATACAACGAGATAGAATATACAACAACAGATATTCTATGTAAACATCAGGCTTCAGCCATGCAGAGAGAGTTTATTAAAAGCAAAACACTCATGTTGAAATCCATTGTTGCAATGCCCCTAAGAAGTGGAGGGTTTAACTTAAAATAAAGCAACACATATGGACCTCTGAAGAGCTCCAATGACAAAGTATTAAAATCCAAGGCTGCAGCGTTGTTACTCATTTGTAAATCTGTCCGAGGCGCTCAAGCTATCTGAGCTTCATACACACAGATGACTCACGACGATGCTGTTTAATGCTGCTACAACTGAAGGTGTATTGTTTTTGGTCATCATTTACAATATGGTCATCCTAATTTATGGTAGTCCGAGGCAAGTTTATGACTGTTTATTGCACTTTGTCCAATCATTGCTAAGGTTTGTTAGGATAAGCATAGACTCATATGAATGTCTTTTTATTATATATGTTGTAGTTATACATGCCTACAAGTTGCTATACCAACCTGGATGTATATGGTTAAAAACAGGATAAGCTGATTATTGTTAACATTTGGTAATGTTAGTATGTAATATTAAAATGTTTCTGGGTAGTGACTGTTTGATTATAACAGAGACAAACATTTGTTAATTATCATTAACAACTCTTGTTTTAAATGAAAGTAACTGACTGAATTGGGTATTACGTTGTTTCAAGAAAATATTGAAAATAGATTAATCATGATTGTCAAATCTCTGGTGAGAATAAATGTAATCAGAAATAGTTGTTGTTGTTGTTGTTGTTGTTGTTGTTTTGCTAGTAGCGGCTAATGTAGCCTTCAGGTCACCTCACTTCTTTCAAATTAGTTTTCACTCCACTGACGCTGACTCTTGTATCATCACTGGAGTCAATGTATCAGATGTCAGCTCAAACAAACACCTGTGAACAGACGTTGTGATGTGTAAAGGTTTCCTTAAAAACTAAGTGTATGTAATTTGATAAAAATTTCTTAATGTGAGCTCTTTGCAGATCATTTGTGAGCAGTGTTCAGACCCTTTCAGGTGGAGAGTCGCACAGGATGGGGCCACACCTTTGTGCTCTGTACTGTAACCATAGGAACCCACCTCACACAGGTGTGTCAGCAGTGCCAGAGTAAAGAACAACAAGGCCTGACCTCATCGTGTGTGTAGAAGTTAACGTTATTCTTATCATATTCATAGTATGTGCAGCAGATATATAAGGTATATAACACTACTAAAAAGAAAGCTAATATTGCTACTTATATTAATATAAACACATAATCCTTTTTATCTTTATGCTTATCAGTATAGCTATGATAATGCATGTGTCATACCATTCTCGAGAAAGCCCAGAAACATAAAGTTATTATTTATAGGCAGTATTTCAACTCATTGCTGTGCATATATCCATTTATGGTGTGAATGTGGTGTAGAGGGCATGGGGACGGACAACATGGCGGTGATTACTGTGTGTGTTTGTGCATTTGAATATGAGTCAATCCTTCTTTCAGCACATTTGCCTACATGATTTTGTGTTCTCCTCAGTGATTCGGTAGAATCCTGTGAGAGGTCCTGAAACATGCAAACACAGGCAAATGTTGTAGGTGCAGGGAAGGAAAGAGGACTGAGGGCCCTTTATTATCAGATGACAGGGAAGTCTCCAAGAGGACAAGACTACCAGGTATGTTCTGTTGGATAATATATACATTAGGAGATTTGATCATGTTGGCTCTTTAAGGTTTCTTATGTTGTGTAGTTTATCAAGAGAAAAGAGACTAAAGAGGCAAACCTTTTAAAATAATGTCCACATGTGTGTTGTTGTAGGTCTCTACTGAAGGGAATTGTATTTAATGTACCAAAAAAACGTAATTTAATCATGATCTCATCTTCCAGAAAAAGAAGACAAAGCAACAACAGGGCACAAGAGCCATTGACACCGAGTCCATCCGACCAACATGGATCAGACATTTAGAGCAGTGACTCACAACTCTGGGATTATAATCTGGAGAATTGAGGTACTTTGATTTTACAGTATGACGCAATGGTTTCTGTTGAATAAAGTTTTCCCAAATCAGATCTTTGGTTTAATGGAAAAGAAGAACAAAGTCTGCTACTCTTGAAGTGAATGACTAAAACAGCAGTGACGATGTGGGGGAAAAAAAGAGGAATACTGGTTATTAGACCTGAAATGTAAATGTTCCCCTCTCTCTCTCTCTCTCTCTCTCTCTCTCTCTCTCTCTCTCTCTCTCTCGCCCTCTCTCTCTGGGCAACAGAGAATGGAGTTGGTCCAAGTGCCTGAGAAATCTTATGGAAACTTTTATGAGGGCGACTGCTACCTACTTCTGTATGTAAGTCTGAGACGGTCACTTTTTGTGGTTTTGGGTGCCATGGCTGCTTGTTTGAAAACCAAAGCCCACTGTTGTATGTGTAGACGTTGTATGCTGCAGCAGAAACAAAAGGCCTTTGTCTTTTAATATATCAGATAAGATCCTGATCTGCACATCACACCACTCTGTTCCCCCTCTGTCCACAGACCCAGAAGGTGAGCAACTCTCTCTGTTATGATATCCACTTCTGGATCGGCTCACAGTCATCTCAGGATGAACAGGGCGCAGCAGCTCTGTACACCATACAGCTCGATGAATTTTTGGGTTCCAATCCCGTCCAGCACCGCGAGGTTCAGAACCACGAGTCTGATACTTTTAAGGGCTACTTCAAACAAGGAATAATGTGAGTGAAAATGTTGGTACAGAAGGCTATCGCATTAAAGACAGTGAAATAAACCCTCATAATTGTAATCCTGTCTTGTTTAGCTTTAAGAAAGGTGGAGTTGCATCAGGCTTGAAGCACACTGAAACCAACAGCTATGACGTCAAGAGACTGCTTCATGTCAAAGGGAAGAAAAGAGTGATTGCAAACGAGGTGTGCCACACTTTATTAAACATTATGGGACATTATGGGACATTTTGGGATGTCAGGAAGAGAGAGTGATTTTTTGCTTGAAATTGTTTCAGGTGGAGATGAACTGGGATAGCTTCAACCTTGGAGATGTGTTTTTGTTGGACATTGGAAAGACCATCGTTCAGTGGAACGGACCCAACTGTAACAAACAGGAAAAGCTCAAAGTAAGATTTTTTGTTAAATAATTCAACATTTAAATATACTCTATTTCTGAGTGTACTATAACAGCTTAACAATAACTTTTCATATTTTACTATCTTCATATGAATTGAAAAGTGACATGGAAGTCACATTTACCTCCTCTTTCAGCTCTAGTGTTTTATTTGCAGCATTGCATCTGAATGTGAGATTTAAGCTTGAGGCGTAGAGTCTGAAACAAGACTGCTTTCCATGACACCCTCACCAGATCTAAATATCATCATTAAATCTCTATGGAAAGCTGTGGGAGTGTGCAGTCAAAGCTCATTTCCTTCTTCCTGCAAGAAGGTCTGATGCTATGAATGATTCATTATCCCACTGCATACAGTTAAAACTATGTAACAGCAATCCAGTGAGGACTGGATTTTCCAGGCATTGATATTCATATTCTAGGTGCTTACATAATTTTGTCTACCCCACATTTAAGTGAGTTCAGATATACTATTTATTTATTAGTTAGGTCACATGTCCGATCATAATAAATATAATTCAGCAGACAACTGTTGCAAAGATATAATGGAGTAGTATTTACCTCTTCTGTGTGTGTTGTTGGCGACGCTTTGTTGACATAGTTTTGCATGTCTGTGCATGTGAGCGTGCCCACCTGGCTAGCACACGGCTGCCGCTCTGCCGCTCTGCACTGCGCTCATACAGCTGTTAAGTGTATCAACTATGACATGAAATGTTCATAATTTATTTAAAACAAGTAGTGTATTTTCTTTTTTCTTCTAAGATTTCTTGATTTTGTGTTTTGTCTGTGTTCTATTTTTGCTTCTCAGGGTATGATATTGGCCAAAGACATCCGAGACAGAGAGAGAGGAGGCCGGGCGGAGATCCGAGTGATCGAAGGCGACGACGAGAGCAACTCTCCTCAAAACATGGTGGTCCTGAATGGTGTTCTTGGAGAACGAAGCTCAAAGCTGACAGACGGACCTCTAGATGAAACCGCTGACCAGGAACAGAAGTCGAAACTCATTCTCTACCAGTGAGCGGCTTCCAGGATGCGGCTTGGAGCATTTCATGTACTTCATGTCCAAAACTGGACATGAACTACATGGTTCTGCAACGTGTTGTTTGCTACTTCTCATTTCTTTGTGTATTTATTTCAGTGTGACAGATGCTGATGGGGAGATGAAGGTCACAGAAGTTGCTTCCAGACCACTTGTTCAGGATCTCCTGAACCATGAAGTGAGTTGGTGCAATATTGACCAAATAAAGAATGTGTACACTTTATTTAATGGCCACACCAACATGGGTGCCAATACCACCATGAAAGATGGTATGGTTGTCCGTCTAGTGTGACATTTAACCATTCCTGTTCACTACTGTCTGGACTCAGATGACTCTAATTAATAGTTTATTTACTGATGGAAAGACATTATGTGTTTTATTATTGTTTGTTTAGGACTGCTACTTCCTGGATCAGGGTGGGACAAAGATCTTTGTCTGGAAGGGGAAAAAAGCAAACAAATTTGAGAGACAGGCTGCGATGGCAAGAGCTTTGGTGAGTTTGATTGCTTCTGCACGGCGGTGTATTAGATACAACACCTCGCTGAAACTAAAACTATTGCAGTCTGATACAACAGTCCTGCAATACAATATACCAGTGTATTTGTTATGATTTTGTCTGATTGGTTGTTATACTGTAGGAGTTCATCAAAGCGAAAAACTACCCTATCACTACAAATGTGGAGACGGTAAATGACGGGGCCGAGTCAGCTCTCTTCAAGCAGCTGTTCCAGAGGTGGACTGTAAAGGACCAGACTCAAGGTCTGGGCAAAGTGAATACAAGAGGAAAAGTGGGTATGTGTGTTTATAACTTTTCAGAAATACAACCAGCACAGACCAAAAAAAATGCTCCAGATGAAAATAAAAATAAACAACATTTTGCTTTAGCTCATATCAAACAGGTAAAGTTTGATGCCTCTCTGATGCACGCGATGCCAGAGGTTTCTGCACAGGAGCGAATGGTGGACGATGGCTCAGGTCAAGTGGAGGTAACTGACAATTTCACTTTGAAGTGGATCAGTCGATCATCTACTATATGAACAGGTCAAACAACTAATAACTGAATACTGTCAGCGTCAACCCTGCTATGCTACCATTAGCATTTAGCTAAAAGTGCAGCTAAGTGTATGATTAGTTAAAGAAGACAAACAGAACTGCATTACCAACAGGGCTGGTCTCAGTACCAAGATCCTTGGAGGCCCCGGGTTATCTGTGTGGTAATTGCTTTGTAGTAATTTGATTAATGACGACTCAAGAGGCCCTTTTTACAGCTGACATTTTTACATGTCATTGCAGGAAAAGCAGCAGGTGTTACTAATAACATTAACGATGGCTCTGTTCTGTTCAACTAAGCTACGACAGTGTGAGAGCTGTGCTATTCTTACTGTGTATTCTTTCTGTCTTGTAAAAAAAGGCCTACTTTGCTTTTTATTTCTCGACAACATCTTTTTTTCCTATTACGTAATGAGTTTTACAGCCTCATAGGGGCACTTACCTTCCTACAGACATTAAATGCAACTCTGTGATTTTGTGTTAATTAAACCCTTTGATTTTCCCAGGTGTGGAGAATTGAGAATCTGGAGCTTGTCCCCGTGGACCCTGAATGGTACGGATACTTCTATGGTGGAGACTGCTACCTGATCCTCTACACTTACTTGGTTAACAACAAGCAGTGCTACCTGCTCTACATATGGCAGGTGAGGATTTGTTTCACACCCAGTGTATTACAAAATGATAATAAGTCATGTTCATACACTCTAATTTTAAGATTATCACAATATTGTTTAAATACAGTATATCCGTCACCGTCCTTGCTTTATTATTTTTTTTATTATTACTGAAATATATGGAGAAATATTTCACCCCTTTATTTTCAGGGTTGTCATGCGACAACGGATGAAATTGCAGCCTCAGCATTTCAGGCTGTGGACTTGGATCAGAAATACGGTGATGAGCCAGTTCAAGTGAGATTAACAATGGGCAAAGAACCTAGGCACTTTATGGCGATGTTCAAGGCTAAAATGGTCATCTTTGAGGTACAACTGCATTTATAATTGTGCATCTGTAAATATTCTGGTGTATAAAGTTTCAATATCAGTAACGACTATTTCTTGTTTTTTCTGCAAGGGGGGCACATCTAGAAAAGGGTCCTCTGACCCAGAGCCACCAATAAGGTTGTTCCAGGTCCATGGTTCTGACCCGTCTAACACAAAAGCCATTGAGGTTCCTGCGCTGGCCACCTCTCTGAACTCCAATGATGTGTTTTTACTCAAGAGCCAATCAGGAATCTTTCTGTGGTGTGGAAAGGTAAGACAGGTGTTACAATCAGTTCAATCAGAAGAGACTTCATTATAATGTTGCATTAACGTATTACATATGCATCCAATTTGAATAGTGCAAAGTATTTGGCGATTTGACTCCATCCTGAAGTAGGATAATCAAGGAGAAGTGATGTTGAGGTCAGATAAGGTAGAATCCCCTCGCAGTCCAGACACTGGTAGTGGTGGTGGTGATGAAGGGAGTTTTTGCAATCTGATGATTGTGATGCTGACTGGGATGGAAGAGGGTTGCATCGGATAGAGATTTTTAAAGTTTAACAGCAACAGTGATTAGCTTAAGGAAACTGTGCAGACTCTAGTTGATTGATTTAAGTTAATGCACACAATCAGCTGATAGACGAGTCACAGGGACAAATAGAGGCTGAGAGATTATGAATGAAAAGGAGTGTAAAGAGCGTCTTCCTGAACTTCCGTTTGGAGAAGGCCTTCGTGCACAAAGCCAGATCTTGGATTAAAACAAAGAGATTCGCTCCTTTGACTGAATGGGAGCAGTTCCCTGCATACAAGTTCAAAAAAGCAGATGTAAAGCCTTCCCAAAATAATGTTATAGCAGCACAGATACCAGTGGTTTGGATGAGATGTTGTACAATCCCATATGTCTAATGTCTGTGTGTCCGTTTAATTGTGGCCATACAGTGTACATGCTAACTAACTATGACTGACTATTTATTGCCAGGGATCCAGTGGAGATGAGAGAGCCATGTCAAAGGAGGTGAGCGCTGTGATTGGCCAGAATTCAGAGGAAGGCTCTGAAGAGATAGTGGCAGAGGGTCAGGAGCCCGTTGAATTCTGGGAGTTGCTTGGAGGGAAAGCCCCCTATGCTAGTGAGAAGAGGTGATGATGAAACACGACTAATATTTTCAATTGGCTTTGTGGAGACTGTTGCAGCAAAAGTAATACACTTGTTTTCCACTCTTTTGCATGTCACCTGGTTGACTGCAGATTACAGCAGCTGGTTTGTGACCACCAGCCTCGCTTGTTCGAATGCTCCAATAAGACGGGCCGTTTCATTGTGAACGAGGTGACTCAGTTCACTCAGGACGACCTCAATGAGGATGATGTTATGCTGCTGGACACATGGGACCAGGTATGATAGAGACTTAAGCACGGTACAAACCTGAAGGATAACCTCCTCAATATACCTGCATTTTTGTGTCGCTTTTTTGTGCCATGTTACTGAACCTAAAAAGTGCCTTTTCTTATCGTTGGTCCCAGGTGTTTCTTTGGATCGGTAAAGAGACCAATGATGTAGAGCGTAAAGAATCAGTGGTGACAAGCCAAGAGTACCTGCGCACCCACCCGGGCGCCAGAGACCCAGGCACCCTCATTCTCTCGATCAAGCAGGGATTTGAGCCGCCCACATTCACCGGGTGGTTCACAGCCTGGGACCCCTCAAAATGGAGTGTGAGTGTTTTTGAACCGACATGGAGCATCAACATGTACAGTGATGAGAAACAAACTAACATATTCTTTCTTTTAGGGAGGAATGAGCTATGAGGAGTTGAAGAAAGAGTTGGAAGAAGATTTAACACCGGTTGATGTTACAACTGTATGTGAGGTCAAATTTATTTTTCAAGCTATATCAGGAGCAAATTATTTTCCCTTGCTGATAGAGCAAGAATAATGTGTCTGATACATTGGTTTCCTAAATGATACCATCCTTCTTAATACATGTCACATGTAGACACAGTTTCTATGTTAGTGGTTGAGGTAAGAATGTTGTATTACATACAGAAGGACATTCAGGAACAGTCACTGTAGGACTGCAAACATCCAGGCTAACCTCAAGCATTAACTGGTTAGCAACTCTTTCCTGAGGAGAACAAGAGACATTTCAATAACATGGAAGAATGTTGAATGTTTAACTCGCTAAACTTGATGTCTAAGAGCTTTGATAAAAAGTAAAGGTCAAAAACTTGTATTAACAAAGTCCTCGACTATCTTATTCAATGCCACAACAGGAAGTGATCAATTAGATACAAATATGAATGATCCTAAATGTAACCTAAATGTGACTTTCTAGGAGGAGGAATGTGTTGTAACCGAGGAAAACGCTGAGCCTTTTCCTCCAGACGACTTGATCAACAAGCTTGTCAACGAGCTGCCTGAAGGTGTTGACCCAACCCAGAAAGAGGTAGGTAGAGAGTGAGGAAGTGAGTGTATGTCAGAAATGAATATTTGATGGTGAGCTAGATGTCATTGGATAATGCAAAACAACCACAATGTTCAAGGTTGGTTTTGACAAGTTATTTTTTTGTTATCTTATAGAGCAAAACATACCCGTATATTAACAAAGCGATATATATGCTTCATGGGAAAAAACACATTGTTGCAGTGTAGGACAGGTGGACCCAAACGCAGAACACTAACAAGCAGTTGGTGTAGGTTAATGAAGTCAGGCTGGATGAAGATGAGAGATGTGGGCAGGTTTGGGAGCAGACAAGCTGACAGAATCCTGGATCACAGGAAACAGACACAAATTAATTCAGGAACAAGAATACAAGTTCAACTTGTACACCAATTCACCAAACCTGGCCTGAGCATATGCTACCACGTACGTTGAGCAAGTGATTTAGTACGGATAGTTTGACCCTCTGGGTATATATGCAGGCTGATGAGAAGCAGGTGTGCAGACTGGGGGGATGATTAGCTGATTGTAGACAGGTGTGTATGATGAGCTGAGCTGGGAGCGAGGAGGACCACACAGACAGGGATGTGCTGGAAACACAGGGGAGGGAGAAACACTTGGAAGTAAGCAGCAGCACAGCTGCGGCCGTGACTTGCAATAATACTCTTTTCAGACATTGAGAATACAAAACTGAAACTTTATTCTGAATATTTAACTGTTTTTCAGAAACATCTGTCTGACTCTGACTTCAACCAGGTATTTGGGATCACCAAAGACGACTTTGCCAGCATGCCGCTGTGGAAACAACAGAACATGAAGAAACTCAAGGGGATGTTTTGATCCGATTTTTTCTTTACTAGAAATCCACTACAATACTTTCTCTCAGTTCCCCATCCACTACAATTAATGACTTTCCATGTAAACTCATTCGGATTTTTATTGTAATTCATACATTTGGTCCAAATTACTGTATTCAAACTCTTTAATACTATATTATTTTTAAACCTGTGCTGATATTGTAAAATCGATACTGAATAATTGTTTGTGATAATATTATTTGAACTCAGTTTGAAAAAATATTAACTGTATAGCCGATTGTGCTGTTTGTGTTTCCGTGTATATATATATATATATAGAATAGAATGAATACATGTTAAACATAAAAAATGTAAATTAATAAATAGGCACATATCTACGTTAAATGTGTAATTTATCAAACTCGGTACCAAACATTTATGTTATTTATTATTATTATTACTTCTGTTAAGAGGGTGATGCACAAGTGAGCTCCAAACCAAACGTAAAGAGAGCTCTACTTTGCCATCTGTTGGACAAATAATATTACAACGGGTCAGGCAAAATATTTCAGGGAACAGAAATGCTTACATTTTTTTTCATGTATTTCAGGAATAGAGTAGTTCATTGTTATCAGTGCTGATAAATTTCTGTTATACTTTTAAAGCATTTTAAATGTTATAGAAACCTTGTGAGGTGACATTTGACTTCAGAATTTCGATAATTATCATCAATGCGATTTTCTTTTTTTACACAAGTTTCTGAGGACACGGCCTGAACTGTCCTTTTGTTTTCAGCGTCATAACTAAGTATCTTTAGTTAGTTTTAAAGCTGCTTATGATGGATATTCTTTGTCACGTCATGATTATAAATATAAGTTGAAATAAATGACTAATTGGCATGAGCATTCTTCAATTTTTTTTATTTGATTTGTCTGGAATGTATTTTTCGTTACAAGTATAAATGTATGTAATTAACAGTTACATTTGAACATGTCATTCAAAGAAAATGTCAAAAATATGTAGACCCATAAAATACATCGTTACAGTAAGAACATCATTTTTGCATGAAGGAAAATGAAACACATCCCTTTGATTACAAATTGTCAATAAACCAACTGCTGTTTGTTCAAAATCCAAAAAAGCTCCAGTGATGGAAGTCTAAATCAGAGTGACCTAACTTTACTAGTTTGTTTCAACAAACCAAATCCACTGACCTGACAGGAAATCAACAGGAACATACAATTAATCGTGGATGACAACATAAACAATCATTGATTGTGGAAACATCTAACCAACCCGAAATGACCCAATTGCTCACGACCCGACTACAATGCCACCACACAGGGCCACAGCAACAGTAACTTCCCATCGGCTTATTGTGTGGAACAAGCGGCATGTATTCTGAGCTGTTTGTGTGCGAGGCTTTGGGCATCATGGCAGCCAACACAACAAATAATCAGGTATTAGCAAGTGAATCAGCATAATGTTGAAATGCAAAAGGAAAACGAGTCAATGCGAACATTAACACCCTGCCTTAAACTCCCAGAATGATAAGCAGCTTCAGCATTCTACTCATTTCCAAATGTCCACAAATGTATTGATATTGCAGCTTGTTTTTTATTTTGTGTAACAGAATTAGATATCAAAATTATTCAGATTTGTTAAACAAAATCTGAAATTGTGTGCATTTTGTAAAGAGCCACCATAAAAGAACAGGAAATGACACGATACAAAATTTAAATCCCTTCAAAATACCAATTCTTGCAGTAAATACCATATCAAATTGTTATTTTATATGCGTACTGCGTACTGATTAATGACATTAATTCATGCGATATTTGGAAATCAACATAAATTCTTACAAACTATCACACATGAGGTGAAAGGCTCTTTTCCGGCCTCGAGCATGAAAGAAATCCGACATTGTAAAAAGCAAACATAAAAAATTGTGATTAAATACAAAGTGTTTACAGCAATCAGAGAAGTCAAAAGAGACGACTTACAGTAAATTTCACTGCATATGTGCAAACATACAGTATCACCACGCAGGCAGCGAAGGCGCCTGCAGCAGGTCAGCTCATTGCGTGTTTGGGAATATTGTTTCTCATGAAATCGGACAAATTTATGCCACAACACAAGAACTTTGAAAAGTGCAAATGCGGCCAAATCCATTTCCTTAAATTCAAAATTCAAACAGGAAAAAGGGGTATAAATGGTAAGTTAGAAACAATAAAAAAGATTGTTGTACAGATCAAAAAGGCAGCATTTTCTCTTCCTTAAAAAAAATCTCTGTCTTATAAACTTTAAAACAGCTATTGTTGATTTCGTGTTGCAGGTCTTGCCCAAAACATTCTTCACGGTGACAGACTCTTGATTCCTACGTTTCTGATGCGATAGGAGCCGAAACAGAAACCGACCCTGTCAAAAATAAGTAGAGCTCCCTTTGTTTTGTCTACAGGTAAATCCTGATCTGTGACCTGGCAGTATAGAAACACACCTTATTAAAAGAGGTAAACAGTCAAAGCAGCATGGACTATTATCCATGTCTATCCACACATTACAAAACAGATAGAAAAAGAAATCATTGGCAAAGAATATTAAGTAGTCAGTAGCAGAATTCCAGCTAGTAAACCACCTGGATCCTGAGTTTCTTTGTGACTTTAAAACATACATTTTACAACTCATCAGTAAAGCTGCAAAATAATTGATCTATTATTTTGTTATAAACAATTTTCAAAACTAGTGTAAAATTATAATTAAAATTACAAGCAGTCCAAATGCCAAAGATATATATATTGTTATAATATGAGAACAAAAAGCAGCACATTTTCACAATGAAGAAGCTAAAGGCAAGTTAATTAGAATCTTTATGCAAATTGACAAAAGCATAAAATCGGATTGTCAGAATAGTGGCCGATTACTCTTCTTTCCATTACCTACTTGTTAAAGTTCTAATTATTAGTTATTATTGGCCTCAAGATTTTTGAAGAAAATTAATGTCAGATGTGGGAAAATCACAGAGCTCTTGAATTATACCAAATGATCAATAATCAATTACCGTTACCCTTTTCTCCAGTAGTAGGTGAAACAGATTAAGACACAACACAAGCTTCAGGGTTTTTGAGGTCTTCGGTTTTCTCGTCGTTGACCAGGCAGTTGCTCGTAGAACTTTTCTCTGAGTCATCAGGCAGCTCCAAATTGTCCGCTTCACCCAGAAACATCCCGTCCTGCTCTGGAGTCTCAGCAGATGCGTCCTCGTAGGCACTTATGCTGTCGGAGTCGTTCCTGTCTGGAGAAGGATCTCGTCCGCCCTCGACACCGTTTCCGTACGGCCTCTGTAGGACGCCGTCCGCAGAGGACGGGTCGTCCACTGCAAGAGACGGCATGTGGTCCAGGGGCTTAGAGACCATCTTCTGCAGCTTGGTCAGGAGGCTTCCTTCCTCCTCTACCTTCTCTGACGCTCTGCTTCCACTGCCTTGGGGTTCACACAGCAGGGAGTCTTTCATCAATTCTTTTGCATCATTTTCCATTTGGCATCCTTGACTCATCACCCCATCCACACCGTCACGTGTGTTCACTGTAGCAGGTGCTTTGTTATCTTTATCTTTGTTGTCCTGCAAAGAGAAATTCAGTTGTCTATAAGTAAGTTAAGTGTCCTTCCAGATAAAACACAATATAGTTACATTTGCTACTTAAGTATTGTATCTAAATGTGCTTGTCAATTTAATACCATCTCTAATCTTCATGCAAGGAAAGAAAAGCTTTGTAAACAAATGAAGACATGATTGTGAAATGTAATCACAACTGAATACATAATAAATAACAAGCAGTGATGTTTGTTATGTATTATGTAGACTTTATGACATCATCAAAATTAGTTTTGTTCCCTTCATTGAAACTTCAAGAAGCCCAGATGTCTTTGACGTGACATGATTTTTTAGATTTAACTTCAAATTAGGTTTGGGTAATCATCTCGATATCTGTCTTTTCATATCTCGAAAGAAACACAGAATGATTTTTTGCTAGTTCAATTTAGAAATAGTCGATATGAAAAATGACATTGTGGGAATTAAATACTTAGAGCTTGAGTGCATTATAATCCACTGTTAGTTAGTATATGCTTGTTATTATCAATGTAGACGACTTAATGTTTTCATGATATGATACCATTGACCAGATCAATTTGAGCAACCTGATTTTAGGTTGAAATTGCTTTATATATATATATATATATTTTATTTTTTTATTGAAAAGAGTCACACTATTTTAAATACCTTTTCTGGAAATGTTATGGGGAGAAGTTACTTTTTCAAAGCTACGAATTCAGTGGTACTTAAATTTGAATATGAAGTATTTATTTAAAGTATTTATTACTGTCAGAACTCTTAAGAATCCCCCTCCCCCCCTCACACTTCCCCATTTTACCTCTTTTAATCTTTCCACCTCTTGCATCAGAGAGCAGACCACGCTCTCCAATTTCCTCTTGGCCTCCCTCTCTCGTTCCAAATCCTAATGCAAAGAAAATCAGTTTGATAGTGTGATACAAAAACAAACTTCTCACTAAAGAGGGTGAAAACTAAAAGAAGTTTATATATTGCTGAAGTGTTTAAGAGTTTATAATTGTAGTGTTGTTTCAGTGCTGGTGAGGCGTACCAAACCAGCCTGTCCGGCTTCCCTCTGGGACTCCGCCAGCAGCTCCTCGACACCCTCCAGCGTGTCCTGCAGGACGTCCACCTGGAACAACAGAGTCTCTCGCTCGACCTCCATCCCACGCAGCTCCTGCACCACCTCTTCATAGCTGGCCTGCAGCTCAAGCTGCACCACAAACACAGTTACAAATCAGTGTGGGCAAATTTAGAGGAAGGCATGTCCATCAGTGGGTGGACAAGTGTTTAGTAAGCTCTCAGAGGCATCAGGAGGAGGCCTCATCTGGAAGAACGACAACCCTCCATATGCAAAAGAAAATGATCACTGTAGTGATCTATGAGACCTGACAGAACAGTGAACAGTACTTTAAATAGTAATAAATGTCATAATAGTAAGAAATACTCACTATTTCTGGGAGTCCCATGTAGAGGTCCTGGTCCGAATGCTGAAAAAAATAATTGAATAATTTGTTTTATTTTTTGGTAAATAATGCTCAAGTGAAATAAAGGGAAGCATGTTGTATAAGGTCATATTGGAAATTGTTTAATTCATCATTGTGAGCTTCATAGAGTACCATGTGTGACAGGATTCTGGTATTAGCTTGCGTAAGATACATGAGCCATAAGAAAAGCAATGTTCAGATATGTGTTGTGATATATGAGTTTCTGTACAATTTGAAAATCTTTACCATTGTAAATATCTGAAGTTATGCATCCTAAGCAATATAACTAACTGAATAGGTTTTTCTGCTTCAATTAATATTAGTAGTTTGTTTCTGGGATTACTTTTTAATATGAAACACGCACTAAATTCTGAGACCCAATAAGGAACAAAAATGTTAATGTTTAATCATACCGTATCACATACTCTGTGATAGCAGCAGTCACCAAAAACTATACCTCTACAATATTTAGAAGGAATCAAACTTCTAATAACTGTGCTAGCAGAAACTGTAATCTCTCTGTATGTCTGGAGAGAACCAACGCTTTATCAGGTCACTCCTTTGTTCATTTTATTTTCATAGTTCGTAATCTAGCGTCAACATTTCGACAAGTAAAATACTTTTGTCCACCACAATCGCAGCTATCACAATTTACGACCTCATACAAAGATTATATAGCACCATGTTTGATAACAGCTCTCAAAGTATTGAATATGTGATTTTGTGCAGTGGCAAAAAAATGACATTCCTAACTGGGTCATAGAATATTCAATTAAATGTAGTTTATTTTATATAGCCCAATATCACAAATTAGTCTCAGAGGGCTTTATAATCTGAATATGATGGGACACATAAATTAATGCAACATCATTTTATGAAGCCACATTTGCATCACCCATTGCCTTTACCCAGTGGTGAACCTATAAAACAAAAAAGAATGCCAAACAAAGAGATAGTATTATATTTTCAAAGATACACAATGTATTAAGTACAATGTAACGCTTTTAATCCAGTTATACACCTTGTCCCAACAAGGTGACTGAAAAATGTGGATTTAAAAACCGCCTTTGTGAAATCAGACACCAACCAGACATAATGCCGTATATCAGAATCTAGCTAAAATGTATGTCTATTAAGTGCAGGAAGATATTTTCAGATCCTTTACTTTAGTTAAATAATAATACAACAAAAACATTCACATACATACACATGTTAAAGCTCTTCATTAACATTGTACTTCTGTAAAAGTACAGAAGTAGTCATCAATACTGCAATTACCAAACGTTTAATTATTAATCTTTCAGAAATGCAGATTGAATATAATAGAGTAGAAGTATCATAGAGTATCATTATACGTAGTATAAAATGGAAAACAAGTATCTAACAAATTTAGAAAGCACAGTACTTGAGTAAATTGTCACTCCTGCTTGTGTATTATTATCACACTTCAATAACAATGACACGTGATGAGACACACTGTACAAACCTTAGGACCATGGAGACGTTTGATTTGCTAGATATTTAAACAATGTCCAGGTGTTTGGATTTTTCTGTCCACTCCTGGCTCCGGTTCATGTTATCGGGGTCCTACCTGACTGTCAGTCCGCCTCGTCACGGTGCCTGCTCGACTGTCGCTTCGCGTGAGACGTCTGGAGGAACTCTCGGTCTGACAAGGAGACAAAACAAAAGCACACCTCGGGTGAACGAGCATCACATGCAGTCACTCAGCGAGCTAACGTCACTGACGAGGAAGTGAACTGGAGCCACAGGCCCAGCCGTTCATTCGAGTCGTCGGTCGTTCTTAAACGGTCCAGAAAAATGGCAGAGATTCTCACCGACTACTTTGCTGACATTAAATGTGTAAAACGTCCGGATACTGCGCGGTAACGAGCCGTTAACGTTAGCTATCTGTCTCGACACAAACAGTCAGCGATGACGTCGTGATTTCCCACCTCTTTTATAATGCTGCGGAGCGACTCATCTTCGCTCAGTCCCCGAGATAAGGTCCGTTTCTTTGGCGAACCACTACTGTCCAGCGTGACTGAATGCATGTTGATGTTTTCTTATTAAGTTTTCGTTTATGAAAGAAACAACTCCGCCCTTCCTGAGTGAAGGGGTGTTTGCTGTTTTGTTTTCTACGCCGCAGCAGTGAGTGAAGTGTATTGCCGACGCCCAGGCCTACGGAGAGCGACGAGGACCAAACTGTCTTTAACGCCGCCTTTACTCCGCCCACAGTCACACAGAGAATGTAAATATCAGTTTTTTTAAACTGTTGTCAGGTTTTAAAAAAAGTTAGTTTTAGGGTTCAGATAAGCACCGTGGCGGGTTTCAAGTCCTGGAACATGAAGTAGATGAGGAAAGAAAAAAATGGTACAATAAAAAAATACCTCGCCTCGTAATTAAAATACAAATAGGCTTTATAAAGAAAATATGTATCTCTGCCAATCACCATGCACAATTATAGTTGTCATCATCCTCACAAAAGCAAGTTGGATTCTCAAGCATTGCTCAAACACTAACACTGCCCCACACATCCAAAGGACACCAAAGATGTAAGCATATTATACTTTTAAAGAAGAATTGAATCAAGCAGACTTTGTGATACTGTCAGCGTAATATTTTCTTACTTCTAAACATGAATTTACTAAGCAACAATATTTGAAAGCACCTAGACTTCCATTGTCGACAATGCAAAATACTTTGAACTTCTATTTACATTATATAATATTTGGTCTACAGTGTACATGACTACTTTGTTTGAGTATTATAGATGTTATGTCAGTGTGGTTCTAGGCCCACTCATTCACTTCTCAGCCAAAGGTGTGACTAATAACATTAACGATGGCACAGTTGTATTTGAGGTAAGCCATTACAGTGACAGTAAGCCAGCATTAACAACACCAAGACCATGAAACCAAAGCAGCTGAATGGAATCAAGCCATAATTAATTAATATATTCACCTGTTATTTATGTCAAAATGCCTTCATTGAAAGACTAAGTTGAATGAGGTGGTTCACGGTGGATGGAGTGACTTGAGAATTGTCTGTTTGATTGTCTTTATTCATATGAAAGAGCATATAGACAAAATACTTTACAGCTCTTCGTTGGACAGATGCTCAGCATCAGAAGGTTGGATTGACGGTCAAAATGTCAAGCAGCGCCTGAAACCATGACTTCATTCAAAAATAGGCTTCCTCTCTGGTAGGAAGGTCTTTGGTGCCGCAGGCACAAGAGTTGTTAATGCAGATGAGGCTGTGATGAGTACTTTGACTCATATTCAGCTATAAACACATTAAAACAACCTTATGTTTCTTAAGCTTAATATTTAATGTACATGTACTGTCACGGCGCTATTAGAGTGGACCCAAAAGCACGACTCAGACAGGAGTAACAAAGAATACTGTCTTTGGTTGGAAACAGGCTGGGTCAAAACCGGGAGATCAGTCGAAGAAGCAAACAAGTCCAAAAAGGGGCAGGGCAGAGACAGAGGTCAGGGCAGGCAGGCAGGTCAGGAATATATACTAATAACGCTGGAGAACTTGGCACGAAAACACAAGACAATCTGGCAGACGACAAGTGGAAGTGAGGGAGCTAAATAGTGAGGGACTAATGAGGGGATGGGCTGCAGGTGAGAAGGGCGTGAGGACCAGGTGAAGGGAATGAGGGACTAACGAGGGAGTGATCAGAGGCAGGTGAGGGGAGTTGGATTGATGAGATGGTGTGACAGGATGAAAACAACTATTACAAAAAGGAAGGCGTGGAGCTAAACTGTTACATGTACAAAAGTATAATTACCTATACATTGTGCGAGAGTAAACGCACTTACTTTCCAACCAATGCTGAAAAGCATTGAGGTTGTTACCTTAAACTCTGCTTTTGTGTTGTTGCGTGGTGAACTTTCCATTCCATTATCCAAACCACTTATTTTATTCAGAATCTGGAGCCGATCCCAGCTGACATTGGGCGAAGGCAGGATTCACCCTGGAGAGGTTGCCAGACTATCACAAGACACATAGACAGACAACCATTCATGCTCACATTCACGCCTGAGGGCAATTTTAAAGTCCAATTAACCTAATCTGCACATTTTTGGACTGTGGGAGGAAGCCAGAAAACCAGAAGGGAACCCACGCTGCCATGTGAAGATCTAAACGTTCAAACTCCACACAGAATGACGGCCCGGAACCCGCACCCGGGCCCCTCTTGCTGTTGAGGTGACAGTGCTAGCCACTACACCATTGTGCAGCATGTTCATATATTTCATTTAAGACTGTCACTGTTACTCTGTCACTCAAACTATATTTATTTGTGAAGAAGTTCAGCAGTGAAGTGACACTTAATTGGGATTTGATTCCTTCCATCAAAGTGGAGAGAAGGGAATGTGAGCAAACAGTAGCAAAAGTGTCCCCATGTAATAATTTCTGAGAAGCTCCACCTTACATGAAGAGACAACAGCCAATGCTTGATCCTCATTTACTTCTAGTTCTATCAGTATTTCATCTATAAAGATGTAATACTGTTATATTCTCAAGCTAAATGATGTCTGTTTCACAAAGTAACACAAGTGGACTGCAACAAACAATAGAAAAGGAAGCACATAATTAATAACTGAAACATGAACGATCCTGCAGCTGTGTTTCCCTCCAGCAGATGACACTAGTGGGTCAGTGATTTTTACTGAGTGTAGGCGGCTCATTGCTCCTTGAAGTAAAATGTGTTCATAAATAAATCAGTTCCAGAAATATCCAAGCTTTAAATAAGTAGATAATTAGTAATGAATACAGCAACTCTGAGTTGTTTGAAGTTGGGTAACATTTAGTTCAGGTTCTATGTCTTGGCATACTGTGGGTTTACAGATCAAATGACATACAGGAGACTTCAGATTCTATAACCCATAATTCCTCAGGAAACAATAAAAAATGTGACATTTTCACAAGTCTTATACCACCTCCACTGATCAGTGCAAATATAATTTCAGCAGCCGTATATGCTTATTAAACCACCTTTATACTAGCAGACCTGCTGCTCCATTACTTAAAGTAATCTATTAAACGGGCATCTTTTATTATAATAACGGAATGCAGCCTTTTTAAAACCACGCTTGTGCATTGTTTAGAGCCCTTGAATTTAAATGAACAGACCAGTTATGCTTTCCTGGTTTACACAGACACGCTGAGGCTGAATTTATAGCTCTATGCATCGGACAAGCTCGTGCAACTTCTAAATAATCCGCATCTAACCATCTGGTCTTCATGAAGATTCCTCATCAGTGGGTTTCTTGTTCAAATGCATCGTAAATGTATAGATACATGTGATGTAGGAGTGGATGTGATGGATTCGGTTTGAGTCCATGCAGTTTATGTTAAATTTACACCATAATAAACCATTTGTAACAACAGGCGCAATGAGCCGTATTATGTCATCATCATATTAACCTAATTGGGCAATATCTCTAATGTGAGACATTGTTTGTGCACTGTAAAACATTTATACTCTCATAACAGTGAGTGCACCCTCCCTTCGCTCTGTCCCTCTTGACTTGGTGACAGACCTAAAAGCCTTTTGTTGCAATCTTAGCCAATGGAGACGGATTACGACACCGGGCAGCTGAGATATATAAAGAGCCCCTTTTTGACCGCACTTGCACATTTTTCAGTGACACTTCTGAACATTTACACACCTCCATGGACTAAATTGTACAGAAGACCCCAAAACAGCCATTGCACTACACGTGAGCAGGCTATGCATTCATCAGATACGTAATTTGTTCACTTTCAATCCAAACAGCCTGCACCGAGACTCACTGGAACCTACTTTTTTGGGGGAAATTGATTGCAAAGACTCCCATGCTGCCAAAATCAGGAACTTTTGGGTGATTGTATTGGATTAGATGCATGTCACTGATTCCTTGCCTCGTGTAGGGTAAGGAAAGGAGAGGCGCACATCCGAGAGAGGGGGTATAACGGGATATAGCGAGTGAACAGACAAGAAACAGAAAGAAAAAGTTGCATTGCCTGGTGTCCACGCATCGTCATGCCGAGGTACAACTTCCTACTGTGCTTAATGGTGCTCATCTCCCTAGGACAGTCGGGGAGCGATGAGCCCAATCTGCTGCTGCCTTCTGCCAGCGAGACACCCACGGATGCCGGGCTGTCCCTGCTGGACGAGGACGCTGGTTCCCATGAGTGCTCCGCCTGTGTTTGGAGGGAGCAGAGCAAAGTGCTGAGACTGGAGACCATCAAGTCCCAGATCCTGAGCAAGCTGCGTCTAAAGCAGGCGCCCAACATCAGCCGGGAGGTGGTCAATCAGCTGCTGCCCAAGGCGCCTCCGCTCCAGCAGCTGCTGGACCATCACGACTTCCAGGGAGACGCGTCGTCCCAGGATGAGTTTATGGAGGATGATGAGTACCACGCCACCACGGAGTCCGTGATCACCATGGCCTCTGAGCGTGAGTAATAGTTTACAAACCAACAATATTCTCTCCAAATGCGTCATGCGCGTAATTGCGGAGCAGATACGTTCAAGTGACTCAGGCCTGCTCTGTGGCCAGTGGTCAGTGACCATATACTTTTTGAGTATGAGGGTCCACTCTGTGTGTCTAAAGTGGACTGATAATATTTTGAAATGGGTCAGCTGATGGCCACTGCTGTCAAAATAGGGATTACGTGTGATGCTGATAAATCAATAATCAGCAGAATAAAGAGCCTCGTCACTGAAAACAGACATCTCCAATATGGCCTGATGAACTCTTGTTTTCATAGTGGCGGTGATGATGGTGACGACAATGATAATGATGATAATGATAATGATAATGATGATGATGATGATCATGATCATGATAATGATGATGATGATGATGATAATGATCATGATGATGATGATGATGATGATGATGGAAGTCTATTCCCTGTTGGAGTAGTAGTATTTTGCTCCTCAGTCCACCTGCTGTCATGTTCAAACTTTTCCTCTGTTAGATGCTTTCAACGTGTTTGACGGGGAGTAAACGCAGGACGGACCCGTGTGAATGTCAAGTGCATTATTATTGTATAGGGCAGCATTTGGTCGACAGTTGCATCCATTCATCCTTTGATGTCTTATTTTGCATAAAGGCCGGACATTCTGGAGTTATGATTACGTCGTGAAGCTCCCTGGTTATTGCCTCTCTAACAATTTGCTCGCCCGCTTATAATTTCCCATAAATCCAGAGATATACCGCAGGCAGGACCCTTTGAGACATTTGATAAAATTACTGTTGAACCCTGGCAGCTGTGCTCTATCGGTCTTTTATAGGAGGCTCTACCGGTTTCCCTGCTGTTCATCGCAGTGAGAAAAAGTGTGTCCAAAAAGCTGCTATTGTTCCCCTCATGCAGCGGCCCCCCTCGGCCGCACTTGCCTTTTAAATGCGAAGTTTATGGGCGCAGCTTGTTTTTTTTTCACCACGAGTACACAAAGACAGAGAATCACTTAAGGTCGAGGGGAGTGTGTGACCTTTTCCTGGCGAATCACGGGGTTCAACAACATTTACACATGTAATATATTCTGCTTAAGGCTGATAAAACACACTCCAAATAATCAGGTTTTTTTACCCCATGAGTGAACAAAGATTACGCCTATATGTGCAAGAGACTTGGGCCTCATGTGTTGTCTAAGACTATTAATACCTCATTATAATATCTATCTATCTATCTATCTATAGTGTGCATAATAGCATTATATTACTGCAAATCAACATTCACTTAACTGCAGGCTCAAATGTCATCTGAATTTGATCTATGTCCTTCCTATTTTACCACAAAGCATTTCACTGTTATTTTTTAAACTTCCACTTGCAAAAATCAAGTCTTACATCTTACATGTGAATTGAAGTAGTCAGCATCTATCTATATATCTATCTATCTATCTATCAATCTATCTATCTATCTATCTATCTATCTATCTATTTATTTATCTATGAATCAATCAATCAATCTATAACTACAGTATCCCCATCTGTTAATTAATATCACTGGCTCACTAACACAGGTGTATGCATTCATGCCGACAATAAATATAACTATAATAACTTGCGGTTATCTCTCCATCAATTCTACATTCATAATTATTTCCTCTCCTCTGAAACTCTGCATGCTCAACACACTCATCAGCACATTACATGTGAAATCAACAATATTGTCAAAGGGCATTTCTGACTCTTTGCTTTCCGTCCTCTGCACAGACTCACTCACACACACAACACACCATACAAAGAAGTTTGACACCTTCTCAAGCCAGAAAAGAGCATTATGCATGACGCTGGCTAATTGCATATTTCTAACGGCATGATGCCAGCCAGAGGAGCTAATGACTGACATTACAGCTGTATCTGTCATGTTACAGCACTTCCTGTTCTGCTCTGTTTGCTTCATCTCTTTATGTCAGCTGCAGTTTTTGTCATCTGCTCCTTCTCTCCATCTCTCTCTCTTTCTCTCTCTCACCCCTCCCCCCCCCCCCCTACGCCCCCACCTTCCTCCCTGTAAGCCCCCTCTCTTCTTCCTCCTCTTTTTCTCCGGTACTCATGGAAGAGTTGAGATAATGAGTGCATCTCTTTCTGCCTGTGGCACCTTAGTGATCCCACAGGATTAAATATACCTTTTTCTGTCTCTCAGATAGAAGGAGGACTTCAAACACTATTCCCTGCTCACCTCAAACCCATCACCCTTTCACGGTCGTGCACACTGCCTTTGATGGGCCATGTGGGTTCACACAGTACATACTGAACTGGACCTGTGCCAGAGTTGCTTCTTAGTATTCACTCAAGGTACGTGGGTGCCGCAGTGGGGGTTGAGAGGGTCCATGCTTCCTGGTCTCTAATTACTATGAAATTTCATGGAAAAGTACAGCTATTTATATCATAGTGCGGCACTAAAACATCTCTCTCTATGAAGTGTGTTGTGTAGGTAACCGCTCTGCTCGCTGTTCATGCATTACAAATGAGTCAGTTTGGAGCAGTTTATCAGGGTCATTTCCTTGCGCAACACTATGAACGAATGTCGATTTGTAGTAACAAATCTATTTGCATTAACATATGAGCTGTTTCTATACGTTTATTTATGTGGGTAATCATGCGTGCGTAGTGTGTATTTTAGAACTCAGTTTTGCCCGCGGTGGGGTGAGAATTTGACCCCACTAGTCTTTCATTTGTCACCTGTCCAGGACATTTAGAGCAGAGCTTCCTCAGTGGCGCATTGCTCCTGTCTTTTTCTCTGTCTCTGTGGATGTTCTGATGATGATTAATAGCACACTGTTCGATGAAATACTCCAGCAACATTGAGTACTAAAACAAATTCCTTCCAGAGCACATCATCAACAATTTAGAGAGAAGAGGCACCTTGTTCGACTATACAAATATTCTTGAATTGCGTTTGGGTTGTTTATGAAAAGCCACAAATGCATCAGCTTGCCTATGAGAAAACGTCATTTCTGTTCTGTGACATTTTGAATAATTTTTACATTGTAAGAGAGAATCCAGCAGAGAGAGAGAGCAGCACTTAGAGCCTTAATTTCATGTTTAAATTTTTCATAGCAGTGTGTCCAAAACATAGGTAATGAGTGACCATCTGCGTTACCTTTTTAATGAATGAAAACTTTGTAAAACTATTTCATAACGACAATTTAATCTTTTTCATCATGCTTGTGTGTCGGCTAACATTAGGAAGTGCTACACTGATGTGATTATGTAATCCACTTTAAATGAAGCCCATTCAGTCCAAGCACACAGGCTTACACAACTGTTGAGTTGGAAAATCAACATCTACACACATGTAAAAGTATGAATGTACAAATTTCCACATGTGCACACTTGTGTAGACACATGAAAATGCTCTCTCAGGCACACACAGTCACACAGTCACACACACACTCCAGAGAAAAGTACTCCTATTGACAAAAAGGGTCACAGAGTTCACAGCTATGTGATATATTGGAAGAGGAGACTATTAACCTCATCGGGTCTCTTTCTTTGGCAGCAAAGACGAACCGGTAGTAACTTGAACACTTATCCCCCACCACATACACACATGCTCACACACACATACACACACACACACACACACTCATCCATTAACCACTCCCACAAAAAAACAAGTCTTTTATAGTGTTGACCCTATAAAAGGGTCATTTCCTGAAGGTGCAGGAACCATAAAAATGAAGAGGGAGAGCGCTAAAAGGACAGAGCAGCAGAAGTGGACTGTCTCTGACTCACTGGCCAGTGTTTGATGGAATTTGATGACTATGTGAGGTTTTTATAGATTTATTTATTCCATGGATGTCTTAGTTTGACGATGACACCTGTTCTCCCTGTTTAGTTGCTGGCTTCAGTTGAGGGAAAGATAAACGTTAGTGTTGAATTGTTTGGACACTGGGGGGCACGACCGATTTGTTTAAAAAGAAGTAAAAACATAAGAAAGAAAGGTCTGTAGAAATTGCACAACATACTGTCAACTTAATGGCTAATAAAATTTCAAAGGGACCAAAGTCTATTAGTACAGGGACAAAATTTCCCCAGGACCTCAAGAATCTCCTTTCACCCTCCTTCCCCTATTCCCACGCTCCCGTGTACCAGTCCCTGCAGCCGGTCTTTTCTCTTGACATTTGGGAATATGTTGCTTCGAAATTAATGTCTGCTTTAACAAAAATAATACACTCAGAAGTTGAGAGAACAGATGTAAGACTGCATTACTGTCAGTTTAAAGACATGGCTGTGCAAGAATATTTGTGGCCTCCTTACTAAAGAAAAGACAATCTTTGGACTGCTTGTGAGCACTGGTGAGCTCCGCGTTGGTCCTTTAAAGGATTTCAAAGACGGTCCTCGAGTTAGGTACACCACAGCTCATGCCACAGCTCATGCTGCGGGTGGGGGGCAGGGGGTGGGGGAGTCCACAGGGAGCAACAAGCAGCCCAGTCCTATCCTAAAGGGACAGAAATCATGCAAGGGTTTTATAGGTACAATTAAAAAGACCTGAAACAGATGTTACGTTTCACTAATAAAGGAAATAATTACTTCACACCAGTAATTAAGCCCTGTGTAGGGACATGAGTGAGGAGGAGGAAAAGGAGGGGAGTGAAAAGATAAAATGGATATCATTGAGGGGATTATTGTTGATGGATGCATTCAGGCTCTGTGTGGTCGTGTGCAAGGAGCTTCTAAAGATCAGTTTATAGAAGAGTCCATTAATTCTATGAGGCATTTAGGCAAAGGAAATGCTGCATGGGCATAATGCTTGATCCCATGAGGGAGCTACTGTGTCGGATAGAAGCACAATTAACAGTGGATTACCTCATCATTATCGACATGAAAATTTAATTAACCTCTTTTCTGGTGAGCAGCTTCTCGCTGTATTTATCGCCTGTGGTTGTATTTCCGCCTTCCATACCCACATCACCCCAGGGAGTTCATTAGGGAAAATGCACAGTCGAAGTGATTTCTTTAGGGACAAGAGCCAAGTTTGATTTATATAATGTACAACGCAGCTCATAAAGGGAACAATATGTTCACGTTGCTTAGGAAATAACAGTGTAGGAGTACATGCCTTCTGGAGGTTGGACACAATAAACAAAACATTGTCTTTCGAGAACACTTGGCCAAGACGCTGAAAGATTTGGCTGGCTTCGGGGATTCTCTTCACGAACTGAGTGAGCTCAAACAAAAATACTTCCAGGGAGAAATATGGCCCCTTTTTTTAGCGTTTAAAGTGATGAAACTAATCAGTGGTCAACATGTGAGTATTAGATCAAAGCACACATTTTGGAAAAGCAATTCAGACCTGTTGGTGCCCAAGGGGGAACCTTCGGGTCTGGAAAGTTAAGCCAATGCCTTAAACATTCATTCTCTCGAATAGCCATCAGGGAGTGACTGTAAAATAAGTCTGAGTGCATAAAGGTCTCTGAGAAAATGACCCTACTTCACACTCGATTTATTACCTCAGTAAACATTGTAAGTGACGGTAATGGTTTCAATCACTAGATTCTAATCTTCTTTAATGCAACATGATGTTCATTTAGTAAATTAGGCTCCTATTTAGCGTCAACGAGATGATGAAGCAGGGTATGTTGTAGGGAGTGGCGGGCTCTATAGTGGTTGACAGGTCGCTACCACAGTGTTGTTGGGTTTCGGAGTTGTCCTTGTTTTCTTTGCCACCTTATTTAGCCTCACTGTATCAGCCCTTTATGTCACTACTGATTCCAAAAACAAGATGGTGAAGCCCAAAAGCCAAGATGTTGAATTTTCAACTCTAGGCTTTAAAACCGTAGTTCATAAACCAATAGGGGACATCATGATGACTCCGTCCACCTATCTACAGTCTATGGCTGGTCGCTGAGTTTGAGAACTCTCAGGTTGAGTGACAATAAATGAAATACTGATCAGTCCCCCTCATGCCATGGTGCATGCAGGCTTTTTTGTGCTGGATAAGATTAACTGTTGTGCAAGAGAGAATGCTTGAAGTTCATATAGGTGTATTTAGCCACAGTTCATACACAAGTAGACATTAAACAAGAAACAAAACAACATGAAAAACACCAATGGAATTAGACTAAATAAAAACACAGACAAATAGAGACGCTTCCAGGGGATATCTTAAGATGATGAGCAAACTAGTTTTAACCTACTTCTAGAAGTGAACTTCATTGTCCTACATATTGTAGTAGTTTGTTCCAATTCAATTCAATTCAGTTTATTTGTATAGCCCAATTTCACAAATTACAAATTTGTCTCGGAGTGCTTTACAATCTGTACACAGACATCCCTGCCCCAAAACCTCACATCGGATCAGGAAAAACTCCCAAACAACCCTTCAGGGGAAAAAAAAGGGAAGAAACCTTCAGGAGAGCAACAGAGGAGGATCCCTCTCCGGGATGGACATGTGCAATAGATGTAATGTGTACAGAAGGACAGATTTAGAGTTAAAATACATTCAATGAATATGACAGTGTATGAATAGTTCATAGTAGGCATATTCCACGATGGAGACCTCCACGATCCATCAGGCAGATGGAGGTAGAGAGGAGGAGTGGGCGGAGTCTCAACAGTGGGCGGAGTCTCAACAGGGCAGTGGCGTGGTCGGTAGCAGGAATTCCACGACCCAGACCTCGATGATCCATCAGCAGATCGGATCTATGTCGTCTCATAGGGTCCGACGACCCCATGAGACGTGAAGTCACAAGGACTCCGGGGAGAAAGCAGAGTTAGTAACGTGTGATTGAGAGATGAAAATTCATCCCTAAGGAGAGAAAAAAAAAAGAGGAGATAGGTTCTCAGTGCATCCTAAAACGTCCCCCGGCAGCTATAAGCCTATAGCAGCATATCAAGGGGCTGGACCAGGTGAACCTGATTCAGCCCTAACTATAAGCTCTGTCAAAGAGGAAAGTCTTAAGTCTACTCTTAAATGAGGTGACTGTGTCTGCCTCCCGGACTGAAATTGGAAGCTGGTTCCATAAAAGAGGAGCTTGATAACTAAAGGCTCTGGCTCCCATTCAACTTTTTAAGACTCTAGGAACTACAAGTAGCCCCGCATTTAGTGAGCGCAGCTCTCTAGTGGGGCAATATGGTACTACAAGCTCCTTAAGATATGATGGTGCATCACCAATCAAGGCTTTGTACGTTAAGAGAAGAATTTTAAAAGTGATTCTTGATTTTACTGGGAGCCAGTGCAGAGCAGCTAGTGCAGGAGTGATGTGATCTCTTTTCTTAGTTTTAGTGAGAATACGAGCTGCAGCATTCTGGATCAACTGGAGGGACCTAAGAGACTTATTAGAGCAGCCTGATAATAAGGAGTTGCAGTAATCCAGTCTCGAAGTAACGAACGCGTGAACCAATTTTTCTGCATCTTTTTGAAACAAGATGTGACTGATTTTTGAAATATTACGTAGATGAAAGAATGCAGTCCTTGAGATTTGCTTCACATGGGAGTTAAAGGACAAGTCCCGATCAAAGATAACGCCAAGATTCTTTACAGTGGTGTTGGATGCTAGGGCAATGCCGTCTACAGAAACCACATCACCAGATAATTGATCTCTGAGGTGCTCAGGGCCGAGTAAAATTACTTCGGTTTTGTCTGAGTTTAACATCAAGAAGTTGCAGGTCATCCATGTTTTTATGTCTTTAAGACATGCTTGAATTTTACCGAGTTGGTTGCTCTCCTCTGGTTTTATCGATAGATATAGTTGAGTATCATCTGCATAGCAATGAAAGTTTATGGAGTGTTTCCTGATAATATTGCCCAAAGGAAGCATGTATAAGGTAAATAAAATTGGTCCAAGCAAAGAACCTTGTGGAACTCCGTGACTAACGTTGGTGGTTATCGAGGCGTCATCGTTTACAAATACAAACTGAGATCGATCTGATAAATAGGATTTAAACCAACTTAGTGCCGTGCCTGAAATGCCAATCGACTGCTCCAGTCTCTGTAATAGGATGTCATGGTCAATGGTGTCAAATGCAGCACTAAGGTCTAATAAGACCAGTACAGAGATGAGTCCTTCATCTGATGCCATTAAGAGGTCATTTGTAATTTTCACCAGTGCTGTCTCGGTGCTGTGGTGTTTTCTAAATCCTGACTGAAACTCCTCAAATAAACTATTATGATGTAGAAAGTCACACAACTGATTTGCGACCACTTTCTCAAGGATCTTGGAGAGGAAGGGGAGGTTAGAGATCGGTCTGTAGTTAGCCAACACCTCTGGATCCAGAGTGGGCTTCTTCAGGAGAGGTTTAATAACAGCCACCTTGAAGGAGTGTGGTACGTGGCCTGTTAGCAGAGACACATTGATAATATCTAATAGAGAGCTGCCAATTAAAGGCAAAACGTCTTTAAGCAGCCTCGTCGGGATGGGGTCCAAGAGACAGGTAGACGTGTTAGAAGTAGAAACCGTTGACGATAATTGGTCACGGTTGATGGGAGAAAAGCATCCAAATATACACCAGGGCATACAGCGGTTTCCAAGGCCATTCCACTTGAGGACAGATTGGCACTGGTTAAGGGCAAGAGATTATTAATCTTGTCCCTAATAGTTCAAATCTTTTCATTAAAGAAGTTCATAAAGTCATTACCACTAAGGTCTATAGGAATGCTCGGCTCCACAGAGCTGTGACTCTCTGTCAGCCTGGCTACAGTGCTGAAGAGAAACCTGGGGTTGTTCTTATTTTTCTCTATTACTGATGAGTAATAGGCTGCTCTGGCATGACGGAGGGCCTTCTTATAAATTTTAAGACTATCTCGCCAAACTAAGCGGGATTCTTCCAGATTAGTTGATCGCCATATGCTTTCAAGCTTTCGTGACGTTTGCTTTAGTTTGCGGGTCCGAGGGTTATACCAGGGAGCAAACCTCCTCTTCCTCACTGTCTTCTTCTTCTTCAGAGGGGCTATCGAGTCCAGTGTCATTCTCAGTGAGCCTGTGGCACTATCAACAAGATGATCAATCTGGGACGGACTAAAGTTAGACCAGGAGTCCTCTGTTATATTGAGACGTTCCAGCTCCATGGAGCATACAAATGAAATGGGGCTTCTCTCCATGTTTAGTTTGGTGTCTCAGAGTGTTTATTAGACTGCTATAAGGCATATGGTGTTTCAATAGAGAAAGTACTTCATACATTGTGTCTGTATCTGTATTATCTAATCCTTGATTTGTTAAATACAGTGGTTTCTGAGTCTGATATAGGATTGTCACTGGGTGAAAGAGATACATGTAGGTGTCATCTGTATATGTAGAATAGTTATTTTTGAATTATTTTGCCTTTTAACCCTTGTGTTGCCTTCGGGTCATTTTGACCCGATTCAATATTTAACCCTCCTGTCGCCTTCGGGTCAATTTGACCCGATTCAATGTTTAATGTCGGTGTTCTTTCGGGAGTCAACAAACAAACATAAAGTACCTCACACTTAAACTTGGAAAACAATATTAATTCTAATAATTTTCTGGAGATTTTAATAGCTGGGGTCATATTGACCTCAAGGGTAAAATATGTTAGTAAATATAAAGGTAACAGGAGGGTTAAACATTGAATCGGGTCATATTGACCCGAAGGCGACAGGAGGGTGAAACATTGAATCGGGTCAAATTGACCCGAAGGCAACACAAGGGTTAAACGTTTTAAAAGCCATGTATGATGTCTACATGTGTGCCATGTGTGCACATGTAGACATCATGTTCAAACTAGGGAAGTAAGTGAAGGGTCATGCTGTTCATGCTCAGATCAACCTCCTGGCCCTCTACAATGAAACAATCTCATGGTATCACAGACAAATGATCTCAGACATTAGATACACAATATTCAATATTTTAATTGTGTTTTTTACTGATCACATGCAAAGATATCAGGGGCCATGACTCAGTAGAGAGAAAAGTGATTTCAGAGATCAAGCCTTCATCTCTGTGTTTACTTGTTACAGTAGGTGTTGCTGTAGGTCACTTGTTGTTGATAATGTTGCTTTCACAGGATATGAACTGAACTGCTTTTGTTTCTGTTTCAGAGTAGACTCACACTCTGTTTTTTCGCATTGTATGTTGCTGCAAAATGCATATATTGAGTAAGCTGTGCTTGTTACATTTAGCAAGAGTTAATAAGAAAGCAGTAAAAGACTCAGACTGATGATAAAATCAAAGCTTTTGAAGGCCGGCCAGGTTTCTGTCACACGGTTTTTGCTGATTTCCTTTGTGACATTATTTTACAGTAAAGCAACTAGATTACTTCCCTTGCAGTGCAAATTAGTAATAGGTGTACATGTTGTCTTCGGGTGCAAATCAATAGATGATCTGTTAATTCTGTATGAGTTGGAAGTTTCTCTAAATCGTACTCTCTGTAAATCTAACTACCTCTCAAGTTTTTATTCTCTTCCTTCCGTTTTCCACCAGTCACCTCTGAGCTACGTCTCTGTTGAAGCTCTCGCCTCGGGGCTTCAGCCATGTCTAAAACAATAATCTCTCAAGAGGGTCACTAATAAATTGAATGCCGTACACACTTGGCTATACGTTCACATGGTTCTGTTGCAATGTATTTCAGATAGAGAAATACATTTACAACAACAATATTTTAGTTTGCTGTATGTTTTGACTGTGTGGTGGATGCCTGTAGACTTGGTAAAGATTAATCTGAGCCAAAGAAATGTGAAGTATATATATTAACACTAAAGATAATTTCCTCTTCAGTGCTTCAGAATGACCAAGTCACAACTGCTGCTTCGGCTTGGTATGAGTTAACAAACCTCTGCTCAGCTTTTAAATAGCAAAAGCTAAATAGTTTTAGTTTGAGCCAAGTTGTGTTAGTTTTCAGACTTTCTCTGTACTTGTACAGGCTTGATATTGATTGGACTATCATGACCTGTGACTAAAATGCAACTCAAGTGTGTATGATAGTCTTGAAATATAATAAATGTTCAGTCTTGTCTGAGATTGTCATATGACAGAGGTGTTTCCGTTAAATAAAGTACACAAATACCCGTTGGGTGCGTATGTTAGTATTCGTTCAGAATCTGAGCGAAGCCTGTCACCAATCCAAAGCAACAGCACAAAAAAACACTGCATACTTATCAATCAAAACCACCTTTTCTGTCTTGTTTAAATATCTGCTTTAATGTCAAATGTTGAAAAAATCCAAAGCAAAAAAAATCTCAAAGTTTGGATTGAACTTTTTAAAACCCAGCAAACGTTGTCCTCTGACGTTAACGTCTTGCATGTATGTGTGGATGCACATAAACACAAGCGGTGAGACCCCAGCATGCTTCCTGCTGTCCAGCTGTCCACCTAATTGCAGTTCACTGCACGCTGGCTCTTTTCATCATCCGACCCTGTCCTGCTGGAGCTGTCCCACAGACGTTTCCCTCGTAATATAAACACATATAACCCCAACACCAAAGACAATGAGTCTGTTTGCTGAAGACAGTCAGTTTGGAGCTTGTGTATGTCGTGTGTTTATGTGTAGTTGCATGTTTCCATGTGTGTGTTCACTGAGCTAGAACAGGGAGCTTTAGGAGGTGTCTTTTGTTGCTCCTGGGGGGCTACTGTGCTCAGTCCTAATAGGAGTCTTGTGCCTGCCGTTGTCCCAAGGGAGGGCTTCTGAATGAGGGGGTCTAACTTCACACACACACCCCCCTCATCTCCATCCCCAGCTCGAGCCAGGCCTCCCCCACCACCCTCTCTCGTCCCTTGGGACTGACCGAGAGACAAAGAGGGAGTGGGGCTGGGGTGGGGTGGGATGTTTGAGGGGGTGCACTGTGGCCCCTGTCTTATTAGAAGGGTCGTGAACGTGTCACGATGATTAATATGCCGAGGTGCGTGGGGATACCCTAGAGTCACATTTATTCAACATGAGGGCTCCCAAACACACACTCGCCCTCAAAATGGCACATTTGCATTTCCCATTAAGAAAAGAAAAAAAATATATATATATATATGCAAATGAAACTACAATTTTGGTTTATACCATTTTGCATTATCCATTTGGATATTAACAATAGATGACATTTCTCTCGCTGCCTCATTTTTGCTCCAGATTTTCACCTGTTCAAAGTGTGACGACCTTTCAAGAGTTTGGATCAAGAAGTGAACTCTGATGATTTGGTTTCGAAACATGAGTTAGATCTGTGGAGATCACATTTAAATTCCTTAATATTTTGTGATGATTCATAGTTAATTCATACCATTCATGGTTCCCATTCATTGTTGCTGCTTGACATTTGACAAAGAGCCTTGAATAATTTTGATATAAAGATATGAAATCGCTCCTCGTTTTCAACTCTTTAATTAATTTATTATGCTTTTTTATTATGATGTATTCTATCATGTTATGATCATTGGGTGGGGGTCTTGTAACTAAAGTAAGTATTGTATGGTTGCTTTTTGGTGCTAAAGTTGATAGTCTTCAGAAAAAAAGAACTCTTTGTGAACTTTGCCTATTCTTTTTTTCTATGTTTTCTAAATGTAACTAAACAAATTATAAATGTCCATTTACCATTTTTGCCATACTGCGAACATTAATGCAGTCCCACCAGTAACATGTGTTAACTATTCATTGTATAACTGCACCATAACTTTTCCTCTCCATCTGTTTTCAACTCTTTAACTGGCTCAGCATTGCTGCATCTGATTATTAACATTTAACTTTGAAACAGGCCGTAGTTAAATGCTTATTAAAATGCGCAGATGGCATGGTGAATAAACTCTTATATACATATGTTTCCCCCTAATATACACGTATAGAAGGCTCTGCACTAACTATGGGACACAGGTACCCAGGGAGTCCACCAGATGTTTGATAGGCTCACCTGCAGGCCAGCTGCGCGCTGGCAGTAAAATTCATCCGCTGCATATGCTGCAATTATACCACGGGGAAATAAGCTGCTATAATAATGAAGTAGGCTGGGGGAGAAGAAAACAGGCCGGTTTCCTTTGGAAAAACACATTCTCTGTCCATACTTAACTTTACTTGTTCTTTACTTTTTAATTAAAATGAGCATTATGTCTGTATAAGGACTAGTTTCTATCTGCATCTACAGTTTGCCTGAGGATAGAGGTGTCGTTGCTCCAGTAGGTGGTGCTGAATGCAAAATCAGAGTTCATATTCTTACTGAGTGTTGAAAAACTGAAGTATAACTAACCAAATTGTTCAGGAAATTAATCCATAAAAACAGTCTTGCAGTTGCAGTAAAATCATGAGCTCTTTTATAAATAATGTGTTATGTTCAATGTGCAGCAGGAGCAAAGTTAGTGCAGGTCGAGGCATTAAATGTCTTTACAAGGTAGCTTTGCTCGTTTTGCACAAGTGGAGCGCGATCAAGATGTGGGGTGCAATTAAGCTGCAGGCATTCATCCTCTGTGGCTTGCCTCTCACTTGTGCACTTACAGGATCTATAAAGTCACAAATTGATTTCACCTATCAATGCAGTCATTGTTTAACATGACGTAGCTCATATGTTGTGCATGTGTGTTTAATAATGGAAGTCCTGACTGGATCACAGTGTATGGGCCCTGCTTCTCAGATTACTTACTCCTCCTCAAGAAAGAGTCTCTGCTCAAGAAGCTGAACCATTTCAGCTCTGCTGTGTTTGGTGGTTTGTTTCTTTGTTTTCTTCCTAGGATTCAACAAAAGCGATACAAACTGTTTGCAAAGGAAGAACTAGTGTGTGTCGGTCCCCATCTGCAGCGATTAAAAACAACAAAAAGTAGTAATCACAAGTAAACCCCAAGCAAAATGCAGAATCATTCATTCCCAATTTTGTGCTGGTGAGCAAACACAACACCACCCACGTTAATTGCTGTGACCCCAGCAACCCACCAAAAGGAACATTGACATATTGTTTGTTCAGCGTCAGACACTGTATAATTTACACTCACTAATGACTGTCCCTGGAAATACAAGCTGAAGGACCACGTCTGTCCCTGGCTTGGCCCTTATTCAATATTCGCCCTGGACTGTTCTAATGGATATTCCATCTGTACCTCAGTGAATTCATATCCCTCAATGCACGCCCATAATTCAATTACAACACTTGTTTCGTGTAAAAAGAAGAAAACAGCCTGGTGCTCTGTTCTTCCTGGCCAATTGAGGTTTGGTAAACAAATCTACGATTGGCTGGAGAATCTCCTCCCTAATCAAAACAAAAACAAACTGGGGCTGTTTCAGTGCTGTTGTGTCTTCTAGATTTTGAATGAATCTCTGTTAAAAAACAAAAAAAGCGTGTTGTGAGGAAAGACATATTACCTTTACCATGGGGTCGACCTTGACCTTCAAACTCAATCTGGCTATTAGGACTGCCCCTCCCCAGCACCCCTGAGATGTAAAGAGGCTGACGGTTTTGACCTCTGATCCCATTTCTTAACTAGGCTGAGGTGCCAAATAACCTTTTGACCCAGGAAGCATTTGCAGGTTGCCTGAGCAACGTCAGATTTAGCAATGATTGACAGTTTCAAACTGTTTTTTTATCCACTTTTTTTCTAAAGAGGAAGGACAACACTGTGCAAGCTAAATGACAAAAAAAACAGTTTAATTGCAAAATCTAGAGTTGTGATATGTGAAAATACGCTCAGAGAAAATGGGCCGATTATATATTCTATTGTATTCAGTTGGCACATTATTATGCCAGATAGATGCAGAATAAATTTCCCTTAGTAAATGAACGTTTTACATGGAAATGGATGTTTGAATGCAATGGATGGATGTCATTATATCAGATGGAGGTCTATGTAAATGAACCATGAGCAGATTTGACATGTGGTGCAAATCACAGAAACACCGAGTCGAGGATCATGACAGGAATAAATCTGCCTATTTTAGAGGTGGCTTGTGTTCTTTGACATAACCCTTAATCCACTTCTCCAAAAATATTATCAGAAAGGGTGAGCCACTAAAAAACTTGAGATGTTTTAATTTTGCTATTTGTAATAAAGGGGTAGATCATTTCATTACGATTGACCCAGGGGAATCTAAGGTTACCATCTGGCCACTGGCCACCATTACTGATCCTTGTTTTAATATGCAAATAGATCAACCTTGATGTAATCGCATATGTAACCTGACTGAATGGACCAAAGGACCGTGTGCACATGTGATAACAGGCAGCCTTCATGCAGATGTAACTAAAATGAGCAGTTGGGTGGAGAATGGCAGTCTGTTTACCAGAAAAAGCAGTGTTCACATTCAGTTCAGAAACCCCAGTCCTATTTGTGACCGATACGGATTATCTTCTCCGGGCCATGGATTGTGTCTGTTTTTCTGTGAATGACTTGGACTGAATCCTAATTAAGATTCATGACAGAGAAAAAAACAACCAATATCATCCCATATGTTGACAACAGCAGTGTAAAGCTGAGCTAGAATTATACAAAAACGTGTTATCACTGCTCAGTGACATGCAGATCTGTGGTCGTGTCTGGCTTCAAGATCAGTGTGCAAGACACATCCACAACTTTCTTGAAGAAATCTTATTTTTCCAGGATGTAATAAAGTAAAGAAAAAACGTGTTGAGAGACATGTAGCTTAACATGTTAGGTGATAGATTAAAGCACAAGATAAACACAACATAATTGGATGTTAAAGTTTTCTAACTTGCATTAATTATACCTACCACTGTCTTTTGTTTCCTGCAGAATATAGTATTTGTTAGCATCATAGAGGAAGAAGTGTGCACTTCAATAATACACCTTTCCTATTTGTTGTGTGAATAAGTAGTTCCTCATAAAACTGCTGAGAGATTTTGTGGATTCTTTGTGTTACTTTGGGTGTAAATTATCTTTTATCTTCTTCCAGTCCACGCTTGGCTCTATCAGAGAGGATCCATCTCAGTTATCCGGCTGCGTATGATTGTAGTTATTAAAAATACATGAATGAAGACAGTCGTTGTTTGTTACTTTGGTGAATAAATAAGCATGGGTATAGCTCCCTCTGTTTTTGTTTAGTCAGGACCAGCCATGTTGTATTTTTCTTGCCATGTGCTTAGGAACATGCATTGAGTTGATAAGGGATTTGTTCTCCACAAACAGTGTTTTGGACTTCTCTTTTAGAAAAAAAATATATATACACAGGAAGGGTTTTAGAGTCAATGTTGCACAAACAGACAGAAAAGAGCACCACCTGCCCCTCACCAAAGGTCGAGCTAAAATAAAAACTATACAATGTGAATTAGGTAACACAGTCAGGTGAAATGCATGTTACGATGAGATGTTTTTTGGGAAATGTTTTTGGGAGCATATTTATATATCCATTATCTATGAAAGAATAAAAACAACAGGAAATGAGGGAGGAGAAAGATGGTAACTACATAACAAAGGTCCCTTGTTGGACGCTTGGATCAGGGTGCAGTGCTATGTGGAGGATGATGATGATTGATCGTGTTGTGTATACAACAAACTGCATATCCAATATCTTTTATAAATATAACTGTCCTCTTTTCCACAGCGGAGCCCCTGGTGCAGGTGAACGGGAAGCCGAGCTGCTGCTTCTTCAAGTTCAGCCCCAAACTGATGTTCACCAAGGTGCTGAAGGCCCAGCTGTGGGTGTACCTGCGGCCCCTGCAGCAGACATCCACCATCTACCTGCAGATCCTCCGGCTGAAGCCTGTCACGGAGCAGGGCAGCCGCCACATCCGTATCCGCTCCCTGAAGATAGAGCTCAACTCCAGGGTCGGCCACTGGCAAAGTATTGACTTTAAGCATGTGCTGCAGAACTGGTTCAAACAGCCCCACACCAACTGGGGAATTGACATCAACGCCCTTGATGAGAGCGGCAACGACCTGGCAGTTACTTCGCTGCGACCCGGGGAAGAGGGGCTGGTAAGGACCCTCAGACCTGTCCCTGGGGCAGGAGGGGAAGCACTTTTCTTAAAGCTCACATTTCTGAACATGCTAATTTATATTTCAATCCAAGGAGTGTAGCCCCAAATTCTTGCGAGAGAAAAAAAAACTTAAACCGAAGAAGAATGTGGGCGTGTATTGATAACTATACAAGACTAACATTTATTTTTAGACAAGTATTCATAGAGAAAAAGAAGGATGGCATGAATGTCATCCTGCATATAATCTCTGTTTCTCTCTCCCCACATCATTGTTAATATACTTAGTGAGGAAGTAGTACAAGCTACTATACTGACGTATACCTCACTTATTTAATTTGATGATGCCCTACAATATTTGTCTTGCATCATTTATGATTTGTCTTGGTTTCAGAGCAGATTTTTTTTTCAGTTTACAATCGTTGTAACCAGTAAAAGTACACTGCTGTGTTTTTGATTTGAGAATATTGTTTCCTACCTTCTCGGCAGCCACTGCTTATTTAATTTTAAATCACTTAAGAGTCTACAGGCATCATCATAAGCAAGTTTTGAGCATTTGCAAGTTGTATCTTATATTACAGTGAAACTAAAGAAAACCAGAGGGAAATATTTCTCTGTGGTTGAAATATGAGCCTCACAAAAGTGACAGTCGAGCATCATGTAGCATCCATCTGCAAATACTATGATGGGCTGTTGAAATAAATAGTGACCCTATTGTTTTGGGCCACGGCTGAAGCAGCTAGCTACACTTGTTACACAAATGGTGTTCAACAAACCTGCAGCCGAGACGTTTTTGTAAAGCTGCATTCATTCCAACAGCCTAAACCGTAAAGTCCCACTGTTAAGAGAACCGCTTCAGGTTTGTGTAGGTTGTTTACATGGCGGAAGACAGGTAAAGCTCTATTGTGTGTCAAAAAAAGATGAAAAAAAATTCTGAACCTTCATGGATTTCTCCACTGCTCTATATTTGAACATGTCAGTCATGACCTCTCTATATTTAGTTCAGTCCAGAGAAAAAAACGCTGTCTTATTTTAAACAGCCTACACCACTCATATATTCTTCACATTTGCCTAAAATTCAAACACATTTTCTGTGCAGATGCAATATTTTGCATTGTTTTGGAGGTAACAACTGAAATTGGGCTTGCAGAGACAATTATAATAAAAGTTAAGTAGAATATATTGGATTCCTTGCACAATATGAAGGGATCGTAACCTGATGTTCCTCTGAATATTTGACGTTCCGTTGCATATTTTCACCTCAGGCTGTGAATCATTTAATTCAATTCAGTTTATTTGTATAGCCCAATTTCACAAATTTGTCTCGGAGTGCTTTACAATCTGTACACATAGACATCCCTGCCCCAAAACCTCACATCGGATCAGGAAAAACTGTAAAGGTTACAGGTACTGGAACCCAAAAGCACGACAAACACAGGAATGCAGGAGGAGGCAGTTTACTCAATGTTTCAGGCAGGGTCAAAACCAGGTGGTCAGTCAAACAGGGCAACAAATCCAAAAAGGGGCAGGCAAAAATCTCAAGTCGGGTTAACAGGCAAATAGGGTCGTAACAGGCAGATCAGAACTAGTACTAGGAATTTGCTGGAAAGTTTGGCGGTGACACACAAGACAATCTGGCAGAGGACAAGTGGAAGTGAGGGATCTAAATAGTGAGGGACTAATGAGGGGATGGGCTGCAGGTGAGAAGGGCGTGAGGACCAGGTGAAGGGAATGAGGGACAATCAGGTGAATATGACAGGATCTGGAATGACAGGAGGATGAATTGAGCTAGGAAGGTGGGGAATTCGTGACAAAAACTCCCAAATAACCCTTCAGGGGGAAAAAAGGGAAGAAACCTTCAGGAGAGCAACAGAGGAGGATCCCTCTCCAGGATGGACAGGTGCAATAGATGTCATGTGTACAGAAGGACAGATTTAGAGTTAAAATACATTCAATGAATATGACAGAGTGTATGAATAGTTCATAGTAGGCATATTCCACGATGGAGACCTCCACGATCCATCAGGCAGATGGCGGTGGGGAGGAGGAGTGGGCGGAGACTCAACAGGACAGTGGCGTGGTCGGTAGCAGGAATTCCACGACCCAGACCTCGATGATCCATCAGCAGATAGGATCTATGCCGTCTCATAGAGTCCGATGACCCTATGAGACGTGAAGTCAAAAGGACAACGGGGAGAAAGCAGAGTTAGTAACGTGTGATGAAGAGATGAAAATTCATCCCTAAGGAGAGAAAAAAAGAGGAGATAGGTTCTCAGTGCATCCTAAAACGTCCCCCGGTAGCTATAAGCTTATAGCAGCATATCAAGGGGCTGGACCAGGTGAACCTGATTCAGCCCTAACTATAAGCTCTGTCAAAGAGGAAAGTATTCAGTCTACTCTTAAACGAGGTGACTGTGTCTGCCTCCCGGACTGAAATTGGAAGCTGGTTCCATAAAAGAGGAGCTTGATAACTAAAGGCTCTGGCTCCCATCCAACTTTTTAAGACTCTAGGAACTACAAGTAGCCCCGCATTTAGTGAGCGTAGCTCTCTAGTGGGGCAATATGGTACTACAAGCTCCTTAAGATATGATGGTGCATCACCAATCAAGGCTTTGTAGGTTAAGAGAAGAATTTTAAAAGTGATTCTTGATTTTACTGGGAGCCAGTGCAGAGCAGCTAGTGCAGGAGTGATGTGATCTCTTTTCTTAGTTTTAGTGAGAATACGAGCTGCAGCATTCTGGATCAACTGGAGGGACCTAAGAGACTTATTAGAGCAGCCTGATAATAAGGAGTTGCAGTAATCCAGTCTCGAAGTAACGAATGCGTGAAACAATTTTTCTGCATCTTTTTGAGACAAGATGAAAGAATGCAGTCCTTGAGATTTGCTTTACGTGGGAGTTAAAGGACAAGTCCCGATCAAAGATAACGCCAAGATTCTTTACAGTGGTGTTGGATGCTAGGGCAATGCCGTCTACAGAAACCACATCACCAGATAATTGATCTCTGAGGTGCTCAGGGCCGAGTAAAATTACTTCGGTTTTGTCTGAGTTTAACATCAAGAAGTTGCAGGTCATCCATGTTTTTATGTCTTTAAGACATGCTTGAATTTTACTTAGTTGGTTGGTTTCCTCTGGTTTTATCGATAGATATAGTTGAGTATCATCTGCATAGCAATGAAAGTTTATGGAGTGTTTCCTGATAATATTGCCCAAAGGAAGCATGTATAAGGTAAATAAAATTGGTCCAAGCACAGAACCTTGTGGAACTCCGTGACTAACGTTGGTGGTTTCATCGTTTACAAATACAAACTGAGATCGATCTGATAAATAGGATTTAAACCAACTTAGTGCCGTGCCTGAAATGCCAATCGACTGCTCCAGTCTCTGTAATAGGATGTCATGGTCAATGGTGTCGAATGCAGCACGAAGGTCTAACAAGACCAGTACAGAGATGAGTCCTTTATCTGCTACCATTAAGAGGTCATTTGTAATTTTCACCAGTGCTGTCTCGGTGCTGTGATGTTTTCTAAATCCTGACTGAAACTCCTCAAATAAACAATTATGATGTAGAAAGTCACACAACTGATTTGCGACCACTTTCTCAAGGATCTTGGAAGGGGAGGTTAGAGATCGGTCTGTAGTTAGCCAACACCTCTGGATCCAGAGTGGGCTTCTTCAGGAGAGGTTTAATAACAGCCACTTTGAAGGAATGTGGTACGTGGCCTGTTAGCAGAGACAATTTAGCCTCCTGTTGAAAGGATGCTTTATGTTTGTTTCTTTAGTGTTGTATTTAAATGTACTTGGTTGATTCTAATGAATGGAATGAGTTTGCATGGATGAGTTCAAACTTAAAGCAAAACCATCCTTGACCCATCAACCTAGTCAAAAATCCTAGAGTTACTGCGACTGAAAGTTACAGACAGCATCCACGCTGAATTATGTAGGCCACTCATCCCAGTTAAGCAACACCAGATATTTACCAAGTGATCATTTGGATCACATCTTAACAACACACATCAGAGGTCATCTCTGGTGTCTTGGACAATAAATATCTTTACTCTGAGCACACAGTCGTGTTCAATATTATTCTTGAGCCCCCAAAGAAAGGAAAAGATGAAAAACACAGGCAAGTATACCAAAATAAAACAAGTCACAACAAGCAAAGAAACTCTGCTTCTCCCTGATCCTCTGGGTCTTTTTCTCAACAACAAAAGCCCTAAAGGCCAAGCTGACATGGTCTCACCCCAACGGCCTTTCGGCTTATTTCCTCTTTTAAATGCGTCACAAAAACTGTGCTCGAGCCCAGCTGGATTCACCGTGGGGAGAGGAAGGCTTTGTAAAACAAACATGACGGAGTAAAATATTTGATCTGCTTGCTTTGACTAAAGGTCAAGGTTATGGTAGCATGAAGATGACATGCTGGGTCATGGATCAAACCAAGTATACAGAGTCAGCCATCGATGTTAGAAAAGGACAATAACTATGTAAACCTAAAATCTACAAATTGTAAAAAAATATCTTTAATTCTCTTCAATTGAAATTACAATGGAGAGGCTACGGTAACCTCTATCTTTACATTATGCATTTACATGTTTTCAATTTAAGGCTATTATAGTGTCTTCCTTTAATGAAACTACACAAATGTGACCAGTCAGATAATGATGAAATCACAGCATTATGCTTCACCCTTTAATTCACTTTGTCTAAGCAGTTTAATCTGTACTTTGGCATCTTCAGTCTACTGAGGGATCAGAAGATGTTTGTAGCTTGTCGTCTAGTTTCTGTGAGTTAGGAGAAAAGCTGACACATGAATTGAACACACAATATGTGATTTTATGTGTGTTTGTGTCTTTACTTGTAAAAAAGCTAATTCAATATGCAACTTCAGTTGTATTAAAAATAATATGAATCAATATATACATATTTATGTCTTGCATCAACAGTTCGTTCTGTACCTTTGAAGCTGTTTTGTTTAATCCATTAACAGGACTGTAAAAATAACTTTCTGAGGCTTTTTGGAGACTAGCATGCTGAAACTATTTATTGGCAAATCACTGCTGGGAGCTGTAACTTCCCAGAGTCTTGACGTTGTCGTGAGGTTGCCGGGTAACGAGTTGAGACACAGAAGGGCTGGGTGGACAAATTAACTGTCGTTAGTAAAGAAATAGTAACAGTACCTCCCCTACAAGCCACAACGTGTCTTTTACTCTTCAGATGTGCACAGATTAAAACAACAGACACAACATCATCATTTGTGAGTTTTAGAGGTATTGGCTCAGTGGTAGCTCCGGGTCGTCCTTCAATCAGAGGTGGTTAGATCCCAGTTCATGCCGATGTGAAGCTGTCCCTGCGGTGTGTGTGAATGGGTGTGAATGTTAGTTAGAGTCCTGGTGGGCAGATGGCACCTTGCATGGCCGCTCCTGTCATCAGTATATGAACGGTTGTGACCGGGTGAATAATGACAAGTATTGTTACAGATAAAAGCGCAATGCAAGTCCATTTGCCAATTAGCATTACTGGATAGTTCAACGTGAAATAATGATATCATGTAAATCATATGTATATGATGATATCATGTAAATAATCCAGCACCATTTACATTATTTTAATAATACAGTTAGGATTACAGATTATCTCTTTTCTTTCTTACACTCGTATTTTAGGTGTAATTAAATTGCCAAGAAAGAGACAGAACACACAATTGTTTATGCCAAAGATGGATTTGACTGTCACCATTGCTATCTTTCTTTTCAAATGTTATATATCACAATGAAATCCTTATAAAAAAAATGTTTTAGTTGCGCTAATTGTCAATCTGATATTGTGACATCCTTAGTGGGCAAGAGGAAAAACATAACACAAAGTGCCATTACGCAGTGATGTCTTGTACTGGAGATGTTTTCTTCTTGTCAGATAGGTGTATCTTCCTTTCCTGATATATGGGCCAAGTTGTATAACCACCTCTTCCTCCCTGTCCTGCCTCTCCTCCCCCTGATTCCAGCAGCCGTTCCTGGAAGTGAAAGTTCTTGAGACGACCAAACGCTCTCGGAGAAACCTCGGCCTCGACTGCGATGAGCATTCCACGGAGTCTCGCTGCTGTCGCTACCCTCTGACTGTGGATTTCGAGGCGTTTGGCTGGGACTGGATCATTGCCCCCAAACGCTACAAAGCCAACTATTGCTCAGGCCAGTGCGAGTACATGTTCATGCAGAAATACCCGCACACCCACCTGGTACAGCACGCCAACCCCCGAGGCTCCGCAGGGCCCTGCTGTACCCCGACCAAGATGTCCCCCATTAACATGCTCTACTTTAATGACAAGCAGCAGATCATTCACGGCAAAATCCCAGGGATGGTGGTGGATAGATGTGGCTGCTCTTAGGCTGCAAGGGGGATGCACACTTGTGTTCAGCCACCATCGCATCAAACCACCCAAAACCCTTACGGAGCTCTCCCTTGGCACCAGAACCCACTCCTCGGCACCCGATTTCACTTTTGCTCAGCCACAAAATCATCCCACTGGGTTTCCATTTTTCCAGTAATTAAATTGATTCTAACTGTAAAAAAAAAGAAGTTATAAATGAAACGTGAATCAGAAAAGGACTGAGTGATGGAAATACAGTACATTATGAATAATTAAAGAGGTTGTCCTTGTGGAGCAGCTTCAGAAAACGGCAAATGAGACAAAACTATGTTCTCGACCACGTGTTAGTTTTGTGGGTTTTTGAAGTTGTTTTTTTATTTAAATGGCATCTTTGTAAAAAGTCCAGGTTAGTGGATTGAGCTGACAGGAGACATAAGCATTTACAATAATTTTAGAGCAATTTCAGTTCTATGGTGAGTTTGGAAATATACAGATAGGCTCACTTACAGGTGAGATTTCATCCACAAAAATGTTTGCACGGGGGGCATTATCAGAATTATTTTGTAATCCATCATTTGAACAAAAAGAACTAAATCCATGCCAATGTGAGGAGGGTTTACTATTAGAAATACTCTTTGTATAAATCCAAAATGTTTACAGATGCTTAGAGATGTGCTCTAGAGATGTAAAGTGTTGAGGAGATCCAAAACCAAACCTATACCCTCTATTAATGTATAACACCCCAGTGTGACATTCTTGAGTATCTATGAAACCTTTCACTGGTACTTTGATCTTTTTTTATGTGTAGTCTTGTAAAACTCAAAAAGGAACAGGGAGAGAAGAGGTTATACTATTTTCACTCTGTCTTTCAAAGCGGATAAATAAAGCCAGTATAGCTATTTCTGTCATTCTGCAAATGTAGATCAGACATATTTAGGTTTCACTGCAACGCTAAAGTCTAAAACTAAGTACTGTAAAGTAGATGCACTCAGTTATTTTGCACCACCTGGGAGAGGAGGAGGAGCAGGATCCTGCAGGATGACAAGAACACCAACACATATCTTTCTTCAACGTAACAAAAGGGAAAAACACTTTAACACCCTCAACTTTTGCATTAAATGTTAAAAACAGAGAAACTAAATGCAATGTTTCATAGCTTGAAGAGGACTGGAACTGAGCATGTTATAACAGGCAAGAAGCAAAATCCAAACCCTGAAACAAAACACACAAGGGTAATGCTCAAATGTTTCCCCTGCTGGGAATTATCGAGCTGAAAATAGCACAAAACAGGATCACAGCATTACTCGTACTTACAGCAGTGTTTGCCTCCCTGTTCAAAAATACTCTTGAATCTAGAAAGAGCGGTAGCTTCATTATTTACAAAGTGCATTCACTTTTCTCAATACTAGTTTCAGAACAGAAGAACATAGTAATCCTGTGCAGTGTTGTACTCGGAAATAATAGCTTTTATAAATCACAACAGACCACATAAAACATTCAGATCAAGACATGTAACTCAACATCCGACTAACAGTTTAGAGAACATGTTGCATTGCGTTTTGAAATGGCCGCATCCACCTCAACTTTATTGCCATTATCATAAAATATTGCTTGAACACAGAGTAGATTAGTAACGCTTGAAGTCTGTCTTTGTCTCCTGGATGTCAAAGCAAAGATATCCTTTTGTTGTAAACGAAAGCACTATGCTGTTGGATAAAGGAAGAGCCTTCTGACACTATATATAAATGATATATGTATATATTAAAAAATGGGTACAAAAACCTTTTTTGGGGCACTCTACCTTACCAACAATAAATTTTGCACTATGGGACGTTCATGGCTTGAGGAGGTAAAGTGTTGTTTGTGTTTTACCAAGCACAAGAGAGCTTGTACAGTATAGGATAAAAAAAAGAATAAAAAAATATTCAAGCTTCTGGTGATAAACCATGAACTAGAGAGGTTATCACTTCTTTTTGATACCATCACGCTTTCCTGACTTTGGTCTGAAGCGGGGGCCTGTCCATACACTCACACACTTTTATCCAATCTGGAACCTGGACGTACTGTACCAGCGGCCTGAAAGGCCTCCTTGCCCACTGTGGGTGATAAGTCATATGTATAATAAGTGTCTGGATCAATGAAAATAGAATGCTTTAACTGGAAATGGCCCGCCCACCTACTTTAATTTGTTACCATGTTAGAGAGACTACGTCCTTTTGACTTAAACAATGTGTCGACTGACTTGCATAGACATGTTTTTGCCTTTGTGTGTATTTTAAGTGAAAGCACCCATGTAAGAATGGGAGGAGTATCCAGGGATTGTTAGCCAAAGTAGAGGATGACATGTTGTGTGCTGTAACTTTTGTGATCGCAGGAATATGCTAGAACATTTCAAAGGGAGGAAAAAGCTGGTTTAGGGGCAGTGGTTGGAATTAATTCAACTGGCCAATTGTCTATTTATTAATATTAATTACAATGCATTTCAAAGTATGTCTACCTCACTGTAGCCTCCTAAAAACCTTGCTTTTTAAAATTTGTAATCGATTAATCTGTGCAAACATTTAACCAATAAGACCCCCACCCCACACCCCCAAAAATGTAGATGAAAACCACAGGGTCCCCTCTCAGGTTCAGGTTGAGTTATGAGTGACTGATGGTAGCGGCTCTGGTAATGTGTGGTCAAAAGAAATAATTAGCTGTGCCCACATCTATGGCTTGGTGAGAAGTTGCATTTTGAATTTTAATGTTTGTATACTGGTATGTGTGAGAGTGTTTTCATATAAATATATGAGAGGAAAAAATCTCTATGTAAATACCTACCCAAATGTTGACATTTATGATGTTTTGGACAGGTTCGCCGCTTTCAATGTTTTTCTCACTTTCCCACTTCATTCCTCCATTCTTTGTGTAGTTAAAAAAAAAATCACCCCAACTTTGTAGTTTAATGGTTGTGCATATGAATAACTGTTCAATTGTTATTTTTGCCTTTTGTTGTTTATTTACTGTCATTTTTCTTTTGTACAATAAATCATTTATTTAGCTTATGGAAGTTGTTGTTTATTTCTGAATGCTCTGATGAACCCACTGTGCACTGCCAACCGACCCATTTAGCAGCTCGCTGGTGAATATAGTGGAGCATCGAAAGAGACAGATATTAACCTCAGGAGTGATAGAGACCAAAAACAGAGCTAAAAGAAGGTGAGTATTGGTCTTACGTTCATCGGGGGCCCGGAAACACACCTTCAAATGAATGCATGTTTCTCCATGTCTGCTGCGTGTGAATAGTCAACTGTTTGCTTTATGTGCATCATATCAACTTAAAAGATTAAAATAAAACTGTTGGGTAATAAATACAACAGAAACATTACATCTTCAAAGTTATTCAGTCAGTTTTGTGTACACAGCTTTTTTCTGCTGTAAATGGGAAGTCACACCTTGAGAAGCACACACACACACACACACACACACTTGGTTAAGCCACCAGTGGCATCCTGATAAATAGAATAAACAGTAACGGGCAGCAGAGGTGGCAGGAAGCAGATTCACCGCGAGGCTAATTGGTGAAAGAAAGCGTTCAGAGGACAAAGGTTTAGTCTTGGGGTTCAGGTTGCCATTATTTGGATGTCATATAAAATCCAGCCTGACCCAATTAATATGCCACCTGATAGAAGGGCCTCTCATCAACCTAATTTAGAGAATCAATAGGGGACAAATGAGAGTGAGAACGAAGCTCTTTACGGATGCAAACAGACAAAGACCACCCAGTACAAGCTCGAGGAGACTGATGCCAGCAATGACATAAACCTTTTGACAAATCCTCACTTGACATAAACAAACATTCACACAGTCCCCTGCCCCTCAAGTGCATCAATGTGCGGTACACATCATCCGTCATACCCGCCCTACATAGACAAGGGAGGACATTGATGGATGTTTTTATTGTTTTGGCACATAAGGAGTAGTTGTACAAGTTGGACGTGAAGTATTAGAAGCTTTACAAGCTTTAAGACTAAAACATGATGAACTCTGACCCTGCTTCATTAAATAATGATGAAGAAGTGCCATGAATGAATTTGTGGAAGTAAAAAAAAGTACAGTTCAATTGAAATATTGAATATTTTATAAAGCCCTCAAGAAAGGCCCGTGGGGGCTGGGAGGATTTGGGAGGAGCTTTATGACAATTAAAGCCATAAAGTTAAGAAAGAAGGTGAATTGGGGGGCAGCTCAATAGCTTAAATTGCTGGACACAGTCATCAGTAACACCTTTTTGTCTGGCTCATTAACTGGCCGCTGTTGAAAGAGGGGAGCTGTTCAGGGAAGATCACACACACTCTTATGAGATGAAAGAACCTCACATGACAATAAAATAAACAGTGGAGACTATTAGAATATTTGAGTCTCGATGAGTTGAAATCATCAACAAGGAATAATTGTGGACTTAGGTGTGTGGTTGATTATTATAGCTAATTACATTTCGTCAATACTATTGCACCTAAAAAATAATGAGATATAATATGATTATTTAACTTTTTAGAATAACTACAACAGAAACATGACATCTGGAAAGATATTTCTGTCACCAGAATCTCAAATTGTTTAAAGTTGTTCATAGAGTCACTGAGTATAAACTGAATTGAATTGAGCTATCACTAAGGCTTCTCTCATTCTAAACTCCAAACAAATGTGTTTTTTTGGAGTGAAACACAAGTTCTACTTTATTTAATTGATATCTTGACTACTTTTTCTCTTATGTGTCAGTCTGGATTTATTTACCAGGTTATCTTGGTATTATGAATCAGTTGCTTTGCTGTTATGCTTTTTTTTTTTTTAAAGCATTCATGGAAAACACTCTTGTCCCATCACTACTTGACATATTGCACTAAATGCTATTATTTATTGTTATTATTGGCTTTAACTTAGAACATCTTTAACATGGTGCATTAAAAAAAAGTGCAATGTCTCTTCCGCTAAAAATGCTGTCTAATTCAATCTAAATTTTAACAACAGGCTCCTTGAAAGAAATTCCATTCTTGAAGATACCTACTCATTTTATTTCAACTGTAGTGAAAGTGGCAATCATTAAACCAATTTAGGTCCCGTTCACTGTGGTGGTTCAGTGTCTCTGTGAATGACAGCTGTCACTTTTGTTCTCCCAGCGCACCATCTGGTTTGAAGCTGGCGATTACCACCATCGATGGTGGTGAGGGGCAGTCCGGTGGGCCAAGCTGACACTCCTGCTGGCCTTGCAGGGCCATGTTGCTGCCCCGGCCCACAGATCTGAGAGTACCTGTGGACAGGATGACCAACCCTACCCAGAGGATTTCCTTTCTAACAGTCACGCCAAAAAAGGGAAGCAAAAAAGGTCTTACTTCTGATCAAATCCCTTTAGTGTTTCACATTTTCTATGCAGTGGGACCTTTTCCTTTAGATGAATGCAGCACAATTAAAGATTCAGCAGTATTTTAACCTGTCTTAGCCAAGAAAGATGGACAACAGTGCTGGATAAACATTCATTTCTAAATAATGTTGAAACAAGTCTATTCAAAGTTTGATTAAAATCAAATATTGTCTAAATTAAATCTGGCATGAAGGAACAGAAATAGATCTTCTTTTGTGTTTTAAAGTGAGAATATAAGGAAGCACAACTTAAAGTATCGAACAATAACAGGACTTCATAATTACTCTATCCACATCAGAAATCCTTTTATAATGCAAACATGCCAATGATTAAACTAAGTAGTAAATTAAGTCGTTTTTAAAAAGCAACAAGTAAGTCAAGGATGTATCTCAATCTTCTTTAGCGTTCTGTTACTCTGCCTCAACAGAGAGGAATCTATTATAAAGTGTCGAGCATGTTTGTATTTGTATTCATATGTAAAGTAGATGTAGATATGTTTAAGACAGAAAATTATTTTAAGATATCGTAATGATCTTTATGTAAAACTTCCGGAGGTCAAAGGTCATGATGTTGAAATAAGAATAAACTCAGATGAAGATACATGAAAAGCAAAGTGAGAAATTAATGATCTCTCTGGTTTACACAGGTACAACCTCCTGATGACTGAAAATATGAAACGCAGGTTATTCTCTGCCAATACACAGCAATCTGCACATTCCATCCACTTATTGTGGATGCTCCTCACAGCAGTGTGTGATTACTTGAAAGTCAGCCGGACATCTCTCTTTTGGCAACAACAGGAATCAGCCCGAGAGCCAACAACAAAAACTTTTGTCCCACGCTGTTGTCCTGCGGTCCTGGTAATAATCTTTGATCTGCTTTGTACTATGTACTATGACTAAATATTAAACAGAAGTATCAAAGTACAATCTTTTAATATTGAAGTTATTAGGGGGAAAAACTAAACAAATGTAAAGATATGAAACAAACAAAAAATACATCACGATTCGAATCTTTCTATAATATGAAATATTGGCAAAACTGCTATTTCTATTCTTGAGTGGTGTCAGATCAAATTCAGTGGGATGATATAATAATAACACAGGAAGGTTATACAAGGACACAGCTGCACTCCATCTTTAATGTGGCAGAGCTGACACAACAACAACCAAATTCAGGTCACTGATCAAACCTCCAAAAATACAACCCTCAATCGAGTCAGTATTCTTATTTGCATAATTGAGACCAATAATTTAAAAAAAAATATTTGGTTTATGTATAAGAGGAATTACAAAAGTTCTTCCAAATTTTTGATGTATTTATGTTCATGCAAATATTTTGTAAATACTTTTAAAGTTGATTTTCTTTTCTTTTTATATGTAAAGCACTTGCTGTAAGTATATGAACAGATACATATAAATAAATGTTCCTTTCAGCAGTCTGCTGACATTAAAAGTTCCCATTATGAGGACGTAGTGAGGATGAGTAAAAATGGCGAATGGCAAATAATAAATGAAAGAGAGAAAAGCAATGCTCCATTGCTCACAAATAAAGTTCATATTTTGTTCTGTTTCACAAGCCTTGCAGATTGTAATCACAGCATGGCAGATTCTGGGGATTAATACAACATGACAGCAAAAACAGCAATAATGAATTGCCAAAATATAGAACTCAGGCAGAGATGCCGTCGGTTACAGTGCTGGCCAATAAAAAGGGGTTGTGGATTTCTTTGAGGCCTGAGCAGTCAGTGAAAGGCACTGTGGGGTCTCCATAGTTCACATGGCAAACTCTCAAACACCCACGGGGGGGTTGCCCTCCCTCCCTACTTCCCTGTCATGCCTTAACTGAGGCTAGTGTTGACACAGTGCTGGCCAATCTAATTTTGATTGTCAGGAGCAAGGAATGGTGATCCTCCCCCCGCCCCCCTGAGATCATCAAGTTCATTTCTCTGGCCGCATAGAGATTTTTTTTCCTTTCACCCCCACCCCTCCATCTCCCCACCACTAGAACAATATTCAGCCATTCCTGGGCCTCTCAGAGTGAGCTCACTGGAGTTAATCTCTCAGGCCTCTCTCCTCTCTATTGCTGCCTCTCTCTCACTCTCTCCCTCTCTTTCTATTCAAAAAGCCATTTGAGAACAGCTTGAATTAGTGACAGTTATTATTCAGACTAATGAGTAAAATCTCAAAGGCAACAACAGTGGACTGTGACATCGGCTATAACAGCATTCATAAATCATTCATTCTTGGCAAGAGGGATTTATTAATAAGTGGGTGACAAATTTAATTTCTGGAGCTTATATGGTTTTAATTAATCGAGCACAACAGTGGTGACGAAAATGGCAATTATCTGAGTGTGGGAAGTGTGAGGTATTTAGAGGGAAATCTGTGAAATGTCACGAAGCTTTCATTGTTTTCCCAGATCTGTACCATCAGGAAAGACAGATGGCCCTCTGCACCTTTGTGTGTGAGTGTGTGCATGTGTGTGTGTGTGTGTGTGTGTGTGTGTGTGTGTGTGTGTGTGTGTGTGTGTGTGTGTGTGTGTGTGTGTGTGTGCAGATGCACCTGCACATCTTAGAGGTCGGTGGAGTGAAGAAGATCAGGTCTATTGACAATATTGTTTTACATTTGAATGCCTATTTGCCCGAATTCAAATTAAATAATACAATCACCAATATTTATTCAAAACAGCAACCATTGTCCACCTATTGAAGGAAAACTGAGTTAAGATTAATTTATTATTCATACATTTTTAATTACACTCATTTAGTTCAATGCTGTCCATCGTTTTAGAATTGAGTATGCATGATGAGTTACTGCAATAAAAGGCTCCTAAATGTCTTTTGTGTGGCACAGAAAGACAGACAGGGAAGTTACACTATGACATTGCTGGAGGCCTCTGAGTCAGTATAATCAAATTCAAGCAGGCGCAGACCTTCAGACAGATTTTCTCAATGAATTCCCAACCAATGAGACGCAGTGACAGTCCAGCAGTGAGTGGCTTTGTGGCGTAATTGAAAATGATATGTAATAACAGAGAAGAAATTAGGGGACAGAAGATCAGTTGACATGAATGGATCAGTCAAAATACCTGAATTAAAAACCTGCATCAGAGAATAATGGAGATGATCAATCACAATGCTTTGTAACCATTGGCATGGAATTATTTAAATTATGTTATTTAAATAATTTGCATATTAGCTATCCATAAAACACCTGTGGCACTTTAAGTTGATGCTTTTAAGTAATATTTTTAATTCTCAATGTCCTGAAATGTTGTTCAAAGTAGCAGAGATAAAACGTTGTAATAACGTTATATGCAGTATAACAAGTTTGCCATATGAGGGCACTACAGCTAAAAATCTAAGTTTAAATTGGTCCTTAACACTCTTTGCTAATCCTGCCATGCTTCCGCCATCAGTTTTTTAAGATTAAACATGTTTTAATCAACAACAAAAATAACCTATGTGATTCAGAAAATAGCCACAAAACCTCAACACAATCAATGTTAGCCCAATCAAATATCCAAACCAATCGTAGTTACAAATAATAAAATACAAAGAATTTTGAAATGTCAAGATTGATTGTTGTTGGAGTTGGTGAGCTGCAATACAAAGTACAGTTTATCTTTCAGCTTTCCATCACTCACATTATTTACATACTTATTTAATAACTTTAAATATAAATGTATAAACTCCTACTTTAAAAAATAATTTAATCAATATTCAAATACTAAATGCCCTCAATGATTACAGAGACACAAAACCAGGAAATTTGAAGAATTCGAGTAAGAAAGTAATTTTAGTACCGTGGTATGAACTAGCTACCATAACCAGCTTATCATACAAAGATTTTGAGAATACTTCAAGTTTGGCATTATCAATCATACATTTTATCCAACAGAAAAAAAGGGGAAAAAAGAGTTGTATCTCTACCAATATCACCATCAATAATTTGAAAACAAAGCTGACACCATTTTTAAATAAAGTACAATACAGGGTTCAGCGACTTGTACAACTGCAGCTTGTCAGAAATGATCTTGACATTACAGAAAACTATTTCAAATCGAAAGATCAAAGGTGAAAGGTTGAAATTATTCCATCAGGGGTGTTGGGTTCACTGGGGAAAACTGACAAAACCAGATCCCGATCTTAAGAAAATAAATAAATAAAAAACTTGATTCAGATAGATGTTCATATCGCTGTAAAACAATTACACGTGTTTCCTTTGTGGTTAAAGAAATGCATATTTGAAAACTGGAGAAAGGTTTAAATTGAAGCAGGGGGTCGGGTCGTGTGTTCGGCGTCGGTGCATGATTTGCAAGCTGTCAGATGACGGCCTTGCGGATGGAGAGCAGTAGGCCCCTATTCTCTGTCCGGTGCTCCCAACCCCCTCTCCATACCCCATGGGAGGAGGTCTGTTGCACTGCGGCCACACTAAATCAACACCGTCCTAATGAGGTGTCACACTTGACCCCCAGCAGCCTCAGACCCTCACATGGGTGTCAGACCCACAATGAGCGGCCCTCCATCTCCAGCGCCTGCCTGACACATTTTGATTCATGAGAGAGCCTGGGCCCTGTCAGGTCCAAATTACCCCGATCAAAATGCCACCATCAACACATTTATCAACCCTACCTCTGAATCCACCCTTTTTCTTTCACCTCAAAAAAATTATTCTTCTCCAAAAATCAACAACAATTTCTTGCTTCTGCTCTACATGCGCCGCTCCCTCTGACTCCCCGAAAGCAAACACACATTTGCACACAATCGTACCTCAAAACGACGTACACACATGCTTGTTCTTGCTGATGACCTCTCATTGCGCATGAAGTGCACGCCTGCCTGTCATTGGTCGAGGTCCAGCCTTCTGCTCCTAATGTGTCTCTGAGCGATGAACTCTGTGTCCCCCAGGTGTTGGTAAGCCTGTCCTCTGACCTACTGACCCAACACACTCCTTATGTGAATAGGTCCTCACAGCTAATAACGAACCTGAGAATTAAATCTGTGTCCCCATTGAGTCGAAACAGAGAGAGAGGGGCCGGGTGCTTACTCATAGCAGGAGGTGAGACACATTATCTTCACATTTGGTAGTGCACGCAGTTCAATCAACTCATTGTGCGTAAGACACCATGTGACAGGCGGAACTGTTTTACGATCATGGTCGCACTTCCTGTGAAAAACACATCCCACTCCTCAACTATCACGATGAAGACTGACTCCTGAGTGGCCGCTCTTCATCCCCTGGAGATCAGCGCTTTCATTGTGAACACAGCTGATACTTTCACCTTCCTGTTATCACCCCGGGAGGAGATCATCTCCTGCCTAATCTAGTCGGCCCGATGGCAGCAGATGCTCTTCCCAATTCAAACAAGGAGAATCAATGGTAACAACCAATCACAGCCAGCTTTGCAGATGAAAAATCAAAAAGGTTCCAACCTTTGTTACAGTTTGGTACAACCTTGTTCTTTATTTTACAAAGACAAGCTATAACACGGTGGCCCCTTGCTGAGAAGATCATTTACTGTCAGCTGACACTTAACTTTGCCCACTGCGGCAGCCATCTGCTCCATAAACTTTCCCCTGAGAGACAATGGTAGTCCAGTAAGACCAGTATACCTGTCAACTGACTGGTCGGGTTTTGAGCCTTTACAAATAACCATGATCTCATTGTCATTATCATGCAAAGCGCGGATGTCACTATTTATTACTATCTTCATGGATTCTTGCCACAGGTGATCAATTAGGCATGGCAATATTGTGTTTGGTTAACAATCTCGCAACAGTTTTACCTCTGCAATGTAAAACAGTAAAATATGTATGTTAACAACATTAGATAAGGATTACAACAATATCTATAATGGCATATGCAATATGTCTCTAATGAGGCTCTGACGTTATGGGTCATAAACTGGAGATTATGCAAAGTGTTAATGAAAAGTAATAAAACTGTAAGATGTTACGACCCAACACCCATAATGCTAATGTAGCAAAGCAAATGTCTCTATGCCTCATTTGTGTCCAGACACAAGTCGGTCATTGTAATGACAAGAAGGACTTTTGAATGTTAAGATTTGTGGATACTTTGCATCCAATAAGAGTTCTGTTTTAGGACTTCTGTACTTTAATGGTTTACCCTTAATGAGATAATTTTGTATGTATGTGTATTATTTATTTAAGCATATGTCTGTAATAATGGTTGCTTATACATTTTTAAATAAAGAGAATGCAAGAAAATGCAGTGTAATGCTTGTCAGCTCTGTAGGTCACTTAGTCCGGCCACAAAAATGTACCTCCCTTTGGCCATAGTTGTCCTACTATAGAGGCTGACATTTGGCATAGAGGTCAAGTGTTTTGGAGGTGGTGTGAATGCAGTGGTGGGCCGTCAAGGCCAGCAAGGCCTTCTCTGCTGGCCTAAACATCATCAGAATATAATTTTTTTTAAATATCTTTTCCCACAAATATGTATTAAATTATTCCCCAGAGTAACAGTTATACTCTTTATTTCATTCTTGGTTGCACTGCTTCCAGCCCCAGGAGCCTTAACAAACAATGCTCTGATGTTTTGAGCATGCAGTATACCAAGAGGTTAACAAGGTGCTCTCCTGCTGCTCCTTATGACAGCTGAGTTTACATCACCACACAAAATCACACGCACAAACACAACACATTATTTCAAGATTTAAAGTTTAAGAGAGTGAGAACTTAATTGAACCACATGTCATTAACAGGGCTCTTAAGTTTTGAAGACAGGCAAGAGTGACATATCTGAAATGTTCAATTCATTTGATCAATAAAAGTGTGAGTTTTCATGGAAGACACGAAATTGTCTGGGTGACCCCAAACTTTTGAACGGTAGTGTACATAAGTACATGGTGAACTAATCTTACATTAGGTTGTTCAGCTGTAGTAAGACGACATTGAAGGCCTAGGTAGAAAATGCACGGCCCGCCACTGCGTGAATGCTGGAACACGTGGATGCATGAGTGTAGCTGGTTGCAGCCATTGCAAATGCATGCACGTTTGACCACTGAATCATATTCATTTGCTGTGTGACTAGAGACCAAAAGAAATATGATATAGTTACAATGTGTTAGGTGTTAGCTACGACATCAGTGCCTGTGGTGTGGCTAACAGTATAACATCCCTTTAAACAGGAACTTGTTGCAGGCTTCTTAATAGGCTCTAAATTTGAGACTAAAACACTTTTGTGTCAAATATATTAATTACAATGCAGCTACAACAGCATGAATCATACAATTATTTTTCAGTTCATCAACTTCTTCCATGTATGAGCTTGTTTCCTCGCTTTGGGCCACCAGCTGCCAGCAGGGCTTTAGTAATAAGGATTTTCCTACTTAATGATTTAACCATCATAGTCTCCCCCAACTAAAACCTGATCCCACCAGAGGGCCAACAGGCTCCTCCTGTCTTCTCTCAAAGCTGCTCGATATGTTCTTAACATCAGATGAAACATGACTTCTCTCTGAGTAGCTAAGCCGTGTGTTTACTAAATGCACTAACAGATAAGCAGCACTCGGAGAGACACATTGTGACGGAAGGCTTCCGTTTTTTTCAAGTAAATTCAGTAGGTAATGGTCCATTTGCAATTAAAGCATCAGATTAAAAAAGAAACACATTAGAAAATGTGATGAGTAGGAAAACACAGGGGATAAAACAATCTAATAAACAAAGTAAGACTGACTGCATGTCAGTTAAACCTCCACTTATTTCTCAATATCTCAATATTTAAATATTTAAATATCTCAATATTTCATTGCTTTTATACCATAGATTCAGAGGCTGATGACCTAAAACAAGCTGATCAAACACAAAGGAACATTTTACACAGTAATATTCAGTTTTAGCATGCAATTATGCAATATTTTACGTTAAAATCCATTCCTGAATGTGCCATCAAGCAGTAGAAAAATGCCATCTACACTGAGCAAGCAGTGGTGCATGCACAAGAGTAAAAGGAATACCCTGCCAATATGATGCCAATAATCATGCCTAATGTTAAGAGGGTAAAAGACACTCGAGATATATTTGGATTTTTATTGTGTGATACTGTGTAACTTAAATTTAAGAAATTAAATTAAATACTCCAAATCCTGTAATAAAACATGCAGTTAAACAGTTACTGGTAAAAGTTTTTAAAAAATAGTATTCACTGTTAGTACACAGTAAACATAGTACTCAAAATGTAAAAATGTCTGTTGAAATTCGACTTTGCTAGGACTATTGATTCCTTAAATGTAATTTATAAAAACTTTAATAACCTTATTTACACAGCTCTTTTAAGAGAAAGCCACAAAGCAAGGCAATAAAACAACAGAAAGCTCAACAGTGACACACAACAAAGAAAGACAAACTAAGGTAGGAGTTAAACCCAGATGAAACATAAAATCAATCGATCTGATAAAAATAAACTACCAAATAAAATTTGTAAAATAAAATTATAATATCAATATTAAAATAGTGAAGTAAAACGATGGCATCACATGAAAGCCAGTCTCTAAAAATGGGTTTTAAGTAGTGGTTTACATTTTTTCATTGATAACTTGCTAAAGCTGGGTCACTTATAGTTTTTTGGCTTTGACTTTGGAACAGAAGTGCCCTACTTGAGGATCTAAGGCGGTGAGCTGGCTCGTAGGGGGTCAACATTTCTTTTACATATTTTGGGGCCAGATCTAGATATGCTATAAAAGTTATTGGTAAAATGTCCAAAATGTTATCACCATGATATATGGCAATCACTGCTATTGCTCGTGTAGCGCAAGATTCTAGGGAATTAAAAACAGTATCATTTAGTTAAGAGATTAACCGGCCACTCCAAAATTTAGGAAAATGACAATGCATGACTGTCAGTTATGATGCAAATAGAGGGGATAAGTATGAGCCCTAACTCTCAATGTCCTGCTCACTATTGAGTCAACTATTACATAGTGAAAAGTGAATGAGGGAGCAAGGGAGTGACACAGGACACAGCCTGAGTAACCACCTCGTGAAATCCTAGCAACCCCACCAAAGATCTTAGCAACCAGTTCACAAACTCTACTGAAGTCTCGGCAACCACTTAATAACATGGTCGCCACCACCGATCAATATGTGAATAACAATGTAACAAAACCTGGATATCATCTTGAAAATGTACTTAAACGCAGCGGTAACGGAGGGCCAAACACATAACAATTGTGGCCCCATGTTAGCTAGCATGTGTGGTTAAGCAAAGTGACAGAGGAATACAGTTGTTATTCTCAAATTGGTATTTTTTTATAGGTGCAACCTGTGACCATGTTCTGTAAATATCTTGTATCGTGTGGAGGATGTGAAAAGTGGATCGTGAAGTTTTCAAACAAAAGGGAACAGTTATAAGCCCATCATCACTTAAAATGACACAAGGACTTAGGCTGTGCAATCCTTTGTGTTGAAAGAACTTTTGATTGAGTTAAACAGCTAAAACCCAGAACCTTTCACACCTTTCACAATAGACTCCTTTTCTCAAACTTAGCACTCAACAAGTGAGGAGCAAATTGTAAGTGTGTAGGTGTGCATGTGTGTGTGTGTGTGTTTGTGGGTGTGTGTGTGTGTGTGTGTGTGTGCACATGTGTGCATGTGACCTCCCCCTATGTCTAACAATCATCCCGACGCATACCACCCTTTATCTCCTCAAATAAAAACAGAGCAAAAGAAAAAGAGAAATCATCCACTGTTGAAGTACTTTACGAGATCCTCCTCTCAACAGAAAAAGGACTACGTATCCATGGGAATCTTAGCACGTTAGGAAGGCCTTTCTCCCTTCCTCTCATCCGCTCTCCCCCGCTGCACCCATGGACCAATGCAATTGTTTATTTTCTCCTATTGAGGCTGCTCCATTCACTGGCTCTCACATTTACTCTGCTCAATTGGAGTGAGACAGCACTTATTCCAGGAGAGGAATGTAGCGTTCCACTGACAGAGCAGCAAGAATGCAGAAGATATAATTAAAACTTTTTAAAGGAAAAAAGGTACAGCTGAGCATGAGGGAGAACGACGTCAAACCGAACAATGCGGGACTGACAGGATTTTCTGCCGTGATGAGTCTATCCACACATCACCTTGACACTACAAAGTAAAAGGAGTGTTTGAATAACGCACAATGTTAGAAAGTGGAGCCGAGATCCTTTAAAGAGGTCATTCATTCGCTGTGCTTTCTTAACTGAAACTCTCCAGCAGAACAATGAAGCGTTCTTTGGCCTGTTGTAAGTGGGGCCTGTCCTCCAACCCCTCTGCTCCTCCCTTCCACAGCACAACAGCTGCAAGACGGACCAAGGAGTTAATTTCGCCTGAGTCTATTCTGCCTTGAGAAGGCAGTCGTACAGACAGTTTCCTTCTCTGTAACAATGGCTGCCAAAGACTCCTCTGTCCTGTCAATCTCTGTTATCTTTCGCGTGTATCACCGAGATAGAAGCAACGGGCTGCAGGTTGAATCCAGACTGACGACATTGCAGTATTTGATGAAGATGAGCTGCTGATACAGTGTCCAGCAGTGTCAGGTTGCAACGGATTGTTTCCATGTTGGTTATGGGTTTTTACACTATGTTTCTTTTAGCTGATTAAGATAAACCGCTTTATCTCCACATCATATTACCACTAACATTGTCTGCTGCCTCAGAACACAAGAAGCTGCAGCATGTCTATCAAGCATGAAACACATTTCCCCAATCTTGGTTCTTTCCAGGTCACAGCTACATGGCAGTGGGATGGTCAGGTTTCTTTCTATGACCCTCCCAAATTTGCCCACAAGGGCTTTCTAATATCTACAGCATGTTACCGTCACTTTATATAAGAAAACACTTTCTTTGAAAAAGAAAAAGGGATACACTTAAGGAAAAACAACAGAGTAGGGATCCCCCTCCATACAAGTCATGTTTTGTGTAAAGAATAGACACAAATAACAATAGATTATTATGTCATGGAGAAACAGATTATTATGTCATATCGAGTTGCATATCAGGTAGATAAATAATCCCTGAATCATTATGCACAACATAAAGTGATATGATATCTAACTATTGGCTACACTCACACTTGCTCAGTGATTCACTGCTTAAACAATGCTGAGACTGGCCTCTGCACACGGTCAGTAATAAAGTGGACGTGTAAACAAACCAGTTCAATTAATGAAAGACTGGTGAAGGGTTGTAAATACAAGAACAGAGCAGTGTACATCCAGTTTGTTTCAATAAAGACTATAGTTATGTGTCAGCGCTCAATGACAAGTAAATGCTGTTTAAAAAGACATTTGACATGGACTCTGGTTTATATGAGCATATTTAAAGTGATAGCAATTATTCCTGTATTTAATCCCATATTAACTGTCCTGACCTGTTTGTTTAGGGACGTTCTGTCGGTGTGTGTGTTATAATTGTGAGTTCCCATCGGGACTGAAGATGAAATTCTCAACATTAATATTAATGATTGATATATCTTACAGATACATTAAATGGTATCAGTATCAACTTTGTCATGATGAAGTCCAAAGTGATCCATTAAGGCCACTTTCTTTCTTCACAATAACACAAACACCTCTGCGTATAGCACACAATAAAGGAGCTATACGAATTGTAAGTGGGCTGTGAGCCTGCACATTACAGCATTTGCTAAATGTGTTGAATATATGGGTACACAGCAACTCAAAAGCTTTGGTTTGAATATTGAATGAAAGGATTGGTGGAGTAAATCACCATGAAATTCATCATTTGTAAATTGACTTGACAACAATATGTAACTCTGACTGCTTCTTCTGTTTAGAAGAATATTTTCACAAAGGAGAAAGAAATTCTCAGAGAAGCAAACATTTTTCTTTTGCAGAAGATCAGTGAAATTTGCTTCAGAACACAGGCAAGAGGTCGGCAGATATAAAACACAAGTAAATCGTACCTGCCCCCTACTGGTCACACACAACTAACACACCATCTGATACGAGAGCCATCATATGTGGTAGATCATTCAGGAATATATCCATAAGGCAGATGTGACAATTCATGTGGGTAAATATCTATATTAGTATAGTATACCACATGCACACACATATACACACTCTGTATTGGGAAATATATACGTTTTTTTTAAACTGCTACAAAAATATTTAGAATCTCAAAAGCGTACATGCTTTTATGAAGCAGTGCACAATATTGCTCATCAAGTTTCAAACTGTGAAATGTTTTCATTCCATTCGATAAATAAAAACAATCAGTCATTTTGTCCCAGCTAAATCACAGTGATAGAACACAGAGGAAGTTGTAACAGACAGGCAAAGGAAAAAAGAAGGAGAGAGCTTAAATATGATATATCTTTCTCTGGGGTCTACAAGTCAAATCAAAGCAATATCCAATTCAATTCAGTTTATTTTATATAGCCCATTCTCACAAATTACAAATTTGCCTCAGCGACTTTACAATCTGTACACATAGACATCCCTGTCCCAGAACCTCACATCGGATCAGGAAAAACTCCCAAAAAACCCTTTCACAGGGAAAAACCCATCAGTCTACCCCAGGGCAGCTGTGGCTCCTGATGTAGCTTACCACCACCGGTATGACTGTGTGTGTATGACTACTGGACTCTGGACTGTAAAGCGACTTTGGGTATTTAGAAAAGCGCAATATAAAATTGAATGTTATTATAAAAAGGGAAAAACCTTCAGGAGAGCAACAGAGGAGGAACCCTTTCCCCGGATGGACAGAAGCAATAGATGTCATGTGTACAGAAGGAAACATTACAGAGTAATAACACAGTCTTACCCCACTGAGCGGTAAGGGGGTCGTCCTGCAACCCCAAGGTCGTCGGTTCGATCCCCGCTCTCCCCATTAGTTGCAAGTCGAAGTGTCCATGAGCAAGTCACTGAACCCCCAGTTGCTCCCCGGGTGCGTCACTACAGCCCACTGCTCCTTAATAACTAAGGATGGGTTAAATGCAGAGAATACATTGCGTTGCCTGTGTATCTGTGCAATGACAATAGATTGTATCCAATGAAGATGACAGGGTGTATGAATAGTTGGTAGTAGGAATGGACTGCAGATGGAGGCAGAGAGGCATGAGGCACTGTTTAAACTAACTTATTAGAAATCAAATGTATTCATAAATGTGTTTGTGATAGCGAATGTCAGATATCTTCAAATGTTCATGTGTGCCCATTTATTTTTCAGTCATATATTTGTAGTTTTAGATATAAGAAGCGGTGCCAAGTTGTGGGTGCAGGCACTCAGGAATTCCCCCTCTCCTACTTAGAAGAAAAAGTTGTTTCAGATAAAGTACATTGAACAGCTTTTCTCACAAAACTGTTTCAACACCATCACCAATAACGGCAATGTGTATGAGACAAACACAAGAAGTGTAGAGCGATCAGTATTTTACTGTTGTCTAAAGAATGATCATACATGAACAGTCAAAACTGTACAGAACAGGATCTGTTCTAGCAATGTGTGAGACAATGGTAATTATCTTACAGTTAAAGTTTACGTTCTTTATTGTCGTGCACAACGATTACAGAGAAATGTTGTTTTAAATGAAAATCATAAATCTCAGGCTCCCTCCAACAATAAAGTAAATAATTAGAATCTAAGAAATAAAATAATGGAGAAGATAAAATATTGGGATAAAATACATTTATATGAAATATAAATTTGTGGTAAACAAGTGTACAGTAACTACAAAATATTTAGACACATTGTAAACCACAATGTAGTAAATTCATATGAATACGAACAAAAATATAGGTAAAGGGGTCATGTAAAGTGTTCATATATATGTATATACATATATATATATATGTGTATATATATGTATATATATATATATACTATTAGTACTTTGCATTTTCTTTCTTCTCTTTTTCCATTAGATAACATTTTACGTTTAGAAGCATCTGTTTCCAGCTTTGTTTTACATTGATGACTAAATGTATACTTTATTCTAACTGTTGAGGGTTTGTTTGTGTTTATTGTACATTAGAACATGTTAATAGATAGCACCGTTAACTTGTGAAAAGAGCAGTTCACAAGCTTCACACACACACACACACACATACACACACTGATGTTCAGTGCTCGAGGCACTGTGGATAAGTGAATTGCTCATGAACACATAGTCATGCAGACACGAGGGATTGGACTCAAACCATCAGCCTTGTGACAGTAATAGATCACAGCTGTTATCTGAATAGATCTGGAATGCTAAACCAAGATTAAATACAATCCTATTTTTGTTTTGAACCTAATTGATTTATCCACGCAATACTGATAAGCTTTCATTTATGACGAGAGGTTAACTGTTGCGTTGTGTGGCAAACATTTTATATTATTAATAATAATGTTAAAGGTCAAGTGGATTGAAAGCAATCGAAACATTTTCTAAAGTAGTAAAGATGAACATGTATCTCATCTTAATATGTTTATTTTAAATATAGACACTTTTAATATCTCCATAAAAGAAACATCTCAATTTAGGAATTATTGAGTAATAAATAAAATAAATAAGAAAGAATGGTTGTTAAGAATAGAAACCTTTTAATTAACTGAATGACTTATTCTGCCAGTTTGGTACACGCTAAATGAAAGGTGTGACCCTGGCACTCAGTCTTATCAGTATTTTCCAGTGGGCCAGTTTCTGTAAATGTTTGTAATCTATGAGACGACAATCTGGTAATGTTCTCACAGCGCTGTTGCAGCTCTCCTTTCAGTGGTTATCAGCCTCTCATTACAAAACGTAAATGCAGCTCTATATGTGAACTTGCCTTCAACTTCACAAATGAGTATTCTAACTGTTGAATCATAAGCTTCAAGTGGATAAAGGAAAGTAGCCCACAGATTCATAAGGTGCCTACAGATATGTTTCAATTATTAATTTATATCAAACACTTTTTTAGGCTAGGATATATTTTTATCTGGATGATATTTCTTTGGCCAGACTATGCATCTTCTATACGAAGAAGAAATAACACCTCTTTCCTTTTACAAATTAAAAGTTTAATTCATAGGAAATAGAAATGCACTGGTATGATGATTGATAATAGTGTCATACAATATTATATATATATTAATTATTTAATTAATTTGTATTACTCTCTGCCTGTCCTGAGCAAATCTGACAGCTGACGACGTTTGAACTGAGGAAGTCTTGTTCTCGAATGGTTTCAGTGCCTCTGACTGGGTCTCTCTTATAGGATTTAATATATAGAGACAAAAGAGCCCTTGGTTTGTACTGATACTTAATCTGGACACAAGTGCCATAAATGGGTGAACAGAGTTTTCCAAAAAAAGATTATTGCAGTTAAGAAATCCATTAAAATGCAAAAATGATGTGCCGACATACCAGAAGAAATAATTGTATCATGAATTTAAAATAGTTATAATCAGTTTAATTAGTTTCCAAGATCACAGACATTAAGACAACATTGCTTATTATATTTGTCGTGAAATATTGATTTCCACAGCAAGAGTCTTTGGACATAGATTGTTGATGGTTTGTAATGCACAAAAGTAGATTTTCATGTCATGGGGGTAAATTACTATTTCAGGTCTGCATGAGTAAATGCGAAGTGTGTAGCTCGTCAGTCACATGCTGTAAAAAATGGTTCGGCAAAGCAAATATCAAGTAGTCCATCTAAATGGCTATGCTCTTTCTAATTGATTTATGATGATTGTGTTAACTAAGGAATACTTTCTAAGGTTTAACTCAAAGAAGTTTTGAAGAAGAACTGTTGTATCCATTGCCATGTTAGTGGACAAGTAGGAGTAGAATTTAATAATATTATTGAGAATGTATTTCGTCAAAGTGAGATACCGTTGTGTAGTTTTCAAGTAAGTGTTAAATCAACAATGTTCTTTACCTGTGGATTCCTGCTGATTAGTGGGTTTGAGAGACCAGCAGACACTAATGCAAAATATAATACGTTTCAGTATAAAAGTCTCAGAAAATAATCTCACAGAAAATAAGCTAACAGTATCAGAAGAGGTGTTGGGTCACATAAAACATGTGATGTACCTGTTGGTTGCTAACAAATGTTTACTTCTATATAACACACTGGGGCCCTCTAGTGACTTAAACTAAAATAAGATCATGCCAATTGAAGTTATTAAAGTTTAATTTATAACACATGTGGTATTACTCGGTTATAAAATACATAACGTTGGTCACGTTTGAAATGATTAAGTGTCAAATCCGCGAAATAACCATGAAACGGGGGTTAATGCCACAAACCGCCCACACAAGTAGATGACCCATGCGGCGTTCACGAGCCCATTTTAAGTTCGTGATTTCTAAGACTATAGTGGTAAATGTAACTTGAGGCCCTTACTAGGGCCACTAAACGCAATAATAGCAACTTGAACAATCGAGGGAGTATTTTTGTTAAGTGAATATTTTGTTATGCTATAAATAAACTCACACATTGTTAGCATTTAAAACAGAGTGGAAGATTACAACAACGACCGATCCTTAAGTGATACGTTAATTCATTGATTTAATAAACATAACGAATGGTTTCTAAATCAAAATGACATACAATTATTGATCTCAATAACCTCAATTGATACACGTGTATTTGTATACGTCTGGTGTCGGAAACACAGTTACCATGGTAAAAACCTGATGTTGTTATGTTGGTCGTGTTTTCGACCGCACGTGGAGGCAGCACAGCATTGATTTACTTCGCCTCTGCAACAAAAGTTTCGTTTGGGGAGTAACTTGCTATTTTAATGTTTGCGTTATAATGTATCCCGTCTTTTAGACCACATAGACTATCCTTGAGGACTCCGCGTTGGTTCCCTGAGCTCGTTTCTCAGTGTACATAGAAGTATACCTCCAGCTCAATGTGGGAGCCCGATGCAGTTTGCGTTGATACAGAGGAGACACGATGCTAGCGAGCTAACGTTACTAAGGTAAGAGCAACACACGGGGACGAGCTCTGTCTCCTGAATGCGTCATACAGGAAAGTCAGTGAACTCATTTTCGCTTTGAAAACAAGTGATCTTATGTTGGTGGCGTGTCGTTTGCAAAAGCTCACAACTGAGCGAGTTTGTAAACTTTGAGAAATTCTTTCAAGACGAGGCCCGGAGCCGCTGATTGAAGCTGAGTCAGCGGTGATGGAACAGATCAATAGATGCCGAAGATAGTTTTCTCTCCCGTAACTTGACACTTCGTTAAACTCTGAAGCTTGTTGTACCATTTGATTGTATTAATGTATGTGCATGTACACCAATGAGTTTATCTCCATCTTTCATACTTTCTTCATAGAGTAAGTCATGGACAGCCCCTTCACTTTTGTATGTGTCTAAATGTTGTGTAGAAGAGAAGCACACCAGAGAAGCTATACATTCGTGACATCCTCTTCAAACAGAAACGCACAGCATCAACACAACATAACTGAGAAGAACAATTTCATTCAACTTAGTGCGACATCATAACGGGTTGATAGTGTACCGACCTCATCAAGTTGATACATCTTTTACAAAATGGTTCTAGGAGACCCATTAGAAACATAATGATAATGTTTTACTGGAATCGCGATAAAAAGTGTCCTACAGAGCAGTCATTTAAGTTATTTAGTGATTGCTGTGCATTGAAACGTTTCCCCTCGCTTCACATTCCTGAGCTTTGACCAGGAGCCGAGAGGTGGCTTAACCCTTTAAACCTCCGTGACCTGCTGGTGGGACAGTCATTAAAAACTCAAGCTGTGTACCCAAACTTTGTTTGAGTCCATATTATTGTATATTAAATTCAAGTGTAAAAAGCCTAAACGTGTACAGGGATAAACATGATCAATATGCGAGGTTAAACTTTGGACGTGGCTCCTCTGCGCGTGGCGGTGTTGATGTGTTTACGCTTGTTCCAGTGTTCGCAGTCTCGTGCTTGGCCACAGTTTAGAATAGACCTTAATTAGCATGGAGGCGCACACACTTCTAATTCAGTCATCCACATCAGACACGCCACCTCGGCACGCTTGCTCATTTAATATACATGTGGTATTTTTTTCCACGTCTTTATTATAGGCAATTAAAGCCTTTAGGCAACATAAAACCCAAAGCTGGTTCAAGGCACAGAGAGGTGTGTGTGTGTGTGTGTGGGGGGGGGGGGGGGGACCAGCAGCAGCAGCTACAAGAATGGCTTTGTTTGACTTTTCAAAGATTTAGGATTTGTGGTGAAGTAGTGTAACTTTATTGAACCCTTTTATGACACCACCTTGATCTAGGCATCCATACAGCGCAATTTCTATTAGCAGTTGAGCCAAGCTGCAATATACTGAGGGGGGGGGGGGGATGTGTGATCCCTGGCAGCTGATGGCTCAACACACTGGCAGCAGTAGTCTAGTCCTACACATATAAAGGAATATTTAAAGAATGTGTTTGGCCAGCTGCAGTGTTGCCTACACAAAGCTATCTATCTATATATCTATCTCTCTGGTGGGGACCTCTGGTTTATATAAACTACCCGTGACATCCACCAACAGGCGACTTCAGCACAGGACGAGTGGCTGTGTTACACACTCGTGTTTTAGGGAGATATTTAACCAGCATGATGGTCTTAACTGCACATTATTGAAAGTTGTGATGAAACTGGTTTCTTGCCAACTCCAAAGTGTCACAAATACAATTATATTGTTATTTGTGTTGGTATAACCTTGTAACTGTAGTTTCCCATGAACAGGAGATATTATTATTTATTTGCATGACTTCACTTCCTCTATATCTGATTTTAGATTATCAAACTTGGTATGCTGCCTGTTTATTTGATCTACCATACAAGTCACTGAACCGAATATCTGCTGCTTTGTCGCTGTGGCTGCTGCTTCCTCGGTGCCATGTCATTTGAGATCTGATGCTTAAGTGTCTGGGAATTGCTGGACCTTTTCTCAGCGTGTCTGTGCACCAACATTCCTGGAAAGTCAAAACGAATATGGAGATTCAGAATGAATGTGAGCCATGCAGTTTGAGAGCAGGTGCTGCCTCTTGGACCCAGTAAATCATGCATACTGTCCCACCACCGTGCGATTTCCTCTTTTTAGTCGAGGCAGACACAGGCAGGCCACAAAAGAGCCTATGCATTGGTAGCCTGGAAGTAAGGAGAGAAGTGTTGACGTTAAGAAGACTATTTGCAAATCTGAGATAGTACATTTGAAAGTTGTACTCGCCCTTTGAACATCCCAGAGATGGTAGTATAAAGATATTTGATCTTTGTAGGTGCAGAGCTGAACTTTGACACTGACACAGTTTATTGTAAGAAAACCGATGAGGTGAAGAGTCAGAGTCATCAACAATCATCAGTTATCTGTTTTAGAGTCATATATTTCCATTGATCAAAGCATGATTTTTGGCTTTTGACACTGGGGTTTTTCCAACAGTTGAACAAGACACTGCTGCTTGTTACTAATTAATATAGTTGTCATCATTGGTTAATCTGTCAAAAAAAATTGTAAGAGTGGATTAATTGTTTGGTCCATAAAATGTCAAAATATGGTCAATAAAAAATGACATATATCCAATTTTCCCTCATACAACATGTTAAAAAAAGCAAAACATCTTAATCTTTGAGATAATGAAATCAGCTAATTTTCTCTATATTTTTCTGACGATCAACATTGAATAATTGACAAATTGGTTCACCTGTTAAAACCGACCAATTACGTATGTGCTGTTGCTCATTGGTTTCTCCTTGGCCCCCTATCTTTGTCATACAGTGTCTACTTTTAATAGTAATAGTGCCTTTTGTAAAGGGACACACGTTTCAGGACAGATTGCCATCAACAGTCTATTAGGACGCTGATAAGGGGGTGAGGTAAAGGGTAATCTCTTAGTGTCTTTGTCATTGTTGTTGACACAGTTTCAAGCTCAGACAGGAGCGCTGAGTTATTTGATACTGACTCAAGTGTTCAGCCCTCAGTATGTGGCCACTCCTCTTCACCAGGCAGCGCTTTCTTCGTGGGCGAGTCCCTCATTCCTGTCCAGACTCCACACAGCTCAGGTTTTCTGCATTTACATCTCAGTCGGGAATTCCGAGTGAACGTTTCCACTCTTTGGATATTTACTGTTTTTTAAGTTTCTTATCAAGTAAGTCGTTTTTTTTAACATCTGGCAGGTATTGTTGGGTTAATATTTCATATAGCGATATTCATGCTTTTACCAATGATGACAGGGTGGTGTGATCTTTCTATGGTTCGCACACTGACTCTTGACTTTAACAAATGCCTCCAGGTAGTGTTTTGTACCGTCAGGGTAAGGACAACTCCTGACCTGTGTTTTGGATGTGTGTGTGTTTTGTGTTCCCACTTTGTAAATATAATGCACAACAGAAATGTTTGTTTTCGATTAAATATGTCCAACAAATCATTTCATGAGATAAATGTTCCAGATTAGTTTGACTATCAACCGTTCTTTGTTTCTGTTTTGAAGACAAGATACTGTACATGCAGTACATGAAACTACTTAAGTAGTTCCAGTTTCGTCCATCCTTCTGCAGTGGAAGGAGGAAACTGCTGCTTTTTCAGGGGATTTCAGTAATTAGCACGCATTGAACTGGTGAGGTGGAATCTGAAATCTCAAAACACTCCTAAGATGTATGATGGGACAACCCAGCTTTTGAAGTACAGCTTGTCTGTGTCTATATTAATGGATGTAATTACTTAATTACCTTCACATTGAAAATGCGGAAGGTTATGTTTTGATCGCCGTGTATTTATTTATTTATTTATTTGTATTTGCATTAAATTTGGTGGGATGATTGGTTATTATCCGGGGACCATTTGATTAGATTTTGGGATCGATCGGGTCAAAGGTTGAAAATCTTCTTTTTACCATAGTCAATTTTTATCCAATTGGCATGCAACTAATGCCACAATGTTCATAATTCAATGCCCAATCTTGTGATATGCGAAGGTATGCGCTCTACCGAGTGCCCGTTCTAGTTGTGTAATGACTTGCTGCTTTTCTCCATCTTAAATTAACTATCTTCGGATTTTGGACTTTTGGTTGGATAAAAAAAGCTATTTGAAATCGCATCATGGACTCTGTGTGTCTGTCTATAAATTATATTTCTGAATTTATTTCCGTACCTTTTTATATTATTTCTGTGGTCAAATTGATTCGCTATGTGATCCTCAAACACTAACTGCTGCCTCTTGTTTTATAGTGTGTAGATATGCAGTCAATACCTACCAAATAGAAAAGAATGGTCACATTTTCTTTTTAGTCGAAGTGATTTATAATTTATTTGTTAAAAGTACAATTGGATACCAACAATTGTAGAAGAGCATTTTTGCAAATGTAGCACATTTATGTTTTAAACTGAAACGGCACGACATTCAGCGTCGTCGGTTGTGTTATTTACGTGTTGTACATCAGCTGTTCAGCCTTAATTTAGCAAACACAGCAGCCAATTATCTGATCCAGTCACAATCATGTGAGCTGTTTGGGGCAGGCGTCACGTTCAGGATAACATAGATCACCAATAAGACAGACTAACATGTAAAAGAAACAACTCTTGTAGTTTTCTCTTGACTTCACCTCTTGTAGTTGTTCCTAAAACAGTGACTGCTTGGAAGCTTCTTACCCCTGGCGTGTTGGGATGAAACCAGCGCCACATTCCTGAAACCTCTTGGTTAATAATTTAACCAACGAGTTTCACAGTTATTATTTTACACCAGCTGAATATATGCCTCAGGCTTCCTGCGGCTCTTATCTAAAGGAATGAGATAATGGTGATCATATGACATCAGAGACATGCAAACAGTCACACACCCTAGACTTGGCAGCAGTACAGTGGACTACTCATGCTGTGGGAGACTATGACTGCACCTGACTGTAGGGCCACGAAGGCAAGTCACACCTGAATCACTCAATCACCAGGTTGCAAGATTTGGTAACTTAACTTAACGTAACAAACCACTTAGCTGCTACCGTGTTTTTAGAAAATGAAGAGGTCTAGCTGATAATGTATCACCGTAAAATATGAGAGAGAGGAAACAAACGAAAAAGAAGGTGCGAATCATGTAGACGGTTATATTCATGGGGATATACAGTTTATACGCATAGCTCATGGGGGGAGTGGTCGTTTGGTAACCACAGGATACCCGGTTCAATCCTCGCTCAGTACAATGTTCTTGTTTCTTGATATCATTTCTCTCTTGCCTTAACCATAGTATAACTATTTGGGGGCGGCTGTAGCTCAGTGAGGTAAGGGGGTCGTCCTGCAACCCCAAGGTTGTCGGTTCGATCCCGGCTCTCCCCATTAGTTGCAAGTCGAAGTGTCCTTGAGCAAGGCACTGAACCCCCAGTTGCTTCCCGGGCGCATCACTGCAGCCCACTGCTCCTTAATAACTAAGGATGGGTTAAATGCAGAGAACTAATTTCTCCTTGGGGATTAATAAAAGTATATATCTATCTATCTCATCTATAACATCCATTCAGAATTGTGTACATTTTTAAGACCTTGCCACAAAGAATCCATGACTTTTGGGATAATCAGTTTGATGTATGCTTGAAAAACCCTGAACATTGGGATGGATGCTAAAGTTGAATTATTACATTACAGGAAATGATGAGCTTCAACGTCATCCACTGAAGAAGAGCAACGGGTCGATCCACGGACATGGAGGGCAACGGAGAGATCAGTGACACTGACAGCGGCATCATCCTTCATTCAGGTAAAACATTTTTAAGTATCACTGATAGCATTTTTAAAACATTAAAAAAACAAGGAAAGCCCATTCATGCCTGTTTCTCCATTAATTTAGCCTCAGGTTATAACAGCTTGCAGAAGTACTCAATGAAGACCACGGCAAAGGTGATACGGGTTTACAGTTGGTTTATTGTGAAATGAATGAAGGGATGATTATGTCCGGAACGAGAAGGGTAGAAGGGTCGTGAGGAGCTGGTTGGAGGGGTGCGATTGGAGACTGCTGGCGTCTGGGGGTTAGAGGGAACGGCGGGGGTGGGGACTCGTGGGTGGGGGTTGTCTCTTCTGAAGCTCTGGCGGTGCAGAGTCCCCCGTTGTTCTTGTAGTCCTGTCGTAGCGAAATGGGAAGACAGGAACGGGGTCGGGAGGGAGGGAAGTCGGAGCAGAAACGAATAGGGAGTGAAGAGGTTCGGCGTGTTTAAGTACCGAGGGCTCGAGTGATTGGCTGAGTAAGGGGCGTGGCCTTCCTTCCCGAACTATGTTCTTTAAAACACCATTTATGATCAGTGCAGTTCACTGCATCTAGGCTTGGTGTTTGACTGCGTTACATCTTGAATCCTAAAAATCAACATCATCATGAGACCTGAAATGAGTAAAACTGCAGATTGTCTTTCGTAGGTTGGAAACTGTATATCTACAATTGTATTGTATAGTATGCCACAATTGACATTGACCTACTTATTCTGCACTTCCCTGCTGTTAAATTGAAAACCAGTTGGTAACATTAATCTTCTCCTGATACTACTCGCCCGTTTTATTTAAAGATAATTATTTAATCGTTTGCGCTTCGCACAGTATTTAGCATAATTACTTACTTTTCAGAGAATAACACAATCATTGCAGAATACTTTGAGTTAGAAACTTCTGCTATAATTATCTTGGAAACGGAGATCTCAATAAAATGATGTAGCCTACTCTCTTAAATCAACTCTCCACTTCAGAACACAACACATTTGTTTAACTAGTGGTTCCAGCTAGTTGAAAACAAGAGCAACTCTTTTACGTAAAGAAAGCGAGTTATCACTTTTTTTTCTTCATGATCATACTGGAAGTCTTCAGATCTAACTCAATTTGCCTCGAATAAGATTTCACTCGGCTCCCTCTTGCCACAAAAGGCATTACAAAACTTTTTCACTTTCGCCGTTAAACTTCCCAAGATCTGTAAACAAGTTTCAATGTGTAAATTTGGTGGTTTCCCTTTTGAGTCTGGATTTTATTCAGGAGGAAATTCTGCCCATTTCCGGTTAAACATGTTGGTAATATTACAGCTATTACAGCTATCTATTAATCAATTAGAAGAAAATTAACCGACAGTCATTTGTGAAGTCGAATAACCATTTATTTATTTTTTAAAGCTAAAAGCCTGAACATGTCAAGCTGAAAGCTGGTTATCATTTTGGACTGTTAAAGAAGCAGTTTGAATATTTGATGTTGGGTTGTGATTTTTGTTTTTGCATTTTCACCCTTTTCTGACATTTGATAGACTGAAGGTTTACAACTTGAATATGTTGCTCTTATTCTTTAGCTAAGACAATCCATAGTCGTCACAAAATGTGGTTGTCAACATTATTCTTTCTTTTTGTAAACAAAAAATGTTGTCAGTCTTGTTGTTGCTCCGCCCAGCCGTGTCCACTGATTAATTCTGTCGCTTCTGGGATTCCTTACATCTTAATTGAACCATGTGATGTTTACCACATACAATGAAAAGTTGTCGACCTCCAAAGAATAGGGGGATTGTCACTCTAGGAAGAGGAATTATTTGCCCTATTGTGATGCTGTCACACTTCTTTCCTGTCGCACCGTAGATGTTTGTCAGTACCTGCTGGGATTCTGTTAATAATCTCTCAAGGTATGTGGTGCTCAATGCATTTTGCCTGAAGCCACTCCCACAGCTCTCAGACTAATCTTAATGTCATTAGTCACCACGGCCACAGACGGCACCAGTTGAACACTTGCACATTGTTTAGAGTTACGAAGATCCTGCCAGTCATTCTGCATGCCACTAAAGAAAAAACGATGAAGAGGAAAGGTACGTTGTGTTGACTGTAGCCATTGTGTTGTGGAGAGTTAATCTGAAGCAGTATCACAATGGTAAAGGCACCATAATACTAACAAGGCAACAGGGAAAGATCACCATCAACATTGAGGACATATAATGGTAGGGAGCTTGATGACGGGCACATTATTCATGTGACTAACAAACAATGGAACAGGAAATTTCTTGGGAGTTTTTCCTGATCCGATGTGAGATCCTGGGACAGGGATGTCGCATGTGTACTGATTGTAAAGCCCTCTGAGGCAAATTTGTAATTTGTGATGTTGGGCTTTATAAAATAAACTGAATTGAATTGAAATACAAAGTGGCCCATTTAGAATGATAATGTTGTCAAGTTTGAAAAGGTCTGTAGGCGTGTGATTTACTTTGTTTTCATTGTGGTTAAATATTTACATATGTTCACAGAGTTGCCAAAGACTACTAAAACACAATGTAATACAATGCAATTCAATCGCACCAAAACTGTCGGTCTCCAAAATGACCGCTGAGTTAAATCAATATTTCTGTAACGATGCCAAGAAAGACTGAACATGACAAGCTTCGCAGAAGGGAGCATTTAGTGTTTGGCTTCCGTATTGGATTTACACACGGTTCGTTAGCTGTACCCATTCAACTTTACTTATTAATTTCTAACTTTGATTTCTTCCTACTCCAAGGTCTCAAGTGTTGAGTAGATAAGGTGTCACATAACCCATATGCTTCTTTCCGGTTGCATTATGCAGGCTCTGACAGCCCAATGACGCATACGAAGGATGTGACCACACACACACGGGCCATGAAGCTCAAACACCAGGCTCTCCAAGACCAACTGAAGCTCTGCCTCCTGGAGTTGAAGAAACTCTGCATACGAGAAGCTGTAAGTGGAATTAATATAAAAATCAACCGTTCAAAAAAACAACTGCATACATAGAAAATGTTTCACAGAACTAAAGAGCCACATAATCATGATGATTTAAGCTCATTCAAATCTAGTATTAGTACTAAAGACAACAATCTAACTATGTGTTACTTAATGGGGCCAGATGTTACAACGTGTGCTTGCCATATTTCATGTGACCGAGCGCCTTTTTAAAAAGAATAAATAGGTGGAGTCGTCTAGTGCAGGATGTCTGATGACGCATTTTACTGCACGTAAACAAAGTGACAAGTGTTCAGCCCTGTCCACTCTAAGAATTTCAAAATGTTGTTTGAGTCAGACAGTTTAGTTTTTTCACTTGTGTGGTTTTGTTTTGGGATTTTAGGCCAGCAGATTTGTAATTTTTTTGGTGAAAAAGTGAACCAAATTTATGAATTCTCCATTTTTTCTGCATTAGCTTCAACATGGCCTTAATGCCACAGTGGCTATGTCCAGTCTCTGTCCAGTGAGGGGAAACAAAAGGTCTTTTACTTTTTCCTCCTGTCCGTAGTGATGCAAACATCGCTTTCCTTTAAGACATATTGAGTTGTGGAGTTAGACGTTACAATGTGGCTACTATGATATTGTTTACATTTGTTATATGTATCATAGCTTTTAAATAGATATCCTAGTGGTTTAGTAGGCTAACACCTTTTCAATGTTTCCATGACAGAGTGGATACAAATCCAGCATGAAACTTTTGTGAAGTCATCTATTCATTTACAATATTATCTGCCTTTTGTCTCTGTGCACTGGGAATTAACAAATGGACTAAACACTAAAAATGGTCACACTGAATCATTTAGAAACTGGACAGTATTCCTCTGGGTGTTTCTCCGGGGTAAAATCCCAGGACTGATCATTCTTTCCTGTTAGCACTGGGGCAGGGTACTCCTGTTGGGACATGCTCAGGTGAACTACTGGGAGTCATGATGCCTCTCCCTTCTCTTAGTGAGAAAAGAACAAATAAGCTCATTGGTCGTGCATGTGTGTTTGTCTGTCTGCAAAGTTGGCTGGTTAGGAGTGACTCAAACTAACAGTTTTTATGACTCTTCTTTGATGAAATAGGTAACCGTGTGCATTTGTGCTCTGCTTTTGGTTTGGACACGGATGCTCGACGCAGGGAGAAGGAATGTGTTGTGAAAGGAAATCTCTGGAAATGCAGAATTGTGCAACAGATTCCATGAACCTATATGCCTCAACATGTCAAAGCAGAATGACATAATTTTTAATCTGCCATGAGTTTAAATAAACTCTGAGGAGACGTGTGTGTTTTTATTCGCACAACTAAACTGGAGGATTTATTAGTCGTTGAAAACAAATCTTAATTTTAATGACCAATTATTAGATCTTTCCTACGGGGAAGAAAAACCCCTTTTGTCACGTTCAAACCTTGCTTTGTGGACATTTGAATTTCTGATATTTTCTGTGTGTTTTAGGAGTTGACGGGCCGGCTGTCAGATGATTACCCTCTGCTGCTAGGAGAGAAGTCTCCGCATATTCGCAGACGTATTGGAGCTGCGTTTAAACTGGACGAACAAAGCTTCCCTCGAGGAGCAGAGGTAGAAACATCATTTTTAGACAATATGTTAACCTCAAGGACATGCAATGTTTCGAGAGTCATTCTGTTGTCTCTCTCTCTTGTCACTGCACCATTTTACAGGACTCACAACTGAGTGTAGTGGATGCTGAGTTGGCACTTCAGATGAAGATATACGAGGCAGCGCGACAGCTCCGCGAGGAGGATCATCTGAGTAAGGCTGTTAAAAAGAGCCGCTCACGGCAGTGCAAGAGAGAGGAGAAAAAACTCAAACGGCTGCAGGAGATGGCCTTTCAGCTACGACTGGAGCACGGACGGTCATCACCACTCCCTGCTTTTAATATTTCACAACACGGTGAGAGGCGCTTGGCCAGACTAGAAGATAGTTTGCCATCAAATCCCTTATTTAATCAGCTGTGCAAGGAGTTAATTGATTGTCACTCAGAAATGTATCATCTGATACTTCACATGTGAACCTAAGTGTCTTTTTCTGATTTTCAGATCTGGGAACATCTGATGACAGCTCTCTATCTGATTCTGTAGTGCAAGATGAAGGTAAGATTTAGCTTCAAATCTAGTGTTGGTAAGAGTTGGAGCAAGACCAACTTTATGTAGTTTGAAAGCTGAACAACTGTTAACCATAAAACATGTGGACATATGAGCAGACTCCAGTGAACATTTATCATGAACACTTTTAGTGCTCATGTTTTCTCCTTATAAAATATGCTTTCTCAAGGAATATGTTAAAATAGAGTATATTAACATGTATCAACATTAAATTAATGTCTGCAGGTATCATACACTTCATCATTTAAAAAAAATTCCCTCCCCAGAGGTGACAAGTCAGTCATCACAGCTGTCCTCTGGACTCCCCGACCAAGGAGAGGCCGATGCTCCCCAGCCTCCTGTGTCCTCGCAGTCCTTCATCGACGGCCCCTACATGTCTCCATCTGTGGCTCCACCAATCTTGCCGTTGACCCCAAGCCAGTCTCCCCATCCGATTCTTGACTCTATGCTGAGTTTAAACTCAAGCCCTGTATGTGACCTTCCTCCGATCCAGCACTCCCCGTGGACAGAGACTAGTCTTGACCAACCTTACCAGAAGAGCAAGAAGTCGCGCTCCTCCAGCAAGACGAGGTAACACAAACTATTCATCATGACTCCTTTCCTGTTCATTTATGTGTGTACTATGGGGGGGGGGAGGGGGCAATGTGTGTTTTGTGTTACTTGGATTGTAGTAAACTGCGTGAAATGCTGATTGTGTGGCAACTAGTAACATACACACACTTGAGTGAAATGGGCCTGGATTTATTCTTTGGAAATGATGGGAAAAAACTATTTGATTGCAGTGAATAATTAATGCAGAACAATAAATCCTACTTATTCATAATGGCACCTAGACGCAGAGGTAGAATTCAGGAGTCGATTGCTGTGATAAGAACTCCAACTTCTGATAGTTTTATTTATGTGTGTCAGTGTAATGGATTAATGCCACAGGATGTCAGAGGCAATATAGCAAAGTATGGACCACGTTACAACCCTTTTATACTCTCCTTCATTCATGTGAGTTAGCTTTACATTTTTAATAATTGGTATTACTGCCATTGATGTCTGTCATCATGAAGCAAACCAGGGGGTTTTCTAAAGTATTTAAAGATTTGTTTGATGCATAAAAACACAAACTGAGAAAAAAAAAAGTGAAGTATTGTATTTTGTGTGTTCAGCAGTCTAGCCAAAAGTGAATCGTTGCCACCGTTGGAGGCTTGCTTCGCGTCCCATCTGAGGCTGAACCGCTCTCAGTCGAACAGCACACCTTCCACACCAGAGATGCGAGTGCACAGACAACTCTCCCTCAGGTAGCTCAAATATATCTACAGTACTATATGTCTGCAACACAACTATCATGAACCTGTGATTAGCTTCAAATTGCATGCATAAAACATTAGTTCGCAAAAAAAAAATTGCATTCATGATATTGACCTTTGCACGTATTATTATTATTTTTTTTTGACTGAGATGTAAATATTTTTAAAGGTGAGTTTGTTTGCTAAGTGTCCATACTAATGCACCTGCTGTTTACACAGAGTATCCACCCCTGAATCTTCATCTGAGAAGGACCGTGGTCGCACCAGAGGTCCAAGAAGGCGACTGACAGATTATGCAATAACTTTACCAGAGACTCTCCCTCCCGTGGTGGAATATGGAAACCACATTAACTCTGAAGAGAGCAATTCTGAATACTCTTTTACATCTTACAACAGCTCACCATGTCAGGAGATGCCCTGTGATACGCCCAAACAATATCAGTCTGCACCAGCGCATTCTGGCCCTGTTGGCAGCTATGGACCTCAAGCCTTCGCATGCACTGGCTTTTACCCTAATCCCAGGAACCAGTCCAGCCCCAGGTTTCACAAAGCCTATTACAATGAGGAAATGGTCTACCAAAATGATCTGGACTTGGCACGGAGCTATTACGCCCAGCAGGCTCCCTGTCCTTCCAACAGATATGAGTATTACTATAAAGACACTGCTGTGCCCCACCCAAGAGCACAGAGGGCGTTACCCCCTCAGGTCCGACTCTCCCCCGCCCCGGTTCAATGGGACCATCCACAGTACCGCTCCAGTGGCCTCCCACAACAAGTAGTGAATGAACAGCTTAAGTCATGGCACCGGCGGAGTCAGTTCAAATGCCCGAGGTCTCGCTCTCTCGACAGACAGGGAGCAGTCAGAGTTAAAAACATGTCCACTCGGGAGGCGACCTTCCACGAAAATCAGAATTACCATGAACAGGTAAGCAGACATTTTCACAATGTGTCTGACTGTTTAATGTATGAATAATATTTGGAAATCACAGCTTTTTACATGCAAAAGCGGCTTGAGAATATATTACATTTTGTATTTAGCAATAGTTTGGAAATTGGCTTGTTTGAGCTGAAGCCTGCTATTTGGGGTTTATTGATTTACCTGATAAATAGGTGTTTAAAATTACTTTATTCAAAAGTAAAATGTAAGCAACAACTCTGCTCTACTTAAGACAGGAGCAGAACAAAACTGAAGTATTGTACATGTATCTTATATCAAGATATTGTCATAGAGATGTCTGCTGTGCGGATGGACGTTTGTTGTCAGAATAAAGTTTCTTCAAAATGTTTGTCAGACACAGGTCGTTTTTAATTTGTTTTAGTATGTGCCAAAAGGACATTTCATATTTTAAGTTGATATTAATTATACAAACGGCAAGTTTTTATTAATTGTAATAATTTGCTTTTGAAAGGCACTATTAACTATTGCAGTGGATTTATTTTTAACACCGTTCAGATAACATATAAATATCTGTTACTCTGGCTAGATGCACCAGAAATGTTTTAGTTGTTTGTTACAACCAAATATGACTATACAATAACTGCAAACAGCTAAATATACCAGTGTAAGCGAAATCGTGTGTTGGTCGTTGTTATTCACTTGTTTTAAGTATAAGTCATGTCAAATTTTACTTTGAAGTCCTAAAAAGTTAGAAGTCAAAGCAGAATATGGATGACACACTCATAATACTACAGAAGACAGTGTATATACAACTATACACCAAAACATCAGTATTTCTTGTAAGAATGAGAATAAGCTGCAGATGCTTTTGCATCCTACTAAAGTATTGTTGTTGTTGTTGTTGTTGTTTTTTGTGCTAACTTTCAGGTTATCCAAAGAAGGGCTCTTCAAAGAGCTGCAGATGACACTCAAGCACACTGGGTTGTAGATGATGGCTCTCACTTTGTAAGTCAGGTGTAAACCGAGGCCGCCTTGAACATTGTGAACTCAGAAGCTGCAACTGCATTCATTCCCAATTTACCAAAGTGAAGTTGTCAGATAATCAAGTCGAATTAACTGTTCATTCCAACAAACAAGATACATGTTTACCTGTATTTGGACATAGAGGGGGAATTTAAAAGAAATTCAAATATGTCTTTATAATACAATCTAGTAAACAATAACTACGGCCACCAAAGTTACTGTATTGTTGAACATCTCTCTGACAGTCACAGCAGAGCAGTTGTCTTGGATTTAAAGCACAGCTGTAAAGTGTGCCTGTTGTTTTTGTCGACTATATTGATTGTAACTAACAGTTACAAATTAAGCATTGAATTGAGTGATTGTTAGTGAGGGCTGATTAAACCTGCGACTGTAAATCTGCTGCCAGCTCAAAATTGAGTTTCTCAAAAAACACATTTTATCATTAGCAGAATTTCTGTGTCATTAATTACAAGGTTATTATGATATGTATAGCAATTGTAAGTGAAATTACAATTTAAAGCAAATTGGTAGTTCACATTGTCATCAGATTGTGAGAAATGTGAATCTTTTTTTTAAGTTACTTTTTACTTACATTTGGGTTGTTGTTGTTGGAGCTGATCTCAGATGAATTGGGATTTATTTCAAAATAGCCACATGTAAAGGCATCACTAAAACTGCTGTAGGTACTTAATAATACAACATAGTACTGCATTAGATGTGGCTAGCTGTAGCCACAAACACTGCCATGAATGCACATTTCTGTGAGGATGTGCTCAAGACCTTTTGCAGTTTGGTGGATGGAGAATACAGTGCTCCTTTTCACCAGCTGTATTAAGGACATCAATTAATTGTGAGATAATGCAAATGAGTAACATATCCTTTGTTAACTAAATTGTGTGTATAATTGTGCCATAATTATATCACCATGATAATGAACTTGAGCTGCTTCAATTTAAGATCCCAGTGTTGTCCGCATGTACTTTTAGAGACTAATTTGTCTTGTCTTTATACTTGTGTGTCTGTGGCTCTGCCAGTTAACTTGAATTTCTAATAAACTTAATAAACTAGTTGAAACTAGCTATTAATTTACTCATGAGTTACAAAGTAGCACATTTAAGTATTGATGCTTGGCAGCTAGTAATATGTTCACTTGAGATGTTCATGTCCTGAGCTTTAACAGAATCTATATCAGGGTTTGTGATTAAACACCATTCTTGTTGTTTGAACAGATACAATTTCAGTGCTAATATGTGATTTACAATCAAGTCCACAATTAAACAAGCTTTTGATGGTAGATCATTTGAGAATGAGAGCAAATTACTGCAAATTCAACAACAGCTACACACTGACAGGTCTCTCAGTGATCTATGCGTTTATTTATTGTGATATGCACCATTGGACCTGTGAAAAGTCAGACTTGAAATAAAAGAAAAGTCAGACTTGAAATAAAAGAAGACATGGACCTGAGTTTGCAAAAAATAAGTTTAGTCTAGTTGTAAAAAACACAATCATGTTAACTTGTTCTCCAATTTTTTTGTACTGTCTTTTCTATTTATCAGTTGAATTAGTTTAAGTGGACTTAATTTTGTTATGTTGATTAATCTGTGAAAATGTTAACCCTGTGGAAGAAAATAAAGAGTAATGTTTGCATTGTTGCGTTTCATTTAATCCAATACTATTAGTTTTTTTCCGAAACACATTTCTTATATGTCACAGTAGGAAAAGCAAAGATGTAAATAGCAAAAGGAAGTATGGCTAAATTCCATTTAGGTGCTTCAGGGTTCTGGTATTTCATGCTCACATATGGCTTGTAGTGCAGATTGTAAAGCACTCTGAGACACATTTCTAATTTGTCAAAATGGGCGATACAAATAGAGAATTTAAATGAATTGAATTGTATACACTTCGATTGCAGACATGATCCACTGACACGTTCAATATTGCATTAATATGGGGTTATTCATTTGTCCTATACATAATCTAGGTCGATGGAAGCTGCTCACTCTGACCGCGAAAGCGGTCCAACACCTGATGTCAATAATCATCTAATTGATTATAGAGGCGAGCACAGGACCTCATAATAGCGCCACCTAGTGTACATATAGAGTAAAGCAATTGAATTGCCACATTTGGCTCTTACAGTTAATGTACACGATTTTCCAACCAAAGTAGTTCAAATAAATCTGATGAATTAATAGTGTTATATGGTCATACATTAAATATGTTGTGAGGATATGTGTTTGTTACTTGTGAGATTGCTTTTATATTGAAAAATAAATGTGTGGGCTGGTTTAACGGAAAAGCGCTCGACTTCCGGCAAGGATTGTGTTTCCCGCATTGATAAATAATTCACCTTCCTGGTTTGAAGGCTTCCTTGTCAGGTAACTTGTGTCTATTTTATTAACATTGTAGATGTTAGTAAAGTAAGCTAAGGTTATCTAGATGTGTCGGCGTCATTGTAAAGAAATATCTTGCTGCGAGCAAGATATTTCACAAACGAGTGTCGTCTGCTCTTCTGGTTAGCGACAGCTCGCGCTAGCTAGACGGTTTCGTTAGCAAGACGATACATGAGCGATCAGCGAACTGATAACTTAACAATGTACCAGCGATCAACTTGAAATGCAGGCTTGTGTTATGAATGCAACTTTCCAATATACGACGAGTGTCCGTTAAATTGTCGGTATTTTGCGGTTGTTTACATGTTGTCCTCATGTTCCGTGCGACGCGGTGCTAATCAACATCCGTCTGGCTCTATTTAGCAGAATCTCGGTTAAACGTTTTGTCCGTCGTATCGGCTTCAGCTCGGTATAACATGTAAATATGTTCTCGTGTATCTGAGATATTGTCTCTATTGTAATTATTGACCGAATAAATGTGTCTGGTGGCACAGATTTAAGCTGCTCCTTTGTTCTCTTGTTGTGGATGTCTGATCGATGTAACCCAGATTCAACATGAGACCCAGATTAATCACCAGCCATATTAAATCGGTTAGATAACACTACTTGTTTATCCTTTTAAAAAGGTTAATCATTTGTTCATCTGCAACAACTCTTTACCTAGTCACCTCGCTGTACTATATTTTACTGTGCAATGTCCACATTGAACATTAACGTGGACAGATAACATCCTTTCACTATGTTTGTCTACTTTATGCAGATTGTATGTCGTGCACTTTGACTGTATCCTTCTATAGATGCACATTTCTGTATATTGAGCAATTTCAGGGCATTGCAATCTGTTTTTGTCAAGACCGTCTTATTTATGTATTGTGGCAGATACCAGTAAACTACCCTAAAAATTAATCCAGCAGTTGCAGAAAAATAAATATAAAACCAATAGAGCATTTTCAGTATTCATTTTTATGTGTATCAATAAAACCCCATTTAGTTCAACATGTTAATTAGCTAATTGACAAGCATGTATACATTTATAGAAAAAACCCATTAGAATAAATGACCTTTCTGGGTTTTGACTTACGAACAGCGGAAACCTTTTCAAGTGAAATTTCTAGACGGCAGTTGTAACGAGGCTTCACATTATTGGACATAATCATTATTGGAACAATCTCAATAAATACATGTTCTCAATTACTGGCTAATAATATCTCAGCAAGATACATAACATGCATATCTACTTATAAACTGTATGCAACCTAATCCAGCTGTTATTATATTGACATACATGTTTGCACACAACCTTGTATGCTACAAAACATACTAAGAATCTGACCTGCATATCTATACTGTTGGTTTTTCCACCATTTGCCTGTAAATGATAGCAATTATGTTTGTTTAGATTTTTGTCTTACTCTCTTTTTTTTGGTATATTTCTACAAATGAGTTATTTGCTGTGCCGACTACATTGAGAGCTACGAATAACTGGTGTTAGATTGTTTGTATATGTCAACATACTTAGCCATTTAAGCTGACTCTGATCCTTTTTGCTCAGCAGGAAACTGAAGTGTACCATCTGAAGCAGAATACAGAGGCTGTGAGTGGGTCATCAGGCAGTCTCCCTATGTCAGGCAGAAACGGGTCTGCAAGTGATGCAGACTGCCGGATCTCTGAGGACTGCCATGTCCCAGATGTTGAGTTGATGGAGCTCGGGCCACTGCTGGAGGAGGGAGGGGGGCGACAGGCAGGATCAAAAGGCGTCCTTTCAGAGGTAGGGCTGTTTCACAAGATTCAAAAAGAAAAGTTGCTGTGGCTCAGATGCTTCAGTGTTCTCTTGGGATCTTTTTAAAGGGAGCCGCAATGCTCGCTGACGAGGAAGAGGAAGATGATGACGAGGGAGGGGTCTTAACCTTACCACTTCAGGCTCACCACGCTATGGAGAAGATGGAGGAGTTTGTACACAAGGTAAACATGTCTTCTTAGTTTAGTTGACACAGCACTTTGTATAAGTACCATTCAGTTTACAGCCCCAATCCAGATCTTGATCTGATAAACTGCCAGTCAAAAATGTTTGAGATTGGTGTGAAAAGGTCCGCACATGTTAGCCAATCTGGCTTCACCTATCGGCTCCCAACCTCAGCTTTAAAATAAAAGAACAAACACAGATACTTATGGATATAGGTACTGCAGATATAAATGTCAGGTAAACCTTCAAATGTGACAAAATAAGGAGAATAAAAGATCCTATGACATCACACAAGTTGGCACCGAACATAAATATTGCATTGTTGACGTGAGCTTTACTCGACACCGTGTTTTACTCAAAGGTGTATAACAGGTTTAGGGATATGATTTAGTTTAGCAGTGAGGTTCATAGACATACAGGTGAGATCTGGGTGAACAGCAACAGCCAGGGATTAAACTTCTATGAAGCTTGTGTGAGTCATATGTGGTGGGGTTTGTAATCCCACCTCCGCCGCATGTTGTGTGTTGTAAATGGCTCGCACAAGTCACCACGGGAGACAACCACAGAAAGCTTACAATAAATCAACATTTATCAATTCACATAAATACCTATTTATTATAGATTTCTATGGTGTGTATTTGACTGCCTTTAAAGCATTTGGAAAATGTTATGTTATTTTGAAACTAATAAACTCTACTCATAAGAGAACATTTGTTTTATTTTATGTACATTTCAATAAAGATGATCACAACTTAAACTTTTAAGATATGTTAACTGTATGTTAAGTCATCAGATGCGTTTAATGTGATATTTAATATGGTTGGTATAAAGATATGGTAGTTGTAAATGTATGAGTGAAGGCATTTCTTACTTTTCAGGTTTGGGAGGGGCGCTGGAGGGTTATCCCTTTCCATGTCCTGCCAGAGTGGCTAAAGGACAACGATTACCTTCTGCATGGACATCGGCCCCCAATGCCCTCCTTCCGAGCCTGTTTTGGGAGCATCTTCCGAATTCACACCGAGACAGGAAACATCTGGACTCACCTGTTAGGTGAGGATAAAACGCCTGATACTACATTTCAAAAATTGTAACAATTGAATTTTAGCAGCAGATTCTAATCGTCTGTACAAACAGACATGTTAGTTTATTAGCATACCGTTTACCTGGATAACTCTGGCTTGTCTCTTGTCAACTATCAGTAACACTGTCCCATTCTGTCTCTCAGGGCTGATCTTATTCATTTGTCTGGGCACATTAACCCTGCTGCGGCCTAACGTGTATTTTATGGCCCCGCTGCAAGAGAAAGTGGTGTTTGGGATGTTCTTCCTGGGAGCTGTGCTCTGCCTCAGCTTCTCCTGGCTTTTTCATACAGTCTACTGCCACTCTGAGAAAGTGTCCCGAACCTTCTCCAAGTAAGGCCTCACGCTGTCAAACACGGCGTCTCACATACTCCTTGTGTGTAAAGGAAGTAGATTTTCCAGCCAAATGCCCAACTGTTGGTCTCTTTTCATCCCCTCTCTTCAGGCTTGACTACTCGGGCATTGCCCTCCTGATCATGGGCTCCTTCGTGCCCTGGCTGTACTACTCCTTCTATTGTTCTCCTCAACCTCGACTTATCTACCTCACCATTGTATGTATCCTCGGCATTGCAGCCATCGTAGTTGCCCAGTGGGACCGGTTCTCTACACCTCGTCACAGACCTACACGAGCAGGTGCTAACCAATCGAGTATAATATGCACTTTTTTAGAGTGTTTTCTCTGTAATGTTTGATTTATTTGATTATAATTGTATTGTGAATGTTGGATTTTTCAAAGAATTAGAAAAAGTAACAGAAGTCCATTCTTCTCTTAGGCGTGTTTATGGGTCTTGGACTTAGCGGTATTGTCCCCACATTGCACTTCACCATCGAGGAGGGCTTTGTTAAGGCCACCACAGTCGGCCAGATGGGTTGGTTCTACCTGATGGGTGCCATGTATATCACTGGGGCTGGTCTGTATGCAGCCAGGATCCCTGAACGCTATTTCCCTGGAAAGTGTGACATCTGGGTGAGTATTTGATGTCATCTTAACTGAGCGGAAACTCAATGTTTGAGCAGGAACTCAATGTTTGCCATGTTTATAGACATTAGGAGTTTTTGTTTGATCAAACAGGTAAATGAAAAGGAATGAGACAAATACATAAACATCTCTTTCTCTCCTTCTAGTTCCACTCTCATCAGATTTTTCATGTTCTGGTTGTGGCAGCCGCATTCGTCCATTTCTACGGGGTTTCCAACTTGCAGAAGTTCCGCTACGGCCTCGAGGGAGGCTGCACAGACGACACTCTACTCTGAGAGGCTTGACTGTGACTTACTCATACTTTTCTTTATAGTCACACACATGCACTCACAAACACACACACACACTCTCAATCACTTAAAATGCTGCTGGAATTCAATATAGTCACTTATACTCCTTCTGTACTTCTGATTTGCTTACATGTTATTTGGGTTTTGGTGTTCTTTCTGTTTGGCTCTTTTTTGCTCCAATAAAGTAGCATTAACTAGCCATTGAACTTCGGAGGGAATCTTCAACAGGCACTACTTCTACAATAATTATTTATCTTGAAGTTTACAATTTCAAGTAAGGTCAAAATGGGATTTAAACCAAAATCTTGTATTCCTGTAACTGATGGTCATTTCTTAGAAGCTCACTAGTACCCAACCTCTTTTATAGTCTGTTACCCTTGCACAAAGGGCACAGAGAGTATTATTTGTGTTGTAGCAGAGGGCACATACTGTAAATCATTCCTTTCCTGCCACCCAGTTTCCATGCAGGTTAGAAGATGAATGTACTGTCCACCAGGAGTGAGGTGTAGAGTGATCAGGACCATTTAGGTGCTTGAGGACCTGCACACACACCAGATGTGTTCTAACTTTGCTCACTCTGATTGTGCGCCTGGGTGTTAAAACCTAGAGGACCACTACGAATCCACCCATGCCCGCTCTTCCATAAAACTACTCTGAAGGCCCTAATCAATCTAAAATCACATGGAGATGAAATACAATACATTATTATAAAAGGAACATAGAGCCTAAATCTTATGAATATGATCGATGGATTTGGTAAAAACAAGGTGCAATATTCTGCAGAATTCTTAACAAAATGATCAAAATTTAAGGGAATACTTAAACAAACTGATATCTTAATTTCTTTGAACTTAATTCTGAAATGAAGTTCCTCAGCATTTGGATGCATCTTTTCAATTGACTAAAGTAAATTTCATAATGGCACAGAAAATGTAGAAGTTAAAAGAGCTCCCCAGCCTAAATGTTTCAGTCAGACGACACATCATTGATTAATTTCCAGAGTAATAGCTCCTGGGCGTTGCACAATATACAGATCTGGATAGGTCAAATTGTGTTTTTGTGAACTAGAGACATTTATTTTGTGCTACAGTTCAAATGCAATGAGCGGTGTAAATATCAAATGCACCTTAGTGTATACTATTAAATTCAAAACTTTAAATCACTGTATGCGATTTAAATTGTGTTATGTATGATTGATATAAACTTCTAGTATTCCTGTGCCTTAGGCTAATGGAAATGTTTTGAAATAAAACAGCCTATCTTAACAGTCAAAGGAGCTTCAAGGATTTCCAGATGTTGATTTTTCATGTTTTCCTTGCCATATATACAATCAAATCATTATTGAACTTAAAACTCCATGGATAGGTTGTATCAACTGCTGTTTAAGACTCCTTTTTCTAGATCAACTTATTCAAGCTTTATTACAAAGACTAAAACAATGTGTATTCTTGACTTTGTGTTATGTCCTGTGTAGAAAGTGATAAATCATACATTTCACTGAAATGTAAACATAAATATTTATTAATGGTAATCTTGGAAAATTATTGTAATAAATTTTTTTCCACATGTACAAACATGGTGTCCAATTGTCAATCATTTGCAATGTAAGTCTATGACATCGACAGTAAGCAACTGTGATGGCAACAGGATTCATAATCTGCAGTCTATCATGTGTTTGATAACCCTCCAATATTGTGCTTGCATAATACTATTAAATATTTAACAATTTTTTTTACACAACCCGAGGCGACGCAACAGATCTTCCTTGTCTCCCCATATCTCCTGGGATTAGCTGCTGTCTGGAAATCAGGTACTGTGGCAGAAAGATGTGTGGTGTGACACAACCGCTGTAATAATGCCACTAGAAAATGCTCCCTCACATATTCTTTTGCTGAAATAAATTGAGCCTTACATAATTTAAATGCCAGAATATGAGGACTATAAATCCGACATAATTAGAAAGCCGTTAAATAACATTTCTCCTTCAAGGCTATCATTTAACATTGTTGTTATTTTAATATATATATATATATATATTAATATCATTACTGTGTCCTTTTGTAGATTAAATAAACTGAATTGAATTAGTGCTTTATACGATAACACACCAATCACATTGATTTACATTGTTTACTGTTCTCAATCAATCAGAACATTTTCTGATAGATTATTGTGTGAGGTGGTCAACAGGGACGTCATCGCGACCCTTGTGTGAAATGTGTAGGCCCGGATCCATTTTAACAAAATAGACCTCACTAGTTGAAACAGCCTCCGTGTCCTGCAAGTGCAAAAGGCCTAGTGTTGTCTGAAGAGCAGGGCAGATTTTTTATTTTGTTTTGGAGGGCAAAGATTTTCTAGATTGTAGGGAGCATATGTGGCACTGCATCATGTTTCTCAAATTTAAGACAAACCTAGAGGGCACTTGTATGTTTTATATACATCGGGGCCATCCAAGAGGACACATTTCTGCTGTTTGTTGAACATGGGGCACCCATTTTATCTTATTGTATACTTCAACTTCACTATAGAGGGATATATATGTTTTACTCAGTTTCATTTATTTCACAGCTATACTTGTGCTAAAGATTCACATGAAATTCTAAATGAATAATGTAATGACCATTCTTCTGAATGGGTACTTTTAGGTAGTCTTAAACACATTTACAAACGTTGGTACACGACTAGTTGACAGAACGTACATAACTTCTCACCCAAAGCGCATGTTTTCGCGGAACCAAAGCACATCCATGTGTTTCTGAACGAGAGCATTTAGTAGCTGGTACACTTCAAGAACAACTAGTATGCTAGCCTAGCCTGTAGCTAACCCGTCTGCCTTACGATTTTATTGTCGTATTCAGCCTTGTCTCTTCTTCAACATTTAGGTACGTGTTATTTGACTTTATTCAAGTGGGTATGTCTTATTTTTATGGAAGTGTACTGTTAATGTAGTTGTCTGTGTATTCCTTGTTAGCACAGATGTTAGCATAAATGCAATGGGTGGGGTTTACAATTGGTGAGTATTATAGTTTCTAACTAACTACCCTTTAAGATACATATCTCAGACATTGCGCAGCATGAACATTATCATAATGTAATTTTTTAGACAAATTAAACATTTAAACGTTGATTTTCTTTGTCACGGACTTCCGGACTACGAAGGTTCCGAATACTTGTAACACCGGTCCTCCCTCGCTTGGTGCTCCCCATCCTTGTTTCGTTCAGATCTTGCTCTAATTCCACAGAAGCCAGTTAGCTCTCACAGGTAGTTAACGCCACTTGCTTCAGTGCGGTGGCGCCGGTTGAAGACACGTTGTTTCCCAAACGTGCTGAACATCAGCATCAAAGTGAACCTGCCGTTTGTTAGATATGGCCAGTAGCCAGCAGGCCAACGACGGCACGGATCGGCCCGACCTGGTTTCTGGAGAGGGCAAGAATAGCAAAACGGTCGTGTGTCAACGCTGCGGATCCAAAGTGCTGTGCCCGGGGATGGCTGTGTTTGCAGAGAAAGAGGTATGCTGTTTGATATGAAGCGGTGGGCCTACGTCAGTAGTCTGCTATATTTGTATTTAATTCGCCTGTGTTAGTCAAACCAGTGGTGCAATGCAACTATCGACAGTTATTAAAAAAAAAAAAATGTTATTTTTATTTTATTTTAAATTTATGTAACCAGGAAATGCCTCATTGAGATTAAAAATCTCCGTTACAAGAGTGTCCTGGCCAAGACAGCAGCAGCAGCACGTCACACAAAGTTCCACATAAAACAGTGACAGACAATATAAAAAAAAACACGAAAAACAAAATCACAGCATGAATAAAACCAAAACTAAGACTCAAGTCAACACAACCCAGCTTACACAGGAGCACATACCTCCGTCATATAAAACATCTACAGCTAGATGAATTTCCCTCCAATCTTTTCAATCTATTTTTAAAAACACCTAAGGAGACCGGTTCCCGGAGACCCAGGTCTGTCTGCAGCAAATTCCAAGCCGCAGAGCAGCAAACTTAAAACCTCTTTTTCCCAATTCCAAACGGACGTGAGGGACGGAGAGCAAGAGGAGTAATGCAATAGAGTTCAATGCAAATTCTAGCTACATTACTTGAGTTATTATTGTACGATCCCAGCTGACATAGGGCGAAGGCAGGGTACACCCTGGACAGGCCGCCAGTCCATCCAGGAAACACAACAGCCATGTTACTATTTAAGTAACATGTTGGATGCATTACTTTACTTGTAATTGGGAATTTTTACATTGTAGTGTTGCTACTCTTATTTTAGTAAATTATCTGAACTTGTTCAAACAGTAAAAGAAAAGAACATACATACATACACACACACATGCACACATGCATACGTGCATGTATTGCTTTAGGAGAATGCTAAACCAAATTAAAAGGTCTTGATAGCAGTACATGTCATGGTCTCAGATTAGTAGGCAGACTGTCCAAATATTGAATATGAAGGGGGTTAGTGCCTTCTGATGCTAGAAATCACCAGGCTTTATACACTGAAAGCACACTATATATTGTGGCCATGTTGAAAAGCAACAGACAACCAGTCAGTGGTGGTTTATCTCTTTGATCCAGCGTGGTCTAACTATATACATGAATATACTAGGTCCTCAGTGGTTTTGAGTTCTTACAGAAATGTTTTCATATCATCTTTATCTATGTTTTCACCCTCCAGCTGTTTCTACCATCCATGCGGAAAAAGAACGGCCTCAGCACCACAGAGGGCTCAGCGGACGGGGACACCCTGACCGCCCACTGGTTTGTGGACGACATGTACACTTTTGAGAATGTGGGCTTCACTAAGGACGTTGGGAGAATCAAGTATCTCATCTGTGCAGATTGTGAGATTGGACCGATTGGCTGGCACTCTTTGGATGACAAGAAAAGTTTCTATGTCGCTCTGGAAAGGGTGAATCATGCATAGTCTAAATGCATGTCACCGCACATGAACTTCAACAAAATGTGTTGGCAGGCTATGCATCTTTTCATGGATTTATTCTCAGTTGATCCCAACCTAATCCATCAGACAAACACTTACATACACCGATGTGTACGATAGAAGGACTGTCTCACTCTCATTCTCCTCTACCACACTAACAACAGTATGATCATCCTGTTCTAATAAAGATGTTTTTGGGAGCTAATGTTGAATACCATCCTGGATAATGTAATGTAAATTACCTCATCTCAGTGTCTTTTAACACATGGAAAAATAATCAATTTTAGTCAGATTATGAGATAAAACACAACTAACTCATTAAAATAATTGAGTACTGTACTAACATCAGATTAATCAATTGACACATTTGTATTATGCTCAATTGGATACTTAAACAAATGCAGTTTTAAAATATGTGAACTTCTAATTTTCACTTAATTGGGTGAATTCACTTAACATTTTTGATGAAGTATTAAATATTTAACATAAGCCCTAAACATTATTACTCACTGTTTAGAAAAGTCCATTCCCCATTGTGATTGTACCCTAAAGATACAGGGTGGGAATTCCATGTTAGTTTTGTATGAGCGTCATAGTCTGACATTCAACATTCATGTTACTTATTATATAATTGTCATTAAAGTACATGCTTGGTCTCAAGTCCCGAAAGAGGCACGTCCAAATCATATTTGAGAAAATAAACTGGTTTAATTTCTAGTCAAATGTGCATGGAGGTTTTTGTGGCACTTGGTTTAATTTTAGGTTGTAACATTTCTTCATGGCATTGTTGTAGTTACTCTGGCTAACCTACAGACCTCACCGATACCTGCACATAATACCCACAGAAGAAGTACTCATTATGAAAACAGTTTACAGCATGGGTAAACCAGCCATTTAAAAAGGTCTACTCTTTGCTAATGGGACTGTGATTTTGTTATTTGAAAGACATATATTCTTTCATTCCAGACAGGGATCTGATGTACAAGATGTAGTCATTGTTGTTTTATATACACATATCAAAGGCTCTAACCCCCCCCCCCCCCCCCATATCTTGCCAGCTGAACCCCAACAAATCAGAGACATTGGTGGTAGTCTGCAGACAATTCAGTTTATTTTGTCGAGCCCAGAATCACAAATTCCAAAGTTGCCTGAGAGGGATTTACAATATGCACACATACGACATCAATGTCCCAGGACCTCACATGGATCAAGAAAAACTCCCCCAAAACACTGAGTGATGGTGGTGGAGCTAGTAGCGAACCGTGGTGCATTTTCAACAGCACACACAATATGGCTGTAGAGTATTATGTTCAGCAGAATACTATAAAAATGGGCGTGTTTGGGACAAAAGTGCATACTTTTACATGAACAGATTCTGGCTATATATGCTGTGTATGCAAAACTATAATATATACACTACCGTTCAAAAGTTTGGGATCACTTAGAAATGTCCTTATTTTTCAAAGAAAAGCATTGTTTTTTTCAATGAAGATAACATTAAATCAATCAGAAATACACTCTATACATTGTTAATGTGGTAAATGACTATTCTAGGTGGAAACGTCTGGTTTCTAATGAAATATCTCCATAGGTGTATAGAGGCCCATTTCCATCAACTATCACTCCAGTGTCCTAATGGTACATTGTGTTTGCTAATCGCCTTAGAAGACTAATGGATGATTAGAAAACCCTTGAAAACCCTTGTGCAATTATGTTAGCACAGCTGAAAACTGTTTTGCTGATGAGAGAAGCTATAAAACTGGCCTTCCTTTGAGCTAGTTGATTATCTGGAGCATCACATTTGTGGGTTCGATAAGACTCTCAAAATGGCCAGAAAAAAAGAAGTTTCCTGTGAAACTCGCCAGTCTATTCTTGTTCTTAGAAATGAAGGCTATTCCATGCGAGAAATTGCAAAGAAACTGAAAATTACCTACAGCGGTGTGTACGACTCCCTTCAGAGAACAGCACAAATGGGCTCTAACCAGAGCAGAAAGAGAAGTGGGAGGCCCCGGTGCACAACTCAGCAAGAAGACATGTACATTAGAGTCTCTAGTTTGAGAAATAGACGCCTCACAGGTCCTCAACTGGCAGCTTCTTTAAATGGTACCCGCAAAACGCCAGTGTCAACGTCGACAGTGAAGAGGCGACTCCGGGATGCTGGCCTTCTAGGCAGAGTGGCAAAGAAAAGCCATATCTGAGACTGGCCAATCCAAAGAAAAGATTGGTATGGGCAAAAGAACACAGGCATTGGACAGAGGAAGATTGGAAAAAGGTGTTATGGACAGATGAATCCAAGTTTGAGGTGTTTGGATCACACAGAAGAACATTTGTGAGACGAGAACAGGTGAAAAGATGCTGGAAGAGTGCCTGACACCATCTGTCAAGCATGGTGGAGGTGATGTGATGGTCTGGGGCTGCTTTGGTGCTGGTAAAGTGGGAGATTTGTACCAGGTAAAAGGGATTTTAAATAAGGAAGGCTATCACTCCATTTTGCAACGCCATGCCATACCCTGTGGGCAGCGCTTGATTGGAGCCAATTTCCTCCTCCAACAGGACAATGACCCAAAGCACACCTCCACATTGTGCAAGAACTATTTAGGGAAGAAGCAGGCAGCTGGTATGCTGTCTGTAATGGAGTGGCCAGCACAGTCACCAGATCTCAACCCCATTGAGCTGTTGTGGGAGCAGCATGACCGTATGGTCCGCAAGAAGTGCCCATCAAGCCAATCCAACTTGTGGCAGGTGCTTCAGGAAGCATGGGGTGAAATTTCAACAGATTACCTCAACAAATTAACAGCTAGAATGCCAAAGGTCTGCAATGCTGTAATTGCTGCAAAAGGAGCATTCTTTGACGAAAGCAAAGTTTGAAGAAAAAAATTAATATTTCAAATACAAATCATTATTTCTAACATTGTCAATGTCTTGACTATATTTTCTATACATTTTGCAACTCATTTGATAAATAAAAGTGTGAGTTTTCATGGAAAACACGAAATTGTCTGGGTGATCCCAAACTTTTGAACGGTAGTGTATGTATATATATATATATATAATACAATACATAATACATATATATACAACTCACAAACAAACATAGCTTGTGGTGATTCAATCTGTGTTTGTTTGTATCGAGAGTGATCTTGAGCATCATTAAATATGTACAGTTGACTGAAATAGACCTGGCATGTGAAGGCCACCTGTTAATGTCTAGAATCCACCATGGGGAAATTCGAAGGAAACAAAGAACAGCGACATTAAAATCACTCGTATAGGAAGTGGTAGCCCGCGGTTATCAGCCGATGATACAGCTGTTGCTCCTGTTTAAGATTGTGATTTACAATGTTATATTGACAAACATTACAAATAAGACAAAGTTATGATTACAAATAGATGTCGACAGATACAATAGGTAACCTCACTACACAGACAGCTTTAGTTCACTTTAACAACCAATGTGTTTTTCTGTATGTTGGTATTATTTATCAAGTGGCTTCGTGCACATTGGGAGACCGAAGCAACAACTGTAAATGCCTTAATTAACAATAGAACCGTGGCACATTTTCAAACTATCACATTTGACTATGTTATAAAGGGTTTACTTAAGGCGTTCAGGAGTCAGTGAATAATGCATCACTCTCTGGTAATTACAATGCTTGTTATTAAAACATAAACATCTCAACTATCAACATATGACCGTAGATTCTACCAATCAACGAGCTCCTCTAGACCATTTAAAAACGAAGTGCCGGTCAGCGCGCAACGATCTAGTAGGTATGTTTGATTAGAAAACCCAAGGTACCATCTGAAACGTCCATTATTCCGGCTAACCCGGGCGGGGTTAGGAGAGGCCGAAACCAACCAATACATTATGTCAACGGACTCAACACGGTACATCCGCGTACAAAACGGGTGGATGAATCAAACTCACCCAACAAGCGGGCAATCATCTGATAGGAAAACCACGGAACCAATACACTATACTATCCGTATTGTAAGAGTATTGTGCTCACAAAGTGTTTACTGTGTGAGTTAAAACTCTACGATAGTGTGTTTATGAGAGTATTAAAGTAAATGTAAATATTGTAGAAGGCGTTAACTCTGCTCTTACACTGTCCGAATGGCATTTAACTCCTTCAAAGATAAGACAAATTAGCTGTATAAATGTCGTAAAATAAATAATACAGATAATCTGTCCTGGCCTGTGAAATAAAATGTGAAATGGTGCGGTCGCGAGCACAGTAAACAACTGTCTGTACAATGATCGCAGCCTGTGAGTGTCTACGTTTTGAAGCGGAGGGACACAAGCTCTTGCTGTCACTTCACGTCTCCAACTAGATAATTCGTCTTTGAGTTCAATGAGTGGAGAGTGGACATGAACTGAATGACGAGAAATTCATAGCGAGTTTATATTAGGCGTGAAGAAGCCCTTTGAAAACAATTCAGCTGGAGTCACAACGAAGATGCAACGATGACTCAACCACAGCTGAATGAGTTCATTCCTCCTCCGGAGTGCCCTGTTTTTGAGCCCAGCTGGGAGGAATTTGCCGATCCTTTTGCGTACATCAACAAAATACGACCCATTGCAGAGAAAACTGGCATCTGTAAGGTTCGACCGCCGCCGGTGAGTATTTCTTTAATTTAATAGTTATTCGTTGCTTTTTTATTTGTGTGGTGTAGTGTGCTGGCCTCAGTTGTTGTTGTTAATTTAGCAGCCAAAGTTGTGTTTTAGACAGCTTTCAACATGGCGGATTGCGGCTCCGAGTTGAATTGTCAGCTCGCCCTGAGCCTGGAGTGTTGTGTTTGCAACAACGAATTCAAGCGTTGTCGGATGATGAAGACGGTGTCTTGATCAAGTTTTTAACGTCCAAACACACGGACGTGTATTTATTAAAACAGTCATCTTTTAAGAGCATAATTTCAACAAAAAATAAATAATTCAGACGTTGAAGTTGGCCTCTATGCAAATGTGATGGAAAGTGTTTACGTTAGCGTAGAATGAAATGCTTCCTGGACTGGTCGCACGGAAATCAGCTCGCCAAGATTCAAACTAATATTTAGAAAATTGCCTTTTAACAGTTAGTTGAATGTGTAGATCAACTTTCCCGACAGGATTGAAGGATTTAGACAGTATGAGGTAACCAAGCTAACGTTAATCAGGCCCGTTTAAAGCTGCAGCTGTCTGATTCGTAACGTTAACGATTCTAACGTTACGTACGTGCTCGGTGACCAACTGTTTATGGAGAGAAGAGACGGTTTAACGACTCAACGGACACTACGTTTCTCTTTTTTTAATCGGAACTTTCACATTTTTGAAACTTATTTGAACGCGATTAGTTTTGTTGACAGTGTTTATTTTTATTTATTTTATTTTTAAGCTAACTTGCAAAATATCGTTATATCGTTATTATAAGAGCAACTGTCGGACATTATTTGGTTTTTTTCTTCTGATTGACGGATTATTTTGGCCAAAATCCACACCTCTTTACATGTCGCATGAGTCCGATATTGTCAGGACAGAAAGTAGAGGAAGTAACGTTTGCAATAGACATTTAAAATGCACACAATTGAAATGTATCTTACAATGATCTTGATTATGTTGGGAAGTGGTGGGAAGATATTTGTTCACGGTGCTTCCACGCCAATCAGATAGAGGGCACATTCTCTGGAATATCAATTATAATGGAATGGATTCTCCCATGTTGTAATAATAATAATATTACCTTGAATTGTTGGCCATTACCAATGTATAACTTAAAAAACTTAGAGGTGATGGATGCACATTGGTTCATGTAATCTGTTTGCCATAATGGCTTAAATAAGGAAGTTTATACGCCTGTTTACAGGCGAAACCGGACGAGTAGGGCTGCAATATAACCAAAGAAGGGCGGGTGGGGGACTGCTTGGTGTTTGTTCTTCCAAAAGAAACCTTCTTTTGAAGGCATGGTTGAAAGTGCGCAGCTCATGTACACAAGAGGGCAGTGGCGAAAGCTTTGATCATAGATTAGAAGTCGATAGTCAAGGTCTTCCTTTATACCAGCTAGACCAAGGAGCTGTTGGTTGTTCTTCTACTGCTTTTTTCGGTAATGGATTTTTGTCATGTAGAAATACTAGAGAGACATAGCTACAGCCTACTACTTTAGCCTGAACCGCTTTTTAAATTGTCACTGCAAGTAGTTTGTACTGGCATCTTTAAAATGCTGGGCCATTCTTTATGTGTTACTGAAATACATTTAATAGAAAGCAGCATGCCTGAAACATTCAAATATATTGCCTGCTTCTTGAATATATATAGATATATATATATATATATAAATTAATTAATTTATGCATGTACCAAAAGGAGAAGAGAAAATAAAATCACATTTTATAAGTCAAGCCCCAACATGTGTCAGACACTGTGCACTATTGTTTAAAGCCCTGTGTCATGCACCAATATTTCTACTGAATACTTAGACCAAAATGTGGCTCCAGGGTGGTTTGAGAGCCAAAAAAACAATCTTGAATCCTTTAGCAATATGAATCTGAGCTCATGAGAGTGTATTTCTACAAAAGCAAAATTGAGGTGCATCATCTTGGAGACCTGTATGGCAAAGGTTCATACAGTGTACATGTTACGTGCTGTGATTTTTCTAGATGTGATGTTGTGTGAAACATTTTAATGTTTCTCAGTGCTAATCCCACATTAACATTGTGTGCAGCAAGTGATCCGTAATAATGAAAATGCTGACTATTGTAAAAATGAACGATGTGCTTCTGTACCCATTTAATAAATATTGTGATGGTTGAATTGGGTCCAGAGCTTTAGCCTAGTTTCTATGCTCGGCCGAGGCAGGTCACATAATCTGTTCTTCACCACATCTCAAATGCCAATTTGGCACATTCAACAATGTAGTGTTAGTTGGGGTTTGGCTTTAAGATGTGAGCTTTGGGAGAAATACTTCAATATGAAATCATCTAAAACAAATTTAGAGCAAATCTTATAAATCTAAGTTGTAGATAGGTGGGAGCTAGTTATTGCTTGAGACTAGTTATCTAATTGGAAGACAATCTTTACCTTGCCAACAAAGCTGCAACAAACCCATTCAGTTAATCTAATTTAGATTGGTATGTGGCCTGGTTTTTCTGAAAGCACAAACACGGTGTTGAGCCCAGAATCTGAGCCATTAAGGACACGGTAATGATCTAATGCTGTTGCAGAGCAGATATGGCTTTGCACATTTTCAGTTTATAAATGTATGCAGAGTTTATAGACTTCTGTGTTCATTTTAACACTCAACACAGTTTGTCAGAAAACCTTTCTGTCTGTTTCAGAATTGACTATTGGCAATCTTTTAAGAAATATACTGGATTATTTCAACTCTAAATGTTTAGAGTTTTGTCCATAATAATAACCTCTCTTTAGCTATCAAAGTAAAAATCGGTCTCTCATGACATATGACAGCATATCAACATCTTTCATGTTTTTTTTGTGTTGTGTTTTTTGCTATAAAAAGCATAACCATTATAATAATCTTCTTGCACTTCAGTCTTATGTATTTTATAAATATTTTTGGATTTGACTCAATGACACCACGTGTTCTAGTCTTGCAGGCAGTTGTGTGGTCTTGTGTGAGTAGGTGTGCAACTGCATCCATGCCAGACATGTCAGTGTTCAGTCAGTGAGACGGATGGCGTAGTTAAACATAGAAACAGGCGGCATTGTGAAATGTTTGGGATGATTACATTATTTCATAGGTGAGACAAACGTTAAATTTTTTTAATTCTAATTGTTAGTTTGACATCATCCCTAATAATGCAGCTGAATGAAAATCACGGAAATCTTATTTCCCATGTAGTTTTGTGCATGCAAAACATTTATCAGCCATTATTGGATGCATGTTTGTACCCCCCCCCCCCCCCCTATTACTAGAATAATAGCAGTCTCTTGGATCTGCGTGTGCAGTTGGGATTTGTTTTAGATTTTTACTCTGTGTTGACTACAGGCATGCTTGGAAAGAGGATCAGAAGTTAGATCTTTAAATAGCACGCTTCTGTGCAAGTCAAAATCTCTTACATCTTCACCATTTTTATTTGGGTCAAGAACTCTGTGAAATCATACTGCAACCTGTATTTTAAAAAAGTAAAGTCTGGTACTCTGAATAGTTTACTTGTTTAAGGAAAACGTTTAGAGCAATCCCACAGTACTGTCCTGCAGCTGTGCACACGAGCTAGAAGTCAAACACCACATCTTTGACTGAAAATAATCTGCAACAAAGACTAAATGTAATCGGTTTGAGTGACGTTAGGAAATAACTTGCACTTTAAAATCTGGTCATGAATTTATACCTGTATTTACAAAATAATGTAAAGACTTGTGTCTTCAATTGCAGCTGTGAGCCACAGGCAGGCTGAGAGGGCCATACACATTTTGGGTTTTCATGGGATCTAGTCAGAAAAAATATAAAGTACCATAACACCCGCCTGATCCCTGAAGGAGGCTTGTTTTGAGTGGTTTGACTTAAACTTCTCGTTTACTTTGGGCCTTGTTGAGCATGATGTACGTTCAGTGACAAACACATTTGGGGTCATTTTGCTTCATGAAATGTTTTTTTATTCCCTCAGGAATGGCAGCCACCATTTGCCTGTGATGTTGACAGACTGAAATTCACACCAAGGATACAAAGACTTAATGAGTTGGAGGTACATGTATTATGTTTTGTAAGACGTGTAAAATGCAGTCCATGTAATTGGTGAATAAAAAATCCTGTCATGATTATTTTATTCTTGCACTTTTCAAGCTGAAGTTTTTGATGAAATGTTGCTGCCTTTGTATTGCTTGGGAGATATTGACAAACAGTTTAAAGCTTTAAAACATCTGCTAAATCCTTGTTAAACTGTTATCTTTTGTTTCTCTGTGCTTTTAGGCTCAGACCAGAGTCAAGTTGAACTTCCTGGACCAAATAGCAAAATTCTGGGAGTTTCAAGGATGCACTCTGAAAATCCCTCACGTGGAAAGAAAGATTTTGGATCTTTACCAGCTAAATAAAGTGTGTGCAAATCCTTGCTGGTTTTCAAATCTGGACAAATTCACCTTGATAAAGATAACATGCAGACTAAATGCATAATTGTTCTCTTTCCAAGCTTGTGAATGAAGAAGGAGGCTTCGACGCCGTCTGTAGAGAGCGGCGCTGGACTAAGATATCGGTCAAGATGGGCTTTGCTCCAGGCAAGGCTATTGGCTCTCATCTGCGGGCGCACTATGAGAGAATCCTCTTCCCATACAACCTGTTCCAGAATGGAGGCAATCAGCCTGTACGTCGCTTATGTTTTCTTTTCCCACTAGAGCAGCAGTTGCTAGAAGTTTTAAACAAATTGTTTAAAATTGAGTAGTTTATCGGAAGAATTAATTGTCAATTTACGTGCCTTTTTTCCATCACTCTAATGATTTTAAGCCACAGGTAATGACTAGAACTCTCACTCTACCAACTCAATACACACTGTGTTATTATAGTTGACAACATTATAATGGGTCTTGTTAAAAGGGGGCTTTGACCGAGTCTTAGTCCGGTCCTGTGAATAGAAACATTAGCAAAAGAGGTATTCATTTGAGAAAAGGGCCAGGTATTGAGTTTTTGACAAACTCTTAAGATTTGTCTCCAACTCAATACCTTCAAAAGAATGATTCTGGCAAGTGGTGTCTTTTTAAAGAGGTCTAATAAAGAGAGTTAAAGGAGATCGTATTAATATATTGATATTATATATTTGGATAGTGTCTGTCTGATTGGGTTCATTTGGCTTAAATGTAGTAAAAGAAAAGAGACTTTTTAGGTTTTGCACTTAGTTTTTTACTTTGGGTAGTTCAGTGTTTCGTGTCTTACATTCCCCAACTTGTCTTTGCAGAGAGCCACCTTGACCAATGACACGAAAGATAAAGAGTACACCCCTCACGACCTGCCGCAGCGGCAGTCTGTCCAGCCTCAGGAGACCTGCAGCATTGCTCGCCGTGCGAAACGCATGAGATCTGAAGTGAGTCCTCTCTCTCTCTCTCTCTCTCTCTCGCTGACATTGTCATTCATTATGTTTATGATGTGTGTTGCTGAATCTGGATGTTTTTAAGTAAAAGTTTATATTCATAATACGCACAAAAGATAAAGGACAACCAGTTCTACCAATCTATATTGCGACTGTGGCTATATTTCACTTTGATAGTGCAGCTACATTTTAGTTTTTTTTATACCAGTTGTCACGATTTTAAAAGAGTAATCCTCCTATCTTATGGAGGGCCTTGTTCTATGTCTCTGTTTCTCACTGACTCTCACTGTGACTTCAACAGAGAGGCTGTTTTAAAACCGAACCAGGGGAAGTTTGTGAGAATCGTCCAAATCTCAGGAGGAGGATGGGAACGTATGTTGGCAAACAAGAACCTGGTAAGGACGAAGCGAGCAGAGCTGCTTGGTTTATAGAGGAAAAGAGGGTTTGTGTCAGATGTGATCGGAGACATTATTGGAGATTCTTAAAGCTTCCATTGAGCCTTCCTCTGTGTCTTTCAGTGAGACCGGTGGTTACTGAGGTGAAACGGGAGCCCATTAAACATGAGCATCCAGCAGATTACGAAGAAACTCTATTAGAAAAGAGACGTCCTTCGAGTAAAGTAAGTATATTGTTTTGTATTGAAATGTTTGCTTACAACACATTAGTCCACCAGTAAAACGCATGTATCCATGCTGTAGTGTTGTACCATGCTGTATATTATGTCTCCTCAGATAGACCAGTACATGTGCCTTATTTGTGGCAAAGGGACTGCTGAGGACCGGCTGCTGTTGTGCGACGGCTGTGATGACAGCTATCACATCTTTTGTCTGATGCCTCCCCTCCACGACGTTCCCAAAGGCGACTGGAGGTGTCCCAAGTGCCTGGCTCAGGTGAGCAAATCCCCTGGCAGCTAAATCCTGGCAGATAGGGAGCAAGAGAAAAATCATCTGTTTGATATTCACAAATATAATACAACGCCAAGTGTTTCCTACCATTCATCTTTTTTTTCCCCCCCTTTTTTTTTATTTTACAGGAATGTGGCAAACCTCCTGTTGCATTTGGCTTTGAGCAGGCCAGCAGGAGCTACACCCTCCAGTCTTTTGGAGACATGGCCGATTCCTTCAAATCAGATTATTTTAACATGCCAGTCCATGTGAGTTTGCATCACATGTTCATTGATAATCAAGTGGTTTCTATTTTACTCAAGCCAGCCTCAGACTACAGGGGTTTTAGGTGTTTTATCCCCCCCGTTTCATCCCATTGACAATCGGAAGATATCTGGTCTTGACCCTTGATTGGTACCGATGTTCTGTCCAGATGAATTCATTGATTGCTGATTAAGTTCAAACATGTTTGTGGTGGCAGTTAAAGTCTGTACGATTTCGTCTTGTGCTTTCTGAGCGGGACCACGATGGCCAATGAGAGAAGGAAGCCAAGGCAGCTGACGGTGTTAAATTTATTTAACTTGAACTTTACTGGAAACGATGGAGACGATTTAATGAGCAGCTAGTTTGAGATGTAAATTGTTGTCTCGCTTAATTCCTGACAAAGATAATATTGTTGTCATTGATCCCAGCAGATATATTCTGACATGTGTCCAGTGAAAACACTAAGACACTATTCTTAATCTGTTTGAATTTGTGATCAAACTAGCTTCAGTTTTAGACTAGTGTGAATATGGCACCCAATCACGACATGGCATTTCCTTTTGTGCTTTAGATGGTTCCTACGGAGCTAGTGGAGAAGGAGTTCTGGCGTCTAGTCAGCACCATTGAGGAGGACGTCACTGTGGAGTACGGAGCAGACATCGCCTCCAAGGAGTTTGGGAGTGGTTTTCCTTTGAGTAACAGCTATTTTGAAGTCACCCCTGAGGATGAGGTACAATCTGTCTGCTGTTATGAGCATGGTGTTTTATTTTTGTCTAAGAATATATATATATATACACATATGTGCACATGGCTTCAACATGTAAATTGATTACCTGGGTTTATATGAATTATAGTGCAAGTATAGCACCAAACGTTGTATGACAACCGCCTGGCCCCCAATACTTCATAAACATTTTTCATTAAAGGGAAAATAACATTGAAATACTACAAATGATGTTGGGTGTTTCAAAACAACCATAGTATTTCCTAATGCAATGGAGGTTTTTGACTGGTTGCTGGGAAAAAACTAATGGCACTCAAATAATGTGATCAGTTTTCCCTGTGATGAATACTACAACACCTGCTGGACTCGGCTTTATTTCACTAAGAAGTCAAGTTCACTGAGACCTGTGTCTGACCTGCAGCATTACCTGAGCAGCGGCTGGAACCTGAACAACATGCCGGTGCTGGAATCCTCTGTGCTGAATCACATTACAGCCGACATCTGCGGGATGAAGTTACCCTGGCTGTATGTGGGGATGTGCTTCTCCTCCTTCTGCTGGCATATTGAGGACCACTGGAGCTACTCCATAAACTATCTTCACTGGTAGAGTGCACACTCTAAACTCTTTTGTGTATCTGTTATGGTGATTTTGATGCAGAAGTTTGACTCTTGCACAACCAGCAATTTCTTTCACAGGAAATGCATTTTGTTGATCCAATTCATGCTTCAAATACATTGTGTGGTAGCACTTGTTAAGTGTTTTTTACTGATGGTTTTGACCATGTTTGCAGGGGGGAGCCAAAGACGTGGTATGGGGCTCCTGGTTATGCCGCAGAGCACCTGGAGTCGGTCATGAAGAACCTGGCACCTGAGCTATTTGAGTCCCAGCAAGACCTCCTTCACCAGCTGGTCACCATCATGAATCCCAACACGCTGATGAACAACGGCGTCCCGGTAACCTGCTCTCAATGTTGCTCATTTATTAATCATCACATTTAAATAACCATCAGAACTGTGCTTGTTTCAACATGGTCAGTCTCAGTATCATCCTTATAACAAATGATAATACTTACAGCTTGTCATTTCTTCATTTATATTTTCTTATTGATGACTAGATCTATCGCACCAACCAATGTGCCGGGGAGTTTGTCATCACTTTTCCCAGAGCCTACCACAGTGGGTTCAACCAGGGCTTCAACTTTGCCGAAGCTGTCAACTTTTGCACCATGGACTGGGTAAGAAAGATCATTTTAAACTAAGTATGTTGTTCATGTAGTAGGATTTCTGTTTATTATAATTTACTGATAAATAGGTTTTGCTCCAGCAGAGATATTTAAGTATGCCTTTAACAAATGGTGCAAAACAAAAGTTGTGAAAAAAATTCTTATAATTGTATTTGTATAAGACCTATTGTGCCAAAATGCATCCAAAAATATTTTACTAAACAGGATTAAAAACAATTTTATAGGCCTCTGGTATAAAAATCTGATATTCAGGTAGAGAAGCATCTTGGTCTTATTAATTATTTGGCTTTAATCTGTCCTAAACTCAAACCCGTCTATGTATTTTCTGACAGATGCCCATCGGCCGTAAATGTGTGGCACACTACCGCCAGCTGAGCAGGTACTGTGTCTTCTCACACGACGAGATGGTTTGTAACATGGCCTACAAAGCAGACACGATGGATGTCAACCTGGCATCCAAAGTGCAGAAGGAGATGACGGTCATGGTCCATGAAGAAGAACAACTGAGAGAGAAGATTAATAAATTGGTGAGGAGGTCTTGTCTTAACCCTTGTGTTGCCTTAGGGTCATTTTGACCCGACTCAATATTACACCCTCCCCCCGCCTTTGGGTCATTTTGACCCGATTCAATGTTTCACCCTCCTGTTACCTTTATATTTACTAACATATTTTACCCTTTGGGTTCAATTTGACGCCAGCAATTAAAACCTCCAGAAAATTATTAGAATTAATATTGTTTTCCAAGTTTAAGTGTGAGACACTTTATGTTTGTTTGTTGACTACCGAAAGAACACCGACATTAAACATTGAATGGGGTCAAATTAATCCTAAAGCGGGGGGAGGGTGTAATATTGATTCGGGTCAAAATGACCGTAAGGCAACACAAGGGTTAAGGATCTTTTGCATCTGTTTTTTTTTTTTTTTCAATGATGGCAGGAGGAAGGTTTAATATTTCAGCACATATGATTGACATCCAGGAGGTAAAGTGAGTTAACAGGACACAGTTACTTTATTTTCTCAATGGTCTAAAATATGGAAACAAAACGCATTTGAAAAATTGCAACTTGTTAGAAATACAAATCTTAATCTCATTCATTTTTTATTTAGTTTGTAGTATTGGCTTCTCTGGGGCAGTTATAGCCAAGTGGGTACACGCGTAATCACGTCGTCTAGAATACATTGGAGAGTACTTTAAGACTATTGTTTGTCTGTTCAGGTCTCATTTAGTTCCTCTGTCTACACTGCAGCTCAAATTCCAGTTTTTCTGGGCATGTGTTTTCCCCAGGGTGTGGTGCAATCTCGACAAGTTGATTATGAAGTTCTCCCTGATGAGGAGAGGCAGTGCAGCAAGTGTCGAACCACCTGCTACCTGTCTGGCATCACCTGTGCCTGCAGTCCTGGCAAGATGGTGTGTCTGTACCACTCCCGGGACCTCTGCTCCTGTCCTCCGAGCAACCTTACACTCCAGTGAGTCTTCAGTAACCACAACAACTGATCACATTTGTTCTCTTCTGAATTTGACATGTGCTTTGTTTTTAGTACTATTTTGAATTGTCTGAATAAAAGTTTTTTTTTAAAAGTATCTCATAAGATGATTTTAAAACATCAACATCCTAATAGCTCTTAAAATATACAATTTGTGTTTTCTAATTGTCATTTGGCAGTAGGTAAAAGACATTTATTTTTATTGGAACTTGAAAAATCATCAGTCGTCATTGCATATTCATTGCATCGTTTCTGTCTTTCCCTGCAGTTACAAGTTTACACTGGAGGAGTTGTATTCGATGATGGAATCAGTGAAGCTGCGTGCCGAGTCCTATAAGGAATGGCTCTTTAGTGTGCAGGACATCCTGGAGAACAAAGGAAGAAGGAAAAGAGGTTCGCCAATTGGGAAAAGCTAAATATATATATATATTTTTGTAACTCTTCAATTTATTTCTAAAAGTTTGTAATATTATCTTTTCAGGTTTGGAAGAGCTTCACAGCCTGGTGGAGCAGGCAGAAACAAAGGCGTTCCCACAAATCCGCCTCCTGGATCAGCTTCGCACAGTCGCGTCAGAGGCTGATAAAGTTGCTGTGATGGCCCAACAGCTTCTGAATGGAAAGAGGCAGACGAGGTACGACGTTAAGAGATTTTCACACCTAACTTTTTTTTATTGGAAATTACAGTTTTCCACTGAATGAAACAGGTTTGTTGTGATGTTGACTCTAGTTATCTTTTCGTATTGTTACTGTTGTTTGTTATTGTCTATTGTATCATTATTGGAGCTATCAGGGCTCAGTTACTATTCCTATTTACAATTTTAACTTGCTCGACAAAGGTGATGGAATGCAGACTTTAATTTTAAGACTCCAATATTGTAGTTCAGAGACTACATTACTTTTTTGGTTTAACTTCGCTGTTTCAGAAAATTCTGTCATTTGATATTTATAGATCTGTTGTTTCTTTTCTACATTTGTATTTTAGGTATCGTTCTGGAGGAGGAAAGTCTCAAAACCAGAACGATCTAACTGTTGAAGAGCTGAGGTCTTTTGTCCGACAGTTTGACAACCTACCCTGCAACATCAGACAAGCTCCTTTACTAAAGGTTAGATGGTTTGTGTGGAGGCCGAACACTTTTCCAATCTAAGTCTCAAAACCACAAGGGGGCGAATGGTAGAACATGTTTGGACATTCTGCCACAAACAAATTCAATGTCCAGTGCGCTGTGTCTCTTTCAACGCTTTAATCTGTGCTCCGTAAGCATAACTAGTGATGTCCAATACCCTTGCAATACATTACATGTTGGCTACAGCACAACACGGGACCACACTGATGCGACCACGGTGATGTGACCACGGTCGAAAACTGCTTTCTATCCACACCTGTTCCCATTAGCAGGCACTTAGCTATATGCCTGTTAATGCTACTGTGCCGCTCTGTGTTCAAATGTAGGAACTGCATGTCCCAATTCACCCGCTGTTTCCCTCAAAGCAACAAAACTACATTATGGCTCCAACAGTTTGGAATAGAAACATTAACCTATTTATATGAAAATCTTAAATTGAATTGATTACTTAATTTAAAGCTTTTCACTTTAATGTTTTTCTGTGTCATCACATTTTCACATTATATGCAGTATAATAATGTCTGAACATAACGAGTGAATTTGGCTTCATGTTAGTATGTGGTCTTGTCTGAGGAGTCAAATGTCCGTCCCTAAATGCCTGTTGAATGTGACCTCCAGGACCTGTTGACCCGGGTGGATGACTTCCAGCAGCGCAGTGAGCGTCTCCTCTCTGATGAGTCACCCAGCACGCTGGAGCTGCAGGGCCTGCTGGACGAGAGCCTGGGCCTGGACGTGGAGCTGCCCCAGCTGCCCCTGCTGCGGGAGAGACTGGAGCAGGCCCGCTGGCTGGAGGCTGTGAAGCAAGCCAGCAGCCGGCCAGAAAGCCTCTGCCTGGACACCATGAGAAGGTTGATAGACCAGGGCGTGGGTTTGGCCCCCCACAGCTCTGTGGAAAGAGCCATGGCTCGTCTGCAGGAGCTGCTGACTGTGTCTGAGCAGTGGGAGGAGCGGGTGCTCAGCCTTATGGAAGCCAGGTGAGGACACTGGGCAGCAATGGGCCTTGGTTTGTCCGGCCATAGCTCTTATCTTTTCTTTTTTTGCCCACCCTCCCTGTGGTTTATGTGGAAACAAAAAAAAGGATAAAGTACTCACTCATTTAATAAAAGTATGATCCATATACCGCATTCAAAGTCAGACACTATGATTTTGTCCATCACTGTTAAAAATATGATTCAGAATAAGAAAAGGCTGTAAAGGTTTTAGCATAAGATACATTTTTAACATGAAAAACATAATAAACTACAATGACAGACTGTTCATTACACATAAACAAAATTACCCACTCTTCTCTTCTCTAACTCATAAGCCGTTCCTAATCAAATTCAGGAACAACTTAGTTTGGTTCCAGTAGTGAACTTGGGCACTGAAACTTTATTAAAATAATGTAAAGTCTGTAGTTCTAAACTGTGAATTACTACTTTTTGTTTTGTAAATGTAGTTTTCAGAGAAAATGTGAAATGAGCTTTAACTTTAGACGGTGCCGAGTGAAATGTGCCAAGTCTGCAGCGCTGGATCATGTTGGATAAAGAGGATCGTGGTGTTGTGACAGTGTTTAACCCTACGAGGGCCCCACAGAGACGACACACTGTAAAGCACCAGCCTCTACCGTAGCAAGCACCGCATATGATCTGAGACTGGAAGTTTAGATACATCTATCAACAATTACGTCCTATTTTGGTAGGACTCAAAACTGGAACGGACAAGATAAAAGATAAAGTGACACTCCCACATTCAATTCAGTCTTAGTTTGTATAGCCCTCAGAGGGTTTTACAATCTGTACACCTACGACATCCCTGTCCCAGGACCTCACATCGGATAGACATTGTCTAAAATCTGAACATGTAAAGTGTAATAAAGCTCATGTCTCTTCACAGGCCGCATCGCAACATGGAAACGCTTGATGCCGCTCTACAAGAGGTAGAAAACATCCCTGCTTATCTGCCCAATTGTCTGCAGCTGAAGGACGTCGTCACCAAGGCCAAGAAATGGCTCCATGAAGCCGAAGCACTTCAGGTGAAATATACTGCAAGTTAAACCATGCTTTATGTTCTCGGCTCTTAACATTTAGCCTGAGATGGTCAGAGATTGTTGAATTTGGATAAAAATCCTGTGTGTGCATGTTTGCAGCTCGGTGGACGTATTCCTGTGCTGGACAGCCTCTCTGAGCTGCTCCTCAGAGCAGAGGGCATCCCGGTGATGCTCGAACCGCTCAGTCGGATAGAGGTCCTCGTCAGCGACGTTCAGACCTGGAAGGAGAGCGCGGCAAAAACATTCCTACTGAAAAACTCGCCTTTCTCTCTCCTTGAGGTAAAACGGCTGTTAGTAACGATGTTATTTTTTTAAGCTATATGACGGGACCAATATATAATGTTTTTATTATTCTATATATTCGCAGGTGCTTTGTCCAAGATGTGATGTAGGCACCGGGCATCAGAAGTCGAGATCTAAAAAAGCAAAAGAAGCTTCACAGATCAGTAAAAAATCTCCAACAAAACTGGAGTCTCTGAGTGACGTGGAGAGAGCGCTCTCTGAGAGCAAGGACTCTGCCTCTGCCGTGAGTGTGAATGCAGAATTTGATCTTTTCTCAGTTACAGTAGAAGTTGGGTTTGGGAACTAGCTGCATTTTTCATCTCGTTTTAACAGTTATTGTTCTGAATTTTAAAGAATCTCTACTGTCCTAAAATACACTGCAACCCCCCAAAAAAAGGACATATTTTGAATATTTACAGTCTACATATTGTATTGGTGTGACACCAAAAACTGTACAGGAATCTTGACTGCTCATTTCAAAGCTTCTAAGTTTCTGAAAATAGGCTGTGTATTTCTCAATGGATTTAGTGTTTTGAAAAAAACAAAATGACATAAAAATCTCACTTTTTACAATATGGGACCTTTGGATAGTTGGGCTCAACAACCACCCAAATAAATACGAAATGATTTAAAAACATATGGCATAATACAACACAATGTTCACTTCTGGGAGCTTTCTGACATGAATGCTGCGACTCATTCTTTACATAAAGAAATGCATATATTCATTATTATTTAATGTGTATTCATTGAGTTACATTTTCCACCTTCACAGATGGCAACTCTCGCTGAGGTCCGCCAGAGGGAGATGGACATCTTGTTGGCGCTGCGTGCTTCAAACGAGTCCAAGCTTGTTCCTGCTGAACACTGTTGTGCACTTGGTGTTTGCGTTTGCCAAAAGGCCCCTTCGGGTGCCATGATGCAGTGTGAGCTCTGTCGAGACGTTTTCCACCGCGGTTGCGTTACGACACCGGTAAACCTCGAGTACGGCCACGCCTGGCTCTGCCCACTCTGCCAATGGTCGAGGAAACCCCCCCTGGACAAGGTCCTGCCTCTGTTGGCCTCGCTGCAGAGGATTCGTGTGCGGCTGCCAGAAGGGGACGCCCTGCGCTTCCTCATCGAAAGGACGGTGCGATGGCAGCACCGAGTCCAGCAGGCATGCACAGAGGAGGTGCTGAAGAAAGTGTCAAAGATGGTCAGTGGAAACATCAAGAGTCTCTGAATGTGTTTACGGCACCATCACAGGGTTTGTTTGCTTTACGGGTGACGTTGACGTTGTAGACACACTGAGCCCTGTCAAGCAGACACAAGTTAATTGTGACACCACCTGCCATTATCATTGCTATTAGTATTGCCATTACTGCTTCTATTATCATTAGTATTCTATTACATCCACTGTTGCTACTTTTTTGGTAGTTGTAACTTTTTCTTCATGCCTACAACTCATTATATGAATCATTTCTGTCATATTCATTGAATGTGATGTAACGTTCATTCTGTACTCATGACATCTATTGCTTCTGTCCATCGGGGGAGAGAAATCCTCCTGTCGCTCTCTCGAAGGTTTCTTCCCTTTTTCTCCCTGTGAAGGTTTTTGCTGTTGTGGAGAAGGATGTCGCATGTGTACAGATTGTAAAGCCTTCTGAGGCAAATTTGTGCTTTTGTGCTATACAAAATAAACTGAATTCTTTATCTTTTCAGGGGAGAGTTGGACCTGGAATGTCTTCACATCTGACTCAGGGAATAAACGGTTCATTTTTCCATATAGAGCACCAGTCTGTTCCACTCCAGGGTCAGTATAAAAGCTTTAAGCATTCTGGATCTATGCATACTTTGCATTATTCCTTTTTATTTTGCCTCTGAACTACAATATTTGTTACAGGACTCGGCCTTGAGCTAGAGGAGCTGATGGTGGAGGGATTCCTCCTGCAGGTCACTCTGCCTGAAACTGAGCAGCTGTACAAATACCTGTTGTACAAACTGGTCCCCCTGCTCTCTCATGGCGCCCCTTGTGGGAACAACACAGAACAGGACCAACAGTCACAGAGAGGGAGCCCCCACCACAACAAGGTAATGAGGACCACAGCAACATATTTTGTCCGTGGATAATATTCTCAATCTCACTTATTATGAGAGAGCATTAATTCTGATATGTTTATTATAATACTTATGCCGTAACACAGAATGGCGTTTCGGGTCTCAAAAAGGAGGTGCTGAACAGTCCGAACAAAAGGACCAAGCGGCGCAAGGAAAGCTCTGACTCGCAGCACAGCGAGAAGGCCAAGAAGATCCGCAAAAAGAAGTCCAAGAAGAGCAAAGAGAAGTGCGAAGACACCACGTGGGCGTGTTCTCCAACACACCCATTGTCTGACCCCACTGCTTCAGATTCAGAGGAGGACTACTCGCTGTGTGCTGCACCATGGTGCAGAGAGCCAGAGGGCGACGAGGTTTGTTTTATATCAGACTATTTAACGCCTGCATGCAGGAGATTTAACTGATTTATATCTTTTATTGTGTTAACATTTTTCCCCTATCTTAATGCTTCTCAGGTAAACTGGGTCCAATGTGACGGCAGCTGCAATCAGTGGTTCCACCAGGTCTGCGTAGGACTTTCTGCTGAGCGAGCAGAGAAAGATGACTATGTTTGCATCAGCTGCACACAGCCAGACTATGACCGAGGAGAATAAAGACCAAAAAGCGACTTTGACGGAGCTGCGTTTTTTGTTGCGAACCCCAGCACTTAAGTGCACACCTGAACTCTGTGTGCTCCTGTGGCTTGTCCCCTTTTACCTTCTGGCTTGCTCGTAGTTAAAATGGTGCTATTCACTGTTTTTTCCCCAGAGTTACAAAAGACTTCTGTCACTGTTTTTGACACGTGGCTGGTTTTTCAGCCAATCAACTAATCCTTTCTGAAACTTTCCAAGACTTGATGCAGATGTACAAAATTACAAAATGTTTTAACAGCGCAGGGATTTTTCAACCAAAAAAAGTCAATTTGACATCACATTTTAGAACTGCTTTTCTTTCTTTTCTTTTTTTTACATCTGAACAATGTGAAATGTATCTTTTTCTTGTAGAGTAAATATTATTTATCTAAGCAATAACTGAACTGATTAATTAAGGTTCAGTTTTCACCTGAGCTATATTTGTGCTTATAAATTCTTTGATAGAATGCCTTGAAACAAAGACCTGAGGAATTCACATTTGAATCCTTAATATTGATCAGTTCAATTTAATATTTGTGAACAATATTTGAATTGGAAACGAGAGATCAAGGACTATATGAGCTATTTGATCCATATGTGCAAAGGTTTGCGCCCCTACCCCACAACAAAACACTGAATTTGATATTAAGTCTGGTTCCTTTTGCGCTGTCTGCAGAGGAAAAAAACGGTCTTGGCGTTGCTTAAGACTTAATTATGTTCACAAAATAAGAATGAACTGTCCAACATCAAAGGAATGTACATTTTGTTTTAGGGTGGATTTCCATTTATGGTTTAGATGAAAATATTGTGTTGGACTTAGATTTAACACTGTGTGATTTATTTGCCACGGGTATATGACCTTTTTCTGCTTTTGGGTAAATAATATAATTCATATGTCGCAGTTTGCATTATAAAATTAAAAAAAGTTTGTTCCCATATGCCTGACCTCGTCAATCATATAGTGCTGAATGCGGTACAAGTAAGATTTTGCATTTGTTGTCTGCAGTAGATTTTGGTGGGATGCCTTTTTAATTTCTCTTTCAACAGTATCTGTAAAAGAGGAACCATTTCATTCAAATGGTCTATTTTAGGAAATCAAAACGCAGGAAACTAAATCTGTGAATGGGGAAATGAATATTTGTGTCAATTGAGAAAAAACATGATTTTATAAAATATTTTCCACAGCACTCTTCCATGAAATGGAAAACAATGCAATCAGTGTATATAAATGACCACATACATGAAATGTTTTTTTTAACTTAATAATTTATACTAAGCTAACAACTATATTGTGGAGATTTGATATAACATGTTTCACCATCTTAAATAATGTATCAGTTTCTTTTTATAACTATTTCTAAATATCCAATATGAGTGCCTCACATTCAGCATTTCTTATCCGACCAGTAAAACTAATATTTAAAGGTACCCTGTGGAGTTTTTACAGAAACGCTTCACATTTTAGTCAATATCAAAGTATCGCTGAATATTTTTAATTCGTTTTTTTTCATCCACATGGTGGTAACTTCCTATTTTCTGCAAGTAATGTGTGTACTTGCAAAACAAAACTGTTTAATTCCACATAACATAACTTGATACTTTCCCAGTTGCTGTAAATGGATTAGTAGGTCATTTACAGTAAATTCTAAGAGATTCACATCTGCATGTTGGATGTCTTTAATTTTGTATCTTTGGTTATTTGGATGTGGCCAAACAAACTTTTTGAATGAAAGAATATTTTGAAGTTGAGTTGACTGATGTAACACGGAGTATGTGTAACCTTATGTAAATCCTTAATAGTTTTCTAGTGGTCTCACTGCAGAGCTACACTCTCAGTTGTCAGTTTTAAGAACCCCAATCTAAAATTAATGCAGGCTAATCTTGTAATACATTCTACCTCCATCTAGGCTATAATGTTCAGTTATTGATCTGTTTAACAGTTTAGTGTTGACTCAACTGTAGTGTCCTTTTGCATGCTGTAGTTGTGGTGCTGTTGATTTCTATTGCGTTATCCTGACAGGTCTGTTATTTTGCCCAACATGTTTATATCCGTGAGGTATGCTAGATAACAGAAACATTTATTAAATTTCAGTAAGGGGACAACCTTGGCATGTTTACACAAATTATTCCTTTTTATTCACAACAAAATAAGTACATGGAGTAGGCTACGTAGATCTCACTAAATTTACATATGTTTAAAGAAGTCTTTAGACCCGTATTTTTTTACCGTCAGGTTCTTGCGTTAATCACATAAAGGAGGTGAATTAATTATTAATCATTCAAAAATCATTTGGTTAAAATGTTTTTCTGTTTTGTTAATACTATAAAGACGCTGTCATTCAAAGTTAACGGATTGCCTGACAGGCCAAATTCAGGGGTTAGACAAGCGGGTTCATTTTGGGGGCGTGGCCTGACGCCATTTTCCTCCTGATGTTGTTAGCTGTTAGCTAACTAGCTATGCTAGCTGCTCATTGGTGAAACAAAGTCACGTCAAGATTTATATAATAAAGTTGGATTCTTGTAGCGAGTTCAAAGCTTCTCCTCCCGTCATCATGGACGAGGAATATTATAGCGGCGGCGGTGGTGGCGGCGGCGGGGACTGGGAAGGCACGGGGGAAGGTCCCATGGTGAGATGACGACTTGTTGCTGGTCGGAGTGTAACGTTAGGTAGCTAGCTAAGAAGCATTAGCTTAGCTGTAAGTGTACACTGCTCTCTTCTTGTTGTGGCAATACTACAGAGACAGTCAGCCTGCACACAGCTGATGTCCAGATGCATCGTTGTGTCCACACATGTGGTCCTCTTGGTTTGATCTCTGCAGCCTAGCCGCTCTCCTAGCCAGATGACTGTCACAGCTTGTGGACATGGACGGTAAAGTTGCACGGTCCTGTTACGAAGCCCCCTTGACTCGCTCCGTGCTGTTGAAGCGTGTCGCCGTCTGTAAACTGGCGCGGGAGGTCGGTTGTTCACGCAAACCTCTGACGGTCGGCTGCATAAGTCAAATCAGACGACTTCTGCTCGATAGCACCTTGTGTGGAACACGCATGCATTAAATTAGAGAGTACGTGAAGAAGGACCCTATATAATAATAATAATACATTAATTTTATAAGGCGCCTTTCAAGGCACTCAAGGTCGCCGTACAACATATTTAAAAATGGACACATATAGTAAGTTGTGCTAAGTTTAACGTTTTATTGAGCTGTGACACAGAGCATTAATCTACATTTTAAGGTGATTCGTATCTGTTAATTCAGTCCTATGACTCTAATCGTATGGAAATGATACACATAAGCATAAACACATCTGTCATTCCTCCTTTGTGAAGGATTATGTGGAAGGGGAAAATGATGGGAAAATCCAGAAAGATTGCCTTCAGAAGTTTTCCAGCAGGGATTACATCATGGAGCCTGCCATCTTCAACACCCTTAAAACGTAAGCATCTGCGTCAACAAACATCAACATTTTAACATGAGAAAGAGACTGCCAAATTAACTGCACAGGAGGACCAGTGTTTGTGAGGTGAGAGCAGTCATGATTCCTTACTGAGCATTTCATGATTTTTCTCGCAGGTATTTCCAATCGGGTGGCTCTCCAGAACACGTCATCCAGCTTCTCTCTGAAAACTACTCTGCTGTGGCTCAGACTGTTAATCTGCTGGCAGAGTGGCTCATCCAGATGGGTAGGTAGAAATCTACAGGATCCTTCAATGTTTTCTTATCTCATCCCATTGGTGGTCGTTCATTCATCTATAATTTCTTTATTTTGACTGCAGGTGTAGAGCCTGCTCAGGTCCAAGAGCGAGTAGAAAATCACCTCAAAAGTCTCCTGATAAAACACTTTGACCCCCAAAAGGCTGATTCTATTTTCACTGTTGAGGGAGAGGTGAGATTCCTCAACACTAGGTTGTCATTTTACAAATACCAGTGATCACAAAACTTCTTCCGAAACATCTTGTGCACAAATATTCATTTGTCATTGTTACATATAAGTGAAATCAAAACAATGCAGTCTCTTGTGTTTTCAGACTCCTGCTTGGCTCGAGCAGATGATAGCACACACTACGTGGAGAGATCTCTTCTATAAGCTGGCAGAGGCTCATCCAGACTGTCTGATGCTCAACTTCACTGTGAAGGTGCGGTGGTGGTGGTGGTGGTGGTGGTGGTGGTTGGTGGTCGTAGCAGTGAAGATGTTTAGGAGACGTCGTTGTGCTTATTATGCTTTAGAGTGGAGATTGTCAATATGAAATATTTGAAGTAACCAACATGTGATCTCTTTTAGTAATTTGTTGTAAAAGTAAGAATGAAGGGAAGCATATTATTGTATTACTCCCCTCATCAGATAATTAGAAAATAAATTAGTGATAATCGTTAAAATAATTGTTATGGGAATTTTCAAATTAAATCTACTAAAAGGTTTGCCCATTGAATATGTTTTCAAAGTTTCATATCACTGAAGAAGTAGCAATTTTAAGATTTGTATCCTGGTAACTTGTGATGGGCATTGGTCATTGTTTTGATATTCTGTAGACTAATGAATAATTGACACATCAAAATCATTAATAGTTTTTAAAGATCAATACGTAGAACTGCAGAAGCCTCTTTTATGTTGGGTTGAGCACTGGTTTGGTTTGTTCACGTGAACTGATGATTCAGAAGAGTCTCTCTGTGTGGGTCACATACTTTGTGTGTGTTCAGCTCATTTCAGATGCAGGATATCAGGGTGAGATCACCAGTGTGTCCACAGCGTGTCAGCAGCTGGAGGTTTTCTCCCGAGTATTGAGGACATCTTTGGCCATGCTGTTGGATGGAGGAGAAGAGAACCTGGAGAAGAACCTGCCAGAATTTGCTGTGAGGTTATATGCTGGATCACAAGTGAACGTTTCAATTATCCTGAAAACGGCAGTTTATCCAGATTCATTCAGAGATTAAACAGGACAATGTACGTTGTTGTTTTATAACCACTTATTTGGACAAACATTTCTATAAGATATTTTAAAAAATTATTTCGGGGAACATTAACTTTGAACCCTTGCATGATTGATATTTAATAACTGATACGATGATCATACGATTAGTCATATTAGTACATTTTATATAATTGTTAATGGAATCTCTCCATTTTGGACCATTCTGTCTGACAAAAAGAGTAAGAACAGCATTTACTTTTCTATTCTATATACATTTTATAGACATTATTATTATTTTCTTGATTATTTACCTAACTGTGTTAAATTAACACCGCATTACATAAAAGTGAGTCAGTAAATGTGATTTTCTGTTCCTCTGTTTGTGGCATGTGGCAATCTTTGCTCAGTTATTCAGAGTTGTTCTCTTCTCTCCTGTAGAAGATGGTGTGTCACGGCGAGCACACCTACCTCTTTGCCCAGGCGATGATGTCCATCCTCTCTCAGGAGGAACAAGGCGGTTCAGCTGTTCGAAGAATCGGCCAGGAGGTGCAGAAGTCAGCGCATGAGATGTAACTTTGTCTTTTTTTTTCACGAGAATCTCACCCTGAAGATAAAGATAAAGTGATCAGGTGGTGATTCTGTGGTTGTGGTTTGTATCACAGAGGTCAAGATGCCAGTCAGATAACCCTCGCGCTCGGCACGGCAGCAGCCTACCCTCGGGCCTGCCAGGCGCTGGGGGCCATGTTGTCTAAAGGAGCCCTGAATCCTGCAGATATCACAGTTCTGTTCAAGATGTTCAGCAGCATGGACCCGCCTCCTGTGGAGCTGGTGAGGACGGAGCATCTTTGACCCTGGTGGTATCCACTACATGCTGGTTACGGTGCTGACATATTTATCTTTCCTGTCTTTAGATCAGAGTGCCTGCCTTTCTGGACTTGTTCATGCAGTCACTGTTTAAGGCGGGATCAAAGATAAACCAAGACCATAAACACAAATACATTCACATCCTGGCCTACGCTGCCAGTGTGGTTGAAACGTGGAAAAAGGTGCAGAGATATTGGTCTATTATGTTGAATAAGTTGGAAACACAAAGTTTGGTTGGTTGTTCGACTAAATTTAACTGTCAGTTAAAACTGAAAACTGCCATAAGATAGGAAAGTATTGCAAAGTTCTTATTTACATGCATAATTCCCATGCTCATTTTGTTTCTTTATACCTCCCGGTCTAACGTTCGTTACGCCTTTCTTTCTGCTTGACCCCAGAACAAGCGAGTCAACATTAATAAAGATGAGCTGAAGTCGACGTCCAAGGCCATCGAGACTGTGCACAACTTGTGCTGCAATGAGAACAAAGGAGCCACAGAGCTGGTGGCTGAACTCGGCACTTTGTACCAGTGCATCCGGTGAGTCGACGACAAGATCTCCTTCCTCAAAAGCCTGCAACCTGTTCTTATTTTAAGAGGGGGAGTTTTTCTATATTATGGTCTATTGATGGTTGCAAAAGGCAAAACATGAATTAATACAATTGGATGGGATTGTGAATGCTTGGGAAAATAATTAATCAAATTAAAGTTCATAGAAAAACATAAGGGATAACTAGCTGATCCGACTTGTAAATATAAGTTTGATCTGGCGTAATACTCCACAATACTCCGGTTGTCTTAACTGTTTTTAATGTGTTGTACGGCGACCTTGAGTGCCTTGAAAGGCGCCTTATAAAATAAATGTATTATTATTATTACATTCAGGAAGGAATGAACATGGTTATTCATCGCTTTAAAAATCTCCAGATAAGCCTGATGCAAGTATATATTTAAATTACTTTGAGTGCCAACATGTTCAACAAGTATACCGTTTAATAAAATGAAACAAACAAAATAATAAACAAATTAGTTAGGTGTGATTTAAATTGGGAATAGATTAGCTTTTCGAAAAGTAAAGCTAATGCCCTCAGTGACAGCTTGTGTCAGTTTCCAACGCCTCTCAGTCACCACTTACCCTTTTTAAGTTGTATTTCAAACGAGTTGAGGTTCGCCATCCAGCCCTTCTCACTTCCTGTGTGTTTGAATTCAGGTTTCCAGTAGTTGCTATGGGGGTTTTGAAATGGGTGGATTGGACGGTGTCTGAGCCGCGGTACTTCCAGCTGCAGACGGACCACACTCCAGTACATTTAGCTTTGCTGGACGAGGTACAACATATCAGATTACTCTTTACGTGTTTTGAGACCGCAGTTAAAATCTAAATGAATGCTTCCTCCACACAGATCTGTACGTGTCACCAGCTGCTCCACCCGCAGGTCCTGCAACTGCTCATCAAGCTTTTTGAGACGGAGCACTCTCAGTTGGACGTCATGGAGCAGGTCTGTTCGTGTTTCTGTGACGCTTCTTATCCCAGTATACCTGTGTCCCCCCTCAGCTGACAGCGTGTTGGTTCCATCTCCCCCTCAGCTGGAGTTGAAGAAGACTCTGCTTGACCGAATGGTTCATCTGCTGAGCCGTGGCTACGTACTGCCTGTCGTTGGTTACATTCGCAAGTGTCTGGAGAAACTCAACACAGACATCTCTCTCATTAGATATTTTGTCACTGAGGTAAACACTTCCTTCTGATCTAGATTAGCGTTTAAGAGATGCATCTTGGGAAAGGAAGGGAACTCTGGTAACGTACATTACTTTGAGTATTTCCCTCCATCACAGAAGGTAAAGGGAGCCTGCAGATCCTGTCCAACTATGTTTTATACACTCAAGGCTCTAGGATGGTCTTCATCAAAGTTTCATCAATCTAAGATGCTTTGATTTCAGCTTTGCTCACCCGTACGTATGTAATAATTTGAGAAATTAAATGAAAACACCTTAAAGTTATCTCGTCATCATGAGAGTATTTAGCAGCTAAAGATATTTCCTTCAGCAGTTGGTTGAGACAAAAACAGCTAAATTAGAGTTAATACTAGTCTTAAATGCATCATTCATTGGCCTCAAATGAATATTTCTGCTGCTCCCAAAAAAGGTCATTGCAGTCTTTTAAGTTTAGTCGGGTGATAATAATAATTGAAAACTGGAATGTTTAACGACAGTTTATGAATATCACTTGCATAAACAGACCTTGAACAGCATCTTAAATCATTTGTAACTCAGTAATTCAACTGAAATATGTCTCTCTTGAAGGTGCTGGATGTGATCGCACCTCCATACACATCAGACTTTGTTCAGCTCTTCTTGCCCATCCTGGAGAACGACAGCATCGCAGGGACGATCCGCACAGAGGGCGATCACGACCCCGTAGCCGAGTTCATTGGTAAACGACGCGCTTACCTTTTTATGTCGGTACAATGCCATACTGGAGAGAGATTTCAAGTTTTCAGTATTGTGATCAAGTCTGATCAGTATATGCATGAACAAAACTAACTGTTTGTAATTTGTAAACTTCCTTTAGAAACATGTGCAGATAGATAATTCATTCTTTGTTCTTTCAGCTCATTGCAAGTCAAACTTCATCATGATTAACTGATAGTGAACTTGTTGGAGATTGTACAAAGAGAGACCCGACAGAGAAGATCAGTGATCAGCAAACGCTCTGCTCGACGTTGAAGCACATAGCTTGGGATGGACAGTTCAGTACGACCAAGGGAACGATTTGTTTCTGTTGCGGTAACAAACGTACCGTAAGTAGATCGACTGGTTGAAGGAAAAGCCTCTGGAGATGCAGCTAAACGTTTTCTTTTTTTCACTTGTATATTTGATTTTCTATATTTTCATGTTTGTTCAAGTGTTTTTTAAATAAAAACCTGATGTGCTTTTTTGCATCTGTCATGTCTGATGTCAATGAATATTGATAAAGCTCTGAAACCCCACGTACAGAGCTAAATCAGACCATTCATATGCACAGTGCAGAGCTAATTCATTTAATTTTGACAGCAAATACAACGGGCAAACTATATAATCAGGTTGCCATAGGAAGTGTTTTACAGCATGTTTCAGGCCTACAGAGGCAGTGATTCAAAGTCAAAGCACATATTTTGGGTTGAGGATCACTTTTAAGTGTTTATATTGACAAAAACAAAACAAGATTGCAATTGTTCTAAAATTCCCGACGTGTGATGAATGTGAACACAAAAAAGGAAATGACAGTTCGGCTGCCAGTGCATTTAAGGTCAACTTTAAAGTTGACCGTTTCTTTTAACAGGGTGAGGTGCAATTTTATAAATAAAATAATGCCACACTGAAGACTCACAGCAGTCGAGAACAAATTATAAATAGTCGTTAACATTGAAAACGTAATTTCTAAAAAGCTGTCAATGTCCTCTTGGGGAAACAAATCTAGTTGCATTGATTCAATCAGGTCTGATTTGACCCTTTATTTTGTGTAAAAATATATATCTGACAAAAATCTGAACTTATTCCCTTATCAGCATTTTACAAATATAAAAAAAGTTTCTCTGACAGGAAGACAACGAGTGTGCAGTAACAACCTCTGACACGGGGGCTGCTTTCCTCTACAGGTAGGCCTTGGGGACGACTGGGTCTCCGTACATGCAGTCCTCCTCCAACGCCAGGTTGTATGAGCTTCCACTTCCTCCCTTGTAGGCACTGGTCACGATCCTGAGCCAACCCTTCTCACCCTGGGGAATAAGGGGAATTAATCGGTCATCATTTTTCAAGCCAAAAAGCAAAACGTTCCTTACATCCAGTTTCTTAATTGACCACTTCTCTGTGTCCCGCCCATCGGATGCAGGCTGGCCAATCATAGCAGAGCATCTGCCAGCTCGGACAACTTTACGGCTCTGCTCCATAGACCACTGGCAATTCTTCATTTTCAGGCTGGTTTTATAGATTTAGAGCTAGTAATGATGAAGTGTTGTGTACAAGCATTTTATCGAAAGTGAGATCATATTAATTCAGGGAATGCAGTTTGTGACTGAAGAGTGGCCTCTTTGGTGTCGGAGCTCTCATAGCTCGATGCCCAGCAGTCGGGTTTAGTGACGTGTAAATTGTGAGGATTTACTGTTTGTCTTTTTTTTGTCATTGTAAGTTAAATAACTTTGGGTTTGTGGGTTGAACAACAATCAATTTGAAGATGTCACGTCTTACTTTTGGAATTACAATGTTAAGCAGTATTTGAACGCTTTGACATGGGGCTGGCTGCGTATGCTCCAGGAACATGGCCTGTTGGTCAAATCAGAGAACTAAAAACTAGGATATTTGTTCTTGAATTGTAAGTGTTTTAAGGGGGCTTTAAGTGACATGTTTTTGTAAACGGAATGAAAACGACTCGCTGCAAATTGTCTGTCGGGAAGCAGGGTATTTATTTTGATCATGTAGCCGACAGTCATTACTATGTTCACTGCGTGACGTTCTGTTTGATAACGACTTACCCACGGCTCTCCCCAGGAATTGCGTACAATCCAGTATTCAACGTCATCTTCCACTCCCCATCCCGCCACTGACACAATGTGATTGATGGAAGGATCCTCCTGATATTCAGAGTAGACACCTCCAGTGTAGGCATCCAGTTTTTCTGTGGCCATAATCCCACAGCTGTAGAAAACAAACATCACAGATTACTTGGTGAAGGTGAAACAATTAGTGAAATCATCAAGTGGTGAGCTGCTCCAGAAAACCATAATCAAATGTTCCACAGCGGTCTAATAAATCCGTTACAAAGCGGCTGCCTATTGCTCTTAATAAAAAAAGAAGGTGCACACCTGATTGGTCCTCTTGCGTAGATCTCTGCCATCATCTTCTTCCTCCCGCTGACACTTCCAAAATCTCTTACTTTCCACAGGGTGTAGTTCTTCACAATATTGCACACTCCAAAGGTGGTGCAGGTGCCACATTCATTGAAAGGTTTGCATTCTTTAGAGCGGGACACAGAACATGTTGCAGAATAAGACATGGTCGGTCGGTGATTGTAACATTACTTTGTGCACTGAAGTACACCTACTCTGGTCTTTAGCCTGGTAGTTGTTGCAGGTCTCATCTGGGATCCCGTGTTTGTTGGCGTACTCCCAAACTCCGCTGTGATCTCCTCCATGGCAACTGCCGGCATCACCGCAGTCGATCACATTCTGGACAGAGAGATAGGCAGACGGCCACGCTCCTTTCCTCTTAATGTTGATGCGATCTGGTGGGAGAGAAACCCCAAAGTGCGATATTGTTATGGTATACTCTATAAGGGCATTTTCATGACTTTGATTGTCCACTATGACTTGTGGCATATACCATCACATTTATGACAACCTTTCCTATGACTTTCTTATGACACATTTTACTATAACAGACTTATGACATACTTATACCATGACCTGTTCTGACACTTGACCTGCCTTTTCTTTCTTTTTTTACTAGAAATACTATACAATGACTTATGGTTTAGTTTTTTACACTTCACTATGCCCTTTTTATGGCAAACTGTACTACGGTATACTATTCCTTGATGATTTTAAATGTTCTATACTACATTTTAAATGTCATACTATCGTACCTCTTGAAAAAGGTAAAATAGTATACTCTACCATTACTTTTTTTGACATACTATGCAATTATTTTTGTATGACATACAATACTATGGCATTTTTCATGACACACTATAGTATGGCTTGTAATTATGATTACTTTACTTTAATTGAACATACTTTACGAAGACATTTTGAACTTTTCTTATGACATATTATACAATATTTTATCCTAAGACTTTTATGACATAGCTTACTATAACGTGTTAATGATATACTAGGATAGGTTTTTCATTAAAGTTTTACTATTTTATGGATTTTTAAGACAAGACATAGTACAGATTGTAATAGAAAATGACAATACTAGTTGTAGTATAGTATACCATTAACAATGACTCCTCCAGGTTGCAGGTTACATCAATGCCTGTCCAAAAGATCATCGGTTTATCTTTTCAGACATTTGTGTAAAATTGTCACAAATGGCATAAGAATTTTTGACCTATGGCAAAACAAATTGTTTTGTATGGCCACAGTGACCATGACCATTAACCACCTGAATCAAATCAGTCCATCCCTTAAGTCCATTTGGACGTTTGTTCAAGATTTAAGGAAATTCACTACAGCTGGTGTTGAGACATAAAGACAGTTGGTTCATTCTCACTTCTGTACAGAGGAAGTGGAATGCCCATCCTATGAATATATAAATATATATATATATAATCTGTCTGAACAGTCAGATGCGGTCCTGCTGTTCAACACCGTGACCAAACTACAATGAGTAAATGTTTTTACGTCCCTGATAGGAAAGTATTGTTGGTCCATACCTGCCATGGCACTGGTGCTGCCAAGGGCCCAGCAGGAGCCGCAGTACTGGGGGATGTGCTGGTTGCGGGTTGTGCTCACATAGTTGGTGCCATTGATGTTCCTCCAGTCCCATGATTTGGGCACTTCAGAAATGTTTAAATACTCATGAGGACGAGGAGCGGTCCTGTGAAAAAGGTGATACATACATGAGTTCTTAAGCAGCAACTTTATTTTAATTTGTTTTAAATATCAAAAAAGTATTAAATCTGGATTGGAATAATAATAAGTAGGTGCAGATACATTTTCTGTCAATCAACTCACCAATTAATTTACTAATTATTTAAGCCTGGATTATAGTTATACATCTATATGTTACTGTACTCTACTTTAGAAATAAACACATTAAAATACAGGGCTGATCCTGATGTGTATCTTAGACTTTAGTATTATTCTTCATCATACTATGTACCCGTTATGTAGAGTACTGGATAGCTTTAAAGCTGCATTCACATAATGTTGGGATATCAACTGCACAAAAAACATAATCTTGTAACATTAAATGCGATATATTGTGCTTTGTATCTTTGTTAACAAAGCAGTTTTTATGACAAAGTGTCAGTGTTGATTATTGATCTGTTGGGAATTTACACAGCTGTTTTCCTTTAAGTGTAGTTAGTTCACTAAGCCCCGTCATTTATAGAGTAATAACCTGATTTATAGAGTAATAACGTGATTTCTAGAGAGTAATAACGTGATTATTTGATAGAAATAATGTGATTTATAGATGGAAATAACGTGATTTGTTATAGTTATAATAGAGTAATAACGTGATTATAGATAGAAATAACATGATTTGTAGAGTTATAGAGTAATAACGTGATTATTAGACAGTAATAACGTGATTTTTAGATAGAAATAACGTGATTTGTAGAGTTATAATAGAGTAATAACGTGATTTGTAGTTTATAGTTGTTATTTTCATTTCCCCACAAGTATTAACAAATACAGGAAAGACATTAACGGTAAACCAAAACTAACTCGAGTTGATCAGCTGTCGTTCACGACCATCGACAGACTGCGGTCAAGCCAGCCGCCACTTCGAAAAACACAGTCAAGCCAGCCCGTACGATTTTTTTTTTTTTACACATATATATACCATTACGGTACGACGGTGTGAGCTGCTGTCTTCAAAATAAGAGAACGAACTTCCGAAACGTGAATGTGATAAACACGCCTTTAAAAGATATAATGAAATAAAGTAATTATTCCAATATTGGATATTCTGCTTTAGAATTTCAAAAAAAAAAGAAGACTTTTTCACTTCTGATTCATGGGGTACCTTCTAAATGAAAGCTTCATAAAGAAAATAATAGTAATATATTAATATTTGATATTTCTTTTTTGAAATCTGTATTTAAGTTTCTTGATAAAAAATGTGGTTGTGGTCTTGTAAATGGTGACCTCTGCTAGGATTATTATTCTTCTATTACTGTGTGTTTTTGAATGATGAATTAATTCAGTTAGCAAGAAACAAATATTATTAATATTATTTAATATTTGATTTTATTTTTAACAAAATCTGAAACTTTTTTAAAAAAAAGGTACAATGCAGTGTTGTTTGACCTCTCTTGGTTGAGATATTACTGTGTAGATTTTGAATAAATTCACTTTAAAGTTAGCGAAATCAATGATTAATATTATGGCAATATTTGGATTTTTTTAAAGCAAATCTGAAAACTTTTCAAAAAAAAACACTGCAGTCTCTTGTTAATGGTGACCTCTGCTAGAATATTGATATTTTTCATGAGATTTTGAATAATTTTCATTTTAAATTCAAAGAAAGATAAATAATAATAATAATTTTTAATATTATTTGTGTGTTTAAATAAATTGAAAAAGCAAATTCAAAAAAAAAAAACAAAGGTACACTGTTAATGGTCTACAGACCTATGAATATGAATATGATATTTTATGGAAGATATAATTGTGTGTGAATTGAATAAATTCACTTTTAAGAATTATTGCAATATTATAATTTTATTTTATTGCAATATTTGGATTTTATTTAAAAAAAATCTGAAACAAAAAAGGTAAACTGCACACTTAATGGTGTGACTCAGTGAGACCTGAATGATTAATTTCATGATTACTGTGTGTTAGTTTTGAATATAAATTCTTAAAGAAGTAAAATATGATTAATATTATGACAATATTTGGATTTTATTTAAAGCAATCTGAAACTTTTCTCAAAAAGTACACTGCAGTCTTGTTGTTATTGGTGACTCCTAGGTCCATGATTATATTTTCATGATATTACTGTGTTTTTTTTAAATAATTCACTTTAAAGTTAAAAAATAAATATTATTAATATAATATGATTATTTTTTATTTTATTTAAAGTGAAAAAAAAAGTTTCTTCAAAAAACTGCAGTCTTGTCTTTGTTAATGTGAATATTTTGCTAGACCCATTGAATATTTTCATGAGATATTACTGTGTAAATTTTGAATAATTAAAGAAATATGATTAATATTATGACAATATTTGGATTTATTTTAAGCAAATCTGAATATCAGCTAAATAACACAGGATCTCGTGGGAGAACATGAACATCATCACCATCAAAAAAAGGCAGCGGGTTCTTCTTCCTGACTGAATTGATGAACCTGACCACCATGGTGCATGGATGGTGCACTACATCATCATCATCCATCCTCTCCTCCTCCTCACCCACTGATCTGCAATGCACTGCAGCCACAGAGAAGGACTGAGCCAGACTGCAGCAGATCATCTGAGAGACTGAGGAGCTGATTGGCTGCATCCCTCTGTTTACCTGCTTCCACCCTGGAAGCAGCAAGGAAGAGCAAGCCTGACTCTGACTCACTCTCCCCCCACTGACTTCCCCCCCCAGCCACCCTTCCTTTTCTTACCTTTCCCTCATTAACACTTAAATACACTACACTAAAACTCTTGAAGAAAAAGAAAAAAAGAAAAAAATCTTCTTTTGTTTTTAACTATTTTTATATTTTATTTTATTGGTGCAGTTGTTGCCATATTATGACTACTTATCATGAGTAGATGTTAATTATGCTGTTGTTGTTGTTTTTTTACTTAATGTCTCAATCTTTGTTGGGAACTTGTTTTTTGAATAAAATTGGGGCAAATGAAAAATGTACTATATATTGCCAGCCTACATGGTTGGCCCCTTTTGGCCCCATTTGGGCAACCTGAAAAAGAAGAAAAAGCATGTTTAGAAAAACAAAAAAAAAAAAAAGAAAAAAAAAAAACAACTCACAACTCAGATTAAACACAATCACACACCCTCAACAAGTCCTGGTCAAATTAACAATTGTTAAGCCAATTAACTTGGTAAAAATGTCATCACAACATCATTGTAGCTGTCATCTGAATCTGCATTTCAATTTCAATTTAGAATTTAATAATTTTTAGGATTTTGGCCATTTTTATTTGTGCATATTCTGCATATAAGAGAGAACAAGCCCAAATTGGACCTTTTTGGACTTTTTTTGGGGCTACTAACTTCAGACCTACCTAGTTCTAAACCTTAGGGTCTCAGATTTTCTTCTTGAATTTGAAAAGGATAGACATCTCAAGTGACAAATAGTAAGTAAGACTTACAAATAGACTAAAAGAGAAAATACAAATTAAATAAGGATATATATTTTCTAGAGAGGAGTAAGGTCAGTGTGTTAATAAAGTTTAGTAGTGTTTGTGTTAATTTTTTTTTTTTTAATTTAAATAACTTCAAAATCTGAATTTCTTCAAATCTACAAAATATTGGGTCTAGCTGAGGTCACCAATAACAACAAGAGGTCAGGTACCTTTGAAAGTTTGAAAGTCTTTTGAGATTTTTTTTAAATTTTCGCTAACTTTTTTAAAGAATTTTTAAAAAAAACACATTCATGGACCTAGCTGAGGTCACAATAACAAGACTGCAGGTACCTTTTTTTGAGAAAGTTTCAGATTAAATAAAAATAAATATTGTTCTCTAACTTTAAGAAAGTGAATTTATTCAGAATATTTATTTCTCGCTAAGTTTAAAGTGAATTTATCAAAAATCTCACAGTAATATCTCAATATTGCCATAATATTAATCATATTTATTTCTTCTAACTTTAAAAGAATTTATTTAAAAAAAAGTAATATAGACTGCAGTGTACCTCTTTTGAAAAGAGTCAGATTTTTTTTTTAAAAAAAATCCAATTATTATAATATTAATCATATTTATTAAAGATGGGTCTAGCAGAGTCACCATTTAACAGACTGCAGTGTTTTTTTTTTTTGAAAGTGCCTCGCTAACTTTAAAGTGAATTTTCAAAAAATCTACAGTAAGACCTAGCAGAGGTCACCCTAACAAGAGACTGTTTTACCTTTTCTAATATTTGTTTCTCGCTAACTTTTGAATTGAATTTCAAAAAAACACACAGTAATATCTCATGAGAATAATCATGGGCCTAGCAGAGTCAACTTACAGATTTGCTCAAAAAAATATCAAATATTGGAAATATATATATATTATTTTCTTTATGAAGTGCTTTTCAGTCTATCACTATATCTGTATTTAAAGGCGTGTTTCGTCATATCACGTTCACCGGAAGTTCGTTTCTTTTTTTGAGACAGCTTTCACGCTCGTAACGTAATGTATACTGGTAAAACAAAAAAAAAAAAAAAAAATCTTGGCTGTTGTGTTTTTGAAATCGACAGCTAACCTTAGCTCTCATTCTGGATACAGAGACGTTTCCCGCCGCTAACAAGTTGATGCTTCGTAATTCTTCTCAACCTTTTTTATTTTTTAAATATGTCAACTTACATCTGTCCAAAGTCGTCTCTTCTCGCTGAGCGGACATAGCACGGCTGCTTCTGGTTGAAAAACACTCCGGCACTCACCCCGGACAGCACGACTGAAAACAGGACCGCTAAACCTAAACCCGGCCCACACATCTTCAACTCCGAGATGAATTGAAATCGTTCTTTAACAAAGTAAGTAACGTTCAGGAGGAGAGTGAGTCGGCAGCAGAGACAGACTGAACTGTTTCTACGTTTATATCCAGTGAAGACAAACCGGTGCCTTCGGTCACGTGACCAATAAATCACATGTTTTACTAGGAAGTCACACGTGCTTCGCCCCTGAAGAGGAACCCGTAACTGTATAGAGGACACGCAGAACAACTTTCATAATGTCCTTTCTCCGCAAGACTTTCCCGATGTTTTGCTTTAATAAAGGCAAAGCCCCCTCTATAGACATAAAATCCAATAGGCCTATAATGTAACACTGCATCATTTCAATTTGATTTAACCATCAGTGTGATATCAATAGTACGGTGATTTTGACTGATTACTGTTCTTGTTTGATAATCCATAATAAACTGTTTTCATCTCCGATACTCAAACTCCCTTAACACCTGGTAATGGACATTATGTAGCTACCTGCAATAGCACACTTAGAATTAGTTTTATTTAATTCTGATGCCAACGGTCTGTTTGAGTCTAAACATGTAACTAATGACCGATTGATGTCGAGTGTTCATAAAACGAGTGAATCTGGCAAAGGTAACATCCATGGTGTCATGTTACGACATACTGACATTGAATTTAAGGACAATACAACTTGAGGTTTGGAGTGTGCAAGTTAATTATTGACCGAGGAAAAGAAAAAAGGAGCTGAATTTAGGGTCCACTTTTCTAACTGAGTCTCTCAGCAGGTGGATGTCTCCAAAGAACTGCTCCACAGCCCTCGACTCCAGATACCTTCGTCAGCGTTTCACTTCACACGTCAGATGGCAGGAATAGATGATTGTCACAAGGGTGGCGTAACATCATACATGAGCAGAACTCTGTCGAATACTTGAACTTGGTCAACAACTTGTTTATGTATTTTGTGCTTATCAATTACTCATGTGACAACATTGAACACCATTACCAGTAAGCACTTACACAAGTTTGGTTCAGAAATTAGACGAACTAGAAGTAAACAAAGCGCAGTGGTCAACAAAAAACAAAAAGAGCTTTACTGATCCCAATGCAGTATTTTTCACAAACATGTATGCTATAAGCCTTAGTTTGCAATAATGTATCAAAGATACAAAATATTTCATAATAATCAATGGTGACTACGGTTTATCAAATACATTATACAAAACACCTGGTTCTGTTGATTGACAGATTTATTCAGTGGGATTTATCAAACACAGGAAGTTGGATCACAGTTAAAAACTCTTGAACTAACTGGATGAGCACTTTCTTCAACGGTCTGTCAGCGGTGCGGTCAGGAGGTAAACCGCTGCGTCTCCTACACCAGTCTGCGTCTCCTACACCAGTCTGCGTCTCTTGCAGTCACGCTCCATCTGGTCTCCCGACATGTTGGCGGCTTGGCCCAGAGGAGACACTTGGTTCAGCATGGGGTCGTCTGAAGCCTGGCCAAACAGCGCCATTAGCAGAGCAACGCCAAATCCTGTGGCACGCTCTCCCTGCAAACACAGAAAACAAGGATAAGATTTGAGCTGCATGGCCATAACCCTACCCGTTCTCTTCTCAAGGTAACGGTCATCCAAAATGAATGTGACTGAAACGTGAAACAATGTTCGGTCTAAAACACAATCCTCAAAAATGTTACGACAAGGAATTTGTTGAATTATTTCTTAGACAAAACAATGAACTGGTGATAAGAATAGATAGATGTGTATGTTTAGGTCACACAGCACAGCATAAGTGATTACTTTAAACTCTATTTTTTACGAGCTGAACCACAAGATCATGACACAGCAACGGATTTTTTACAACTTTTTTTACATGAGAAGCTGACACAATCCTGACACCTGCAGAAAAGTTGTAAAGAGTTGTAAAAGTATATATGAGGTGTAATTGAGTCACAAAGCAGTCACGCTGCTTTTTTTTTTCTTCCTTCAAAAGCTGCAAATATGGGGACCGATTTTTAGATTATTTTTCATTCAGTGGGTTTTATTTTCCATCTTGTGTTGTGCAATTTTATTAATTCAATCTTATTTGTATTTATATTTTATTACGTAGGTTTATTTTTTATATCATCTTCCTTGTTTTATGTTCATTTCATGTCTATTTTTTCCATATTGTAATGCTTTCTGTTGCATTTCTTGTATGCAAATAGCTATACTATTATAGTATGTAATACTAAAATCAAGTCATTACATAATTGGCACCAGGGTAAAAAGTCTGAGTGCCAACTGATTGCATAATATCCATCAGCAACACCAAACCCAGAGTTACTCACAGCATGGACAGGAGAGGCCATGTCAACATGGACCCAGACACCCGGCCAATCAAAGCCCAGGTGGGAGCCAATGAAGAGGCCAGCACAGGAGCTCTGGGCGTTCTCACGGTCCTACCAAAACAAGAGAAGCATGATTAATATCAGCAAGCCCCAATAATACATTATAAAATCAGTCCTATTTGAAATACGTAGTAATCTATACACTACCTTCTGTTGCAGTTTTTCAAAGTGCTAGTTCACAGACGATGCTGTCGTCCCAAATCAAAATATGGTGCCCATTTGTTTGCAGATTTACTACAAATCAAAACTTCAGCAAAACAAGAAACTCTGTACATTGGAGCAAAAGCCTGTGCCGACATTAAATGAACCAAGCACAATGTGCAAAAGATACGCGAGATGCAAAGTACAGAGCTATTACATTGGAAAATGTAAAAAAACAAGTGTCAGTGTCAGTAAATGTAGTGCTGAACGATGAATCTCACTTTCATCGTCACTTGCAATATATACATGAGTGATAAACACACTGCGAAAGAAAAAAATGGCTATGGGTAATTTAATCTGCTCCGTTTGCAGTCTTTGCTCCACCAATACGGTTTGAGACCAGCAGAGCCGTTAGCTCGGCGAACCGTTTCAAACTGTGAGCAATTTGGTCGAGTCGCCTCTTCGTGGAGACTCTGAATGACGTTAGTGCCAGCTAGGAAGCAGTGAAGTGTACACTGCTTACTAGTAGTGAAGGGTGGAAGGGAAGGAATGGAACAGGGATGTGCTGCTGTTGACAAGGTAATAAAGTAATTCAGTGTTTCTGTCTTAATGCAGACTAAGGAGCTTTCATGTAACTACCATCACAAAGAATAGATGCAATGTAATGTAGAGTTTATATAGTGACTTATTGTAATAACTAATGTTGTGTTTCTGCTCAAGAAACATTTTGCCTAGTTATACATCTATACAAAAATATGTATATCTAATCAGGTTCAAAACTTAAAGGACAATCAAGCTGACACTTCGATAGTTGTTTATTATTCGCAAGTCATATTCAACAATATCAGTGCAAATTGCTGATTTGCCACATATCGTGCAGGCCTTATTAAAGCATTTGGTTTAGATGAACTTAAAGTTGGTCACTTACTGCCACAGAGTTCTTCATGTCAGCCAAGGCAGAGTTGAACTCGCTGAAGTGCAGCTCAGGGCAGTAGACCAGAGGGTGAGCGAGATCTCCGCTGCTGCGGCCGGCGCGCACACATGCAACCTCCCACTGCTCGTTGTTGGTCATCACTGCTGCGTGGTACTTCCCCGTGGAGACCCCCTGGACAACGGAAACAAAAAGAAGTTTTAAATACAAAGACAAGTTGGTTCTGGTCCCATCAGGGGCTATGTTGATAATAAAACCATGCCAATATTTTGAGTCTATTTCTATCGGAAAAAAATTATACTTCAGTACATATTTGCCATTAACAGTTTAACAACAGTCTCTAAGTGGCCGTCACCCACCTGTGCCCCCGTCAGTGTGGCCATGTCCAGAATAATATCAGCCGACAGGTCTTTGCTGGCATACACCACTCCATCAGCCAGCACCAGCCGGCCCTCTGCATCAGTGTTATTGATCTCCACAGTCCTGAGGATAAAGACACACAAATGACATTAGTTTGTTTATACCACTGCCCACCTTCATTTCTTTTGATTTAGCATGGAACATTAAAATCAGTTGCACACATTAATATTATTATCAAAGAGAGTCTCACTTTCCAGAGTAGAGAGTGTGGATGTCATCAGGTCGTGTGGCTGTGGGTCCAACTGCATTCTCTGCGAGGCAAAACACTGCATGGAGGTTATCCTTAAAGCCCTTGAGCAAACAGAGGAGAGTAGGATTCAAACGACTCTTCTGCAGAGAATCGGAGGTGGCAGCTGCTGGGGGGTTCATCCAAAAGCTCACCTGTTTAATAGTAGCACTGAAAGCTCCCAGAATGGCAGCAGCTCCACCACAGTCTCTTTTCATCCCTGGCATTGAGGTCTAGATATAAAATAAATTAAAACATATTTACGTATTTATGTGATTGAAGGAGATTTCATCTCTGATGTCACTCCGATGCTGCATCTCTAGAACGTATTGACCTGCAGAGTGACCAAGGAGTCTATGTATTTACAGCCAGAAAGCTTTACATACTGGTTCCATGCAGAATAAGTAAGCTCTGTCTTTCTATTCGCATGACACGTGCATGCAATGGCGACTACGTGTTAACATGTGAACAGATTGCTGTGAATAGGCTTAAAGATTAACAGATCAGGGGTGTCGCGGCGTGCATGTTCGATGATCACTAAGACGACTGAAGGGTTCAGCATTTTGAAGGCGGACAGTGAAGGGGGCCGAACATCTTGTGCTGTGGTGGCACTGCCGGTGAACACGGAAGGTGTTGTGTGGTTCAAGCCGTAAAATTATTTCAGTCTATATGATCAAATTGAGCGGCACAACAACACATTTTGGAGCGCACAATGCTTTTGTTTGTTCGAGTGAAGCAGATTACCATGCTGTAAAATAAAGTTTACAATTGAATGAAAATAACACCATGATTTAGTGACTAAAACACACTTTACAAGTGCAATAAATTGATGAAACCATGTATGAATGTGCTTTAGTGCCCAATATCTCCTACATTGCAAATCTTATATAAGACACAAGACAAAAGCACATTTTCACACACACCTGCAGTCAAAATCTAATGTTAATCTCAGTTGCATGCGGAGAGCTAAACCATAGGAATGATCCTCAGATTGATTGAACTAGATCATTATTGGAGTGATTTTCCCAAAGACATGACCATGACAAAAAAATTTTGAGATGCATACCTTCCCCTTGATGCTGAGTCCTCCAGTGTCATACACGATGCCCTTGCCCACCCACGCAATGGTTTGGGTTGCACCATCTGGTTTGTGGCTCAGCACCACTAATGCAGGAGGATGCTCGGCCGCCTTGCCAACTCCATAAATACCTGACCAGGTACAGAGAGGGCAAACAGATACATCATTGTAAGCACCATAGGATTTGTCATCTCTTGGATCTTTATGGATATACATATCTATAGAAGACCTCCAGTTTCCCCAATATTGAACATAAGTATCTTACAAATAATTTGAATTCCAAGGATAAAGTTACACTGGCTTTAATGAAGATGTTGAGGCAAAGTGTAATAAAATCAGTTAGGAGTTCAGCATAATTATCTTATGCAAAGAGAATTCATTTTTATCTTCTTAACACTATATGAACATCAACCACAAAAACGTGGTAGTAAATATGTATCTAGGCACAAAATATTTTTGAGTTTGAGTTTTTAAATGAACAGTTGCACAACTGAAGTTCTCCCCGTGGAAGCGTGGGTTCCCTCCGGGTTCTCCGGCTTGCTCACAAAATCCAAAGACGTGCAGCTTAATTGGAGACGCTAAAATTGCCCGTAGGTGTGAACTTGAGCGTAAAATGTTGTTCGTCTCCACATGTGCCCTGTGATAAACTGGCGACCGGTCCAGGGAGAACCCTGCCGTCACCTAATGTCATGATCGGCTCCAACGGCCCCGTGACCCTAAATAGGATAAGCGGCATGGATAATGGAACATATGAAGTTATCAACATTTTGAGCATACTTAGCTGCTTTTGTTTTAAACGACTTTAGGCTTTTTTTTTTTTACAACAAAAAATTATCAAAAAAGGCAGCATACAGTAAATCTGAATTAGTTATTGAAAAGGCAAGTTGTCAAAATAATCACAGACAAGGGAGTCATCTACAGACACAGTACCTCCAAATCCTCTTTTTTTCAGCTCCTCTCCACGAATGATCACTGGAGTTATTCCAAGATCAGTGCCCACAGCCGTTATCTCCTGAAACCACAATGATTTTCTGTGAGAGGGGGCTGCAGCAAAGTAACTGGAACCAAGTGACCGTAGTAGATTCAACAACAGTTACAGATAAATAGTTTCACTTACATCTAGGAAGTGATCTGTATTCATTTCATTGCATGGTGTGTCCACAATCCGAGCTGCCAACCTCACTCCATGAGCAGCGTTGGAGAGACACTGAACAGAAGAAAAGCTTTCAGCTATGGCCGACTGCAGCCAACATGAACAACAGATGTTTACAAACATGCTTTTTCAAAGTAGCGTCTTCAAGGCACTGACAAATTGCTTTAAAAAGAAAATGATAGATGCATACCTTAAGTTCGGCGACTCCAAGAGAACTGCTCTCTTGCCCGACAATCACAATCTCCACGGTGACGTGTTTCTTCTCAGCCCTGCGCAAAGATGTAGAGCGGCGAGAGAAAATGGGGAAAGTCCTGGCAATGGCACAAGAGCACGCAAACACGTCTGAACGCTCACACACCATCTGGAGATGAAAGAAACACTCATATCAGCCACTCGGTCACACAAGACGTCTTTCTACTTAATGACCCAGATTCAAGGGCCACAGGGCTCCCAGAAGGAGTCATAGACAGGATAGTATCCTGATCTAAAAGGGCTCCTTAAGGAGGTGGAAAGGAAAATGAAATATGCCCCACATCTTACAACTGTTGTGTTACAAGCAAGAACGACTAAGACGGAAGATACTGACCACAATGCAGCGGTTGTTCCCTCCAGGAAGGCAGGACTGGACCAGACGGGACACAAAGAGGGCAGAAGACTGGCTGTTGTGCCTGCTGACCCGTGAAGGAAGGGCGGCCACCACAGCATGGTTGAGGTACAGAGGGCAGCTGTCCGTGGGGTTTGGGTTCAAAGCACTCAGGGCTGCCTGCCAGATCTGAGAAAACATGGAAGAAAACGGGCTAATTGATAAGTGACTTTTTTGTGTGCGTCTTATGAGATGGTATACTGAATTTAATTGCACTAAAGACTTTTGGCCAGGCAATAAAAGCAAGTTGAATTTATCACCTTGGACTTTGAAGAATGCATGTGGGTCTGTTTTAAACCAATTTTGAAGACGGAACCTACTTTAAAAATGTTTTACACATTCCTCTTGATAACAAAAATAAATCCTCATAGACTCCTGGTAGGTCCTGTCATTTGTGCCTCGTCCGCAGACATCCAGGGCAATCACTCCATAGATTAGTGTGTGGAAGGTAGAGAGCTCTCACTCTTGATGAATGCTCAACATCTGGACAGACCACAAGCAACTGGAATGCGAGTGGACAATGCGAGGAGGATTTTTAAATATGTGATTCTTCAAAGTGTCACCAAGTTTGCAGACAATGTCCCAATTACCAGCTCATGTGAGGAAAAGACCTTTGAACATGTGGACGAACTAGATTCTGACAGGAAGAACAATCAAATTGGTGAATGATTGTCAGGGGATATTGAGAAGCTCTGGCAATAACAGCAACACTTTCCTTTCCTTGACCTCACAGAGTCTCTTAAGTCCCTCTTTATAGTGCGACTGCCATCTTTGCACAACCATATCTCTGTCGCGTTTGGTCCAGGGTCGAAAATACACGAGGGCAAAGGGCAAAACTGCCCCGAAGAAATATAATTTTGCCTGTAATATCACTAGGTGTATAATTTCCTCTAATAACTATGATAATTTAAAAGCGTTTTGTTTTTGTTCTTTGTGTGTCCTATCTGTATTGCCTGTACTGTACACAAAACAAATCAATAAATATAATTTTTAATTATAAAAAACAAAGAAATAAGTTATAATTGTTAATAGTTGTTTAGAAAAAGGTAATCACAATAAATAACCCAAAAGAAATAATACAATTGAATGATTTTGAATTTGTAGACTACTGCCTAATAGTGTTATTATTGCAATTTGTATGACAATTGCTCATACACTGTAAGCCTATTTTTATTTTTTTAACAAAGATTAAATGTTATTTGACAAGTTTAAAAAAGTGCCCCACATTTTAAAGGCCCCTGAGTTTCAGTCAATGGGGACAAAACTGCACCCTAATAAATATGCAACTGTCCTTCCGTGGTTTGGTCTGATTCACGTCAGTGCGACTTATGAGAGTTAACGTTACTTGAACTGGATGCCACCGAGTTTAAGACTTTAAATTAATCGAACGGCAAAACAATAACTCTCACCAATAGTATAAATAATGAACCAATACATTGTACCATAATAAGTGAATTCAGTTCGGTACTATTTCAGAATTGACTCATAAACCCGGAACCAGTTCACGTGCCCAAGTGGTGAACGTTACATTCATTCAACGTTAGCTAGCGCTACTGGTGTTAGCTTAGCTTAACGTCAGCTGTCACTTAACAACATGAATTTAATCATTCACAATACGTACCTCTTTGCTGACGGCCGGCTGCAGTTTTCCTTTCACTTGGCTCCATCCGACTTTCTGCAGGCTGCTCTGCTGTCCGACGATCAGGACAGGGCGACTCTGCGGCTCGGAGTCACCGGCTGAAGCCTTAAACTCCAGCACCACGTCCGCCATCTTTGCCATCAGACAGTCAGACAGGCAGTCATTCAGGCAGACAGGCAGTCATTCAGGCAGACAGGCAGTCATTCAGGCAGCTATCGGCGTGAGACCGGCACGGTGAAGTGCGCGAGCCACTGTCGTTCACTGGTGCTTCTATCGGCGACCTGCCAGAACTACACGATACATCTTTTCTCCTTTAAAAAAAATATTTTTGTATAAACGTTACCTCATTAAAATACAAATTATATCACATCTCGTTCTGTCTTTGAACATTTACATGTAATATTAATGCAACTGTATGCAAATATCCTGCAATCATGGCTCTTGGACAGTAGCCTACTACTTGTATCTTACTGTGTGCACACTTAACATGATGTGGAATGGCAGGGGTCTCCAAATCAATAATGTTTGATTAGTTGTAATAATACAATCTATTATTCAAAACAAACACTTATTGTTGAAATACATATTCATTCAAGCAAATATTCTGAGGATTTAGTTTGACTTTTCATTAAATGTAAAGCATCCAAACGGGGTCATTCCTCTAGTTATTTGAATTGTACCCTTCATTGTTTGCTGTTTTTCATATTTGTACATTGTAACTGTAAATACCAACTCAGGTGTTGGGGTGGGGGGATCATCAAAGTAGTTTCTTAGTTTACACTATGCTGGTTTGTTGTGTTTTATTTCAGCTGGCTTCAGTGCATTCCTTCAGTATCACATACAGTGTGTACGGAAAGTATTCAGACCCCTTTACATTTTTCACTCTTTGTTTCATTGCAGCCACTTCCTAAAATCTAATTCAAATTTTATTTCCTTGCCACAATTCTGTCTTTGAGCTCCTTGAGTAGTTCCTTCGACCTCTTGATTCTCATTGGCTCTGACATGCGCTGTGAGGTCTTATATAGACAGGTGTGTGCCTTTCCTAATCAAGTCCAATCAGTGCATTTAAACACAGCTAGACAAACTCAATTGTGTAAAATTAACTTCTGCGATTTTTGAAAGCATTAAAAAAGTTGTTCAGTAATTTGCTTGTACAGCTGCAGGACTGTTGTTAAGATGTGGGTTAGCAGTGTTGTGTTGCTTGAGATCAACATAGTGCAAAAACTCATGTCACTCAAATGGGAAATTTAAATACATTACAAAAAAACCTTTCATTGTAGTGATGTATTTGTTTTCTCTCATGTGAAGTATTGAGTATTCAAGTTGGGAGTTACACCCTGAAATCTCAGTAAAATATACATAAGACAGTTTGTTCACATGAAAAGCTGCAACAGAGCAATTCCTAAAGGAAAACATTATTCAAGAAATGTCACTGAAACTTGTATTTAGAAATGTGAAACCATTTTCTCCCAGTAATTTCACCCAAATGAAACAAGAAACGACACACTCAAACTGAATTGGATTCTAGCGTTTATTGATACTTCTACAGCCAAAAGTTGTAAAATGCAAATGTTACATATTTGCATAAACCTAAGGTGGACATCTTACTGTAAACTTTCATGTCAGAGTGCAAATAAGTTTAAAGCCATTTTAAGTGGACACAGCAGGCATTACTAGGAACAAAATAATAATTAAGAAGGGGGAAAATGTCAGTCTGTGTGGATACAGATTTCAAATTGGAAATACAAACATTTAACGCACACCTCCTTTATAAAAACCTTATTTTAAAAGAGGGATGCAATGACATCTTCGTACCAATGTACACATAAAAAAAAAAAAGATTAAAAAACACTTTATTTGGAGGGCGGGGGGGGGGGGGGGGTTGCCAAGTTATTTTCTCTTAATCATAAATTCTGTGACATGTTTACTAGACACTTTTATTTTCTAGTGTTTCTCAGAGATCGTTAGTGGCATTAGATGGAAGCAGTTTCTGATGCACAGTCAACGTTACAGCGACATCAGAAGTAAAATTGACTGGTTGATCAACAAATATTCCTTGACCATTTAATAATTTAAATGTTACCAATTCATCAAGCAAAACATTTATTTGATATATTCTGGATTTATCTTTTTAACTATAACGGATTTTCTATGTAAATTAAATATCTTTGGGTTTTCGACTGCTGATCAGAAAAAAACAATCAATTTAAATAAGTCAGCTTGGACATTTGAAACGTTATAATTATGAAAAGTTACAATTATGAAAAATGTAATTAATCTTTAGTTGCAGATGTAGTGAAAAGATACATTTACTAAAGACTTTAACGCTCAGTGAACGTTCTTTTTCTTCCTGCGTGATTCATATCAGTTTAACTGAAATATAATCCAACTGTTATATATTTGTCATGAACCATGCAGCTAAAAATGTCATTTTTATTGCACCCACAGTACAGTACGTCGTGACCTGAGGTTGATTCTCAAGAATTTGGGAAATTCAAGATAATACAAATGTTAGCTCCATTTTCAAGAACTATAATATATACTAGACTTTGTAAACTATATAACTACCACGATACACATGCTTGTGAATTTACTAAACTGAAATGTAAAACATTTAAAAACATATTTTGAATAATAAGATTATTTATATCAGTGAACTGTCGGCTACACTCTGGACAGGATATAAAAATAGAGTCTTATTAATTGCATAAAAGGTTTAAAGCACCCGTTAGATATTTTAAAACAAGTATATTAAGAAGCAATGCCCATTATGCAAAATAGCTCCTACAGACACACACACACATATATGTAAAACAAACACTCAATCATACGAGTATTCTTGCACTTGCATCAGCTGAAGACAAACATTGATAATTTCAGGCTTTGTCGGTTAATGAGAAATTAAGCAAATACTGACAGCGGACGGGGCTCGAGGGGAGAGGCTTGTTCAAACTTCCATTATTTTTCAATGGTTAGTACTTCATTAAAATAAGTATGTGTGTGCTCAAATCAAGATAGTAATCTAAAAAGCCTGCTAATATCAGAAGTGTGTAAGACTAGATCTCAAAGAAGCAATCGAAGCTGCTGTTGCATAAGCACATGGTGTGCATGCAGCTGCATATGACACTGTCACCACGTGCAAGAGAAGAAGCTATGCATGACCACACATGTTCCTGAAGACATGTATGTGTGATAATGTGTGGACACTTTGGGCTGCACTGGGATGAAATTTCACTCGCAGGCCCACAGTACCCTCGAGTGCGGCACCTTGATTTAGGCGGGACACAGGTTACCGCTGGACCCACAGGTGGATGAAATGCCATACTTCTTCAGAATGGGGTTGAAGTGGGAGGCCGGAACAGCGCCGGCCTCTCTGGGTGGTAAAGGCTTCATGGTGGAGAGGATCAGCGCCAGGCAGTCTGCCACGTTCTTGTTTGGGGCACAGGCCAGGGCCGGAGTGTGGCCTGCAGAGGGCCAACAGGGAACAAGTATCCTACAGTGACCCTCAGCAAACGGACCGCTTTTGGTATTGTGTTATAGAAATATAATTATTCCTGCTTACCTTCCTCATCTAATGCCATGACTGCAGCCCCTCTGCTTAGTAACACCTGCACTACAGTTGCCAGGCCTTTCCTTGCTGCAATGTGAAGGGGCCTGCATGAGAGAGAAAGGGAAGTCTTTAAATAATCCATCAAAATAAATATCATGCAGTGTTCCTGGGGCCTATGGCAGGCGAGTCGATACTGTAAACATAGAAAACGTTCTCGTTGACATCAGGGGGCTTTTTAAAATATTGATATTCAGTCATAACTTTAGAAAATTCACCGTCATCATCAGAATGCATTTCGTTTTAATAATAGATTTGAAAAAATAAATCACCTTAAAAAATGCATTTCGAGTTTTCATTTTAAATTTTTTACATTAGAGCGTTTTTTGAATCCTTTTTCTGGGTAAAAGTTCTGATATAAAACACTGCAATGGCCTGCCCTTTTAAGCTGTATAATATATATAGCAACAAATTCAGTTCATCTCACAAAAATACATTCTTTAAATGCAGACTAATTAATGTGTCCTATAACACGAAACTTCTGAATCCTTACTAGTTCTTTTCCTTATTCATAAAATCCAATCCAAGTATTTTCGACATTTCACAGTTTTGATTATTTTGTATTCTCAACTAACAGCACGGCCGGTAAGCCATTTTAGACAACTCACATTTGCAGAGTGCTGTTTGTCGCATTTATGAGGGAGGAGTCACTGGTCTCTCCGAGGATCAACAGGGCACACATCTCATGACCCTGCAGAGTAAAACACATTGTACAATATTGCTAAAGCACTTTATCACTTAGAACATCTTCCTGGAAATGTAATTTCCTGTTAGGAAATGCAGTGGCAAGCATTCCTTTACTGTATGCTTGCCACTGAAAGCATACAGTAAATGTGATTGTGTACGTGACCTTGATGCAGGCCAAGTGAAGGGCAGTATTAGTATTGACATCCACCAGGGTCAGGTCAGGCTTCGCTTTGTGGAGCAAGAACTCTGAAATGCAGAAGATAAGACACCTTTCACATCGAAAAAGTACCTTTAGATTTCAAACATTATCAACTTTTAATCCGTGCAAGAGGGAAACAGAATTATTCGGTGTATTCACGAGGGTGGACTATGAGAGTCACAACAACAGTTTGCCTATCCAAAAAGGACACATTTAAATTATCGTCTTAAATTGTCTTGAAAACAAATGATTAGAGGGGGAAGATGGTTAAAAGGGGGACGTTTAGTATCTCTTGCAGAAAACATGGAACATGTTCTCTTTTTTAAGGTTTGCCAGGTGTCGGTAGCAGTGACACATTTTAAAAGACATGGACCACATGAATTTCAATCACATACCAACAGCCATAGTCTGTCCATAGTCAGCAGCAACCATCAAAGCAGAGCATCCACAATGATCCACAGCATTGACTTCTGCTCCCTGGGCCAGGACCAGCTGGAGCCCAGCGACATTTCCTGAATAAGCAGCTGCATGCAGCGCAGTCCTGCACACACACAACATAAACAGGAAAATGCAGCTCAAGGACATCTTTCTCCAAACTATGAAAGAACTTTCTTGTCCCTTTCAAGATAAGAAAGGTTTACACAAAGTTTACACACATTTTACAGAGTATACTTGCTGTTTGGATTACATACGTTGTTAATGACTATGTTTTAAATATCATACAATATTATTACCCTTTAAAAAAAAATATTTGCATAAAAATAAATTTGTGTGGATCAAATGGACTTCAATAAGAGATTGAGTTCCATACTGATATGACCTGCAACTTCCTGATGTTAAACTCTGACAAAACTAAAGTTATTTTCTTTGGCCCAGAACACCTCAGAGATCAATTATCTGGTGATGTGGTTTCTGTAGACGGCATTGCCCTAGCATCCAACACCACTGTAAAGAATCTCGGCGTTATCTTTGATCGGGACTTGTCCTTTAACTCCCACGTAAAGCAAATCTCAAGGACTGCATTCTTTCATCTACGTAATATTTCAAAAATCAGGAACATCTCGTCTCAAAAAGATGCAGAAAAATTGGTTCACGCGTTCGTTACTTTGAGACTGGATTACTGCAACTCCTTATTAGCAGGCTGCTCTAATAAATCTCTTAGGTCCCTCCAGTTGATCCAGAATGCTGCAGCTCGTATTCTCACTAAAACTAAGAAAAGAGATCACATCACTCCTGCACTAGCTGCTCTGCACTGGCTCCCCGTAAAATCAAGAATCACTTTTAAAATTCTTCTCTTAACCTACAAAGCCTTGATTGGTGATGCACCATCATATCTTAAGGAGCTTGTAGTACCATATTGCCCCACTAGAGAGCTACGCTCACTAAATGCGGGACTACTTGTAGTTCCTAGAGTCTTAAAAAGTAGAATGGGAGCCAGAGCCTTCAGTTATCAAGCTCCTCTTCTATGGAACCAGCTTCCAATTTCAGTCCGGGAGGCAGACACAGTCACCTCATTTAAGAGTAAACTTAAGACTTTCCTCTTTGACAGAGCTTATAGTTAGGGCTGAATCAGGTTTGCCCTGGTCCAGCCCCTAGATATGCTGCCATATGCTCTACAATCTGTACACATACAGATTGTAGAGCCCTCTGAGGCAAATTTGTAATTTTGTGATATACAAAATGAACTGAATATGATTGAATATGTTTGTGTACATGCATATCTGAATTGAAAATAAACCTAAAACTTCAAAATGTACAAAATCCTTAGACTGATTCATACCTGTAGTGCTGCATGAACTAGATCTGTTATGATAAGTACAGCTCAGAACAGAACCCACCTTCCTTTGGCATCGCTAACGTGAACAAGTTTTGGACCGACAGTCTTCACCAGAAGTCCAGCAGCAACATCATGTCCATTAACTCTGCATACGACAGAAGACACGCGAATCATTACATGTATTGTTTTATAACATACAATAAACACATGTATGTATTGACTTGTACTACAGTACTCACAGAGCACAGTGCAATGCGGTGAAGAGATTCCCCTCCTGGTTGCTAAAAAGTTTGTTTTCAAGTAAAATGTGTAAACATCCTTCACGCCCTACAGACACACAACACAAATGGACACATTTTTATTGTTAAGATTTTTGTAAAATGATGATACAGTATCTCAACACAAGTGGTCAACAATACAGGCATGTGTGTAAAGCTACGACAAGGAACTTTTAACTGGTTATGAAGGCCACTATACGACCTACATAATCAATGGAGTCCATCAGCAGGATGACTGGCTATTCATCAATAGTAATGGTGAACATTGTTAATGACCGTCAACGAGTTTTGATTCAGACGAAACAATTTTCGGCAAGGTTAATCAGTTACTCCTTCAGGTCAAAAGGAGACAGAAACTGATCCAGCAGCAGCAGCTCGTGACGACGTGACCTGGAGCTCACCCCCTGCTTCCTGGGATCAAACACTAACCCCATGCTGCCGGAGGCCCAGGCCGTATATTGCTGGGCCCGCTGGAGGGAATGGAGGCGCGGGAGAACCAGAACCAGGACTGAGCAGGGAAATGAAAGGGGAAGTGGTAGCTTCAGCCCTCTACCAGTAAAGTTCAGTGCTTTTGTCCACAGGGACCACCAAAATAAACACAAATGAAAGTTCCTTGTTGGAGCTCTAAACTGAGAGAAATAATTAAAAAGTTGAAATAATGCTATGGATAAAAACTATTGAGAGACTGCGCCGGTGCAGCTATAATAAATATCCATGCCTAAATGTTTGTTTTTTTACCGTTAAGTTTGATCTGTATTCAGGATACTTGCTCTATTCATTCCTCAATCAAACAAGTCATTTCTTAGAATGACCCAAGTACATTCGACATAAACTATTTCCCTGACAACTCACCGTGGTGGGCCGCCCAGTGGGTTGGTGTGTAGCCTCTGAAGTCCAATATGGAGTCTAGAGGGTCAGCTTTCATAGCAGCCTTTAGCAACGTTTGAAGTAGCTTTGTGTGTCCACGGGACGCTGCGAAGTGCAGCGGGGTCCTTCCCTTAGAATCTCTACACAGAGGAGAGGCCCCATGTTCCAACAGAGCAGATACACAGTCCTCACTGCCCAAAATGGCCTACAGCAGGAAGACACAAGATTTGAGTCGAGAGAAAAAAAGAAAAGAAAAACATCTGGAAGATCCAGGACTCTGGAAAGGTGCATATCCCTCATTAACATTATTAAGTGCCGTTAAAAAATGACATGGAACATAAACGCCAGTACAGCAAGTACTTACAGCTCTGTGAAATGCAGTGAAGCCCTTTTTGTCTGCAGCATCTGCCGTTGCTCCTTTCTCCAACAGGATGTGGACACAGTCTGTGTGACGTCCCAGAGCTGCCAGCATGAGAGCCGTCCTGCGTTTGACAAAAATAAAACAGAAGATAATTCTCTGATGTCAGCAAAATATAAATTGGTTGGAGTTTCGGTGGGTTGAGTGACCCGACTGCATTACATGTTCGCAGCTTTTAGAAGAAATGTGTTGACAAAAATGCAGTGAGTGATTCAAATTCATTAAACTCTTATTAAGCCAATTAGCAACAGGGAGCGCTCAAGCTTGTACACTGAACAGGCAAAAGGCCACGGCAGTAAAACTAATCTTTTATACTTATTTGCTTGGGTGTTGAGTTCAAATATAAACAATATTTCTCAAGAATCACAGACTCCACATTTAAGGTAATTACATACAACCATTAAAGCACCATACTTTATGGTAAAAACCCAACAAAATGTTCATGCTTTGAGCTTGAATTTGAGCTTGCAGTGATTTAGGTGTTCACTCTTTGACTCTCACATCTCTATGTCTGTAATCAGCAGCACCTTAAGTCATTGTTTTATAATACTTTAAAAAGATAATATAACACTTTTAGGAATAGTTTTATTCTCAAATTAAATTAAATGCTTTAAAATGTAGATGCTGCACATGTCAGGTGTTTACCTAATCAACCGATAATAACAAAATCAGAGTATAAAATGTGACTCACTGTCCCTGTGTATCTGGACTGTCGATGATGTCGGCACTTTGTTCCCCACTGACCAATAACAGCAGACAGTCCATTTGGCCCTCAGCAGCTGTACAGCGGGAAAACAGTGAAAACAAAAATGTCAGTTCAGAGATTACATAGATGATGAAAGTAATAACATCATTGTAAAATGTACATTAACAACTTCTCAATCATAACACATTATAGTATATTATCATAACAGTGTCCGTCAAAAATCATCAAGACCACATTAAAACCAAATGTATACTGTATATTTGAACAAATTCCATAACGATCCCCCCCCCACACACACACACACACACACACCACACGCACACACACACACACACCTGCAGCATGGAGAGCCGTCCGCTTGTGCGTGTGCTCCTTCAGTGTGTAGGAGGCTTGATGCTTCAGCAGCGCCTCCACACATGTGGCAAAACCCCTCCGACTAGCCAGATGGAGGGCAGTTCTGCCTTCCATGTCCCGCAAATCCAGGCTCACTAATGTCTCACAAAGTAAACGCAGTGCCTCACAGTGACCATAATACGCCTGGAACAGCAGAAAGAATAACAGTAGAGTCAAAGGCATGTGATCATGTAAAAGTCAGGTCTTTTTCAGTGAAATAATTGCCATCATGTGCTACTCACAGCTAAGTGCAAAGGACTGACTGGAATATTACTTTCAACCTCTTCTAGACAGTTGAACGAGATCTCCAGGAGCTGTGAGAGAGAAAAAGATTTGAAACTGGTTCGATCCTGCAATTGATTTAAAAGAAACCTAAAAAAAAAATCTAAGAAACCACTCACCAGTTCCAGGTGCTGTTTGTTCCCATAAGCTGCTGCATAGTGGACCGCACTGTAACCCTTACTGTTCTTCAGAGTTGGGTTTGCCCCGTTGTCAAGCAAGAAGTCTAAACACCTGAACACACAGAGCAAAACAATAAGAATTCTGTCTGGGTTTTTATTCTTCTTCCAGCAATAAGAATTAATCAAAGAAAAGTTTTTTTTATAAACATTCATTTGTCAATGTCTTGAAGAGTTCCGCTAAATGAAACACGGGTCTTCTGTGGATTATTAGTGTGTGTATTGGTTGTTAAATATCAAGTATACCAAAAAATAAATAAATTGAATGCGTTGTTATATTAAAATCAAGCTTTTGTTCGATGAAGTGTCCAAAGAGTTACAAATGTTTACATCGTCCAACCTAATACAGGTCTGATATTCTTTTTATTTGATCTCATAGTTGCACAGATTGATGTGACTTTTTCTTATCTCAAATCTCTGGTTTGCTCTTTTACACTCTTTTTGCAGAACATAACACATCTATTGAAAAAGATAAAAGTTCATCTACTTTCGAATTTAAAATATGTGTGATATGATACGAAATAAATGTCTTACAGAGAGGCTTCCTGTTGCTTTTCATCACAGTAGTCGGGCTCAGAGTTGGTTTCCCTGCAATGGAAAAAAACTGATACATTTAAAACTGTCTTGAAGGAACTCAAGATAAACAAACAAAACACGGTTCACAGGATGTTTTCCTTGCAAAGTAAAATGAGTAAGAAATGAAAATGACAGTAAACGCTCTCTCACCCACAAAAGGTGTGTGAAGCTGCAGCGAAGTGCAGAGGGCTGCAGCCCGTCAGATCCAGCTCATTGACATCAGCGCCGGCTCTCACCAATGAGATCGTACATTGGCTGTTCCCGTTAGCTGCGGCGTAGTGCAAAGGGGATCTGCAAGGTGCAACAGGGAACAGCTGAGTCATCAGGTAACAATCAAGTTAATGTCTGAGTTCAAGGTATTCAGCACTGCTTACCTTCCCAAATGATCTTTAGCATCCAGATCAGCAGCGGCACTATTCAACAGCAAGTTCAGACAGTCAACATTCCTGTTAGGAGAGAAAATAAGTACAGTAGTCAGCAGTGTTTCAAGAAAAGACATGGCATTTTAACATTTAATACTTTTAAAATGCTGGGGGGAAATGTATAGCGTCTAATTTTATTGCATTTTTCATATCAAATTCAATGTATTATTTGTATTAAGAAAGACACAAATTAACTATACATCTATTGACAGTTAAACAGCAAGTGTGTGTGTGTGTGCTTGTGTGTGTGTTGCGTGTTGCGTGCGCTCACCCTCCAGAGGCAGCTGCATGCAGACAGGTCCTTCCGTGGTCGTCTAAAATGTTTATATCATCCCCAGCTGACAGGACCTGAGACGGCATGATGTAAAACTGACCTGAACGACACACGGGCAAAAATAACAATTTGTTAAGCGGAAACATTTTTTGTCGTTTTATTTATGACATTTTAAAAAGGGTGGAGGATAAATTGCAGAACACAGCTTTATGCCTCAAACAGATTCTCACCATTGGACAGTAACTTTCGACAACAGTCTGGAAATCCGTAAAGCGTCGCCAAATGCAGTGGAAGCATCCCGTGAATCCCCTGTCTACAGAGATCATTACAAAGATGATTTACTTTAGTGTGTGATGAGATGGATACAGCTTTCTGGATAATACTTGGAATTTGTCGGTTTGGATGTTAAAGTATCAACAGTGAGTTTGCATAAAAATATTTTGTCAAGAGGAAGCAGAATATTACTGGATCCTGTCTGCATGTTTGCGTATCAATGCTTTTCTTTTGCAACGTGACTGCAAAATGACTAGTTTGGCCAGTCTTACGTGGTCTTATCTGCACCGTTTGTCAGCAGAGTGCTGATCAGCAACTCCTGACCATATCTGGCAGCAACATGAAGAGGAGTGTTTCCAAACATATCAGCACAGTCAATCTCCCCCCCTGTGCACAGAGGGAGAAGAAAACCAGATTGAGTGAATTGAGCATGTGCTCTTATACCTTAAATCAGAATATAATGGGAGGGCACCACTTTATTATTCAGAATCAATCATGTGCTACAAGACTATAATGTGGAGCTACCATTTTGGATTAGAATCTGGGAGCCTGTGAAGCGCCCGAACATAGCAGCAATATGCAGAGGGCTCTTCCCTTCTTTATTCTGTTAAACAGAGAAAATGTAAACATGTTTCATTAAAAGAATGACATCATTTATGATAATCTGCACATTTTTCATTTTATCCTAACAATTACTTTGATAGTTAAAACAAACTGATTTCTTCTCATTGTTCTTTTTACATACACCCCAAAAAACAAGCTCTTTACCTGCACGTTGACATCAGCGCCATTGTTGATGAGCAGCTCGAGACACAGCACCCCGCTGGAGGAGGCAGAAGACAGGTGCAGCGGCATGCTGCCGTGGTGATTGGGCTGATTGATGTTGGCACCACTGTTCACGAGCTCAGTGGCCACAGCGTCCTGCCCCGCGTGACAGGCCATGTGGAGCGCTGTATTCCCAAAAATGTTTGGTTCATCAATCTGAGAGACAAAGGAGAAAAACAAATGAGTATACACTGAAGTGTATTATCCGTGTTAAGAGTCAAGAGGTTTTGTCGATGATGCCTGGCGATATCCTTTTGAAAAATAAGGAAAAAATGAAAGACGTGGCTTTTTCAAAGGGATATTTTATTTGATTATATTAGCTTCAGCTGTGAGTGTAGAGATGTATTATGTGACCAGATGTTGATAAAATCAGCACAAATCTGATTCCTGATGAGGCTGCAGCATAATTAGTGACATGATCGAGGGTCAAGAAGAAACCAAGGCTGGAGCTCTGCAGGATACCCTGTCATTGAGGTATAATCGTATATCAAACCACGTATAATCAGACTGCTGTGTTTTTGTCATTGAGCAGGGTGTTTCCTGACATTTTGATTCCGACTGACGCAAAGACAATGCGATACAAAGAATCTACTAATACTTTGCAGCCAAAACAGACAGTACAGGAAATACATGACAGGTGTAATAATTTGTTTTGATTTGAGTTTTCTTATCGTGATATGACTCTTTACCTCCACCACCAGTCTCAATAGATATTTGACCACGTCCAACTGTCCACTGGCGGATGCAGCATGGAGCGGAGAGTAACCACGTTGGTCTTTGCACATCACATCAGCACTGTGAGACACCAGCAGCTTCACGACCTCCACATGTCCTGAAAGAGCTGAACATTTGCTACATGTCTCCACCATGCAGGCACAGCGCAGCAATCTCTCCACAATTAGCATACAAGACAATTTCGATAAACAGACTTTGTTTTGTTAATGACCAGTCTTAAAGAAAATAGACTGAGTTTGTGCTGATAAGCCAAGCCAATCAAATATTGTTAACAGAAATAAATTTGGTAATGCATCTATTTTAGAGCTAACTTAAGATTCAACCATATAAATCAAACTCACTGCTTGACCAATTAAATGTGCAATGAGGTCAGACCCATCAAGTCAGACAAAGGTACAAACATCCCCTGTAAACAAAGGTGGATATTTAATTCTTGCTCCTCAGAAAAATAACCTATTTATCTTTTGTGAAAAATTAAGAATTTCTGCACGTGGTGTAATGCTCAATGCTAACATTATTGTTTTAAGCCCACAACCACAATCTACACATGCATTATATGTCTTTTGTTCAATCCCTCATATCCAATACAAGCATAACATTTGATGTTTTATAGTTTTTCATTCTGGGTAAAAACTGATAATATATTTGTGTTTCTCAGACAAATGACGCCACTCACCAAGGTATGCAGCCCAGTGGATTGCCTGCCTTTCCTTCTCATCTTTGGCACTCACATTGGCACCTTTGCTCAGGAGCAAGTTCACCATCTGCAGAAATATAAGTGGATCAACCAGTGTCTATCAGCTTTTCTCGCTTCTATCGCTACCTATAGTCCAATGGATTGTGTCATTTTATCTTGACAACAATCTCGTAACATCCGTGAACACAAAAACGGGGCTCTGGTTAAAATTTGGCGACAAAGGGGAGCAAAAACGTGACATATTATCAGACAAATTCCTTTTATCCATAATACTACAAAAATAAATCCTCCTTTTAGCATCAAACACATATGTTTGATTTTAGCTTTAGATCAGGAAGAGGTCTTTGGCTATCAACTTTACCTCTCCATGACCGCTGTGCCCTGCATAATGCAAAGGTGTCCTTCCTGACCTGTCAGCAACATCCAGGCTGCACACATGTGGTATCAGAGCTTTAGCGCAGCCTGTGGCCCACTTAGCAGCTGCCATGTGTAAAGGTGTATGCCAGTACTTGTCCTGTGTGTTGACCTTTGCACTATGCATTAGTAGCAGCTCAACGGCTTTCTAAGGAAAAACACAAAATTCACAGACAAACATAACATTACAATCTGGTGGTTAAGTCCCTTGAAAACCCCTTATTCCTAAGTGAGATATAAGCATACTTCATTTCGAGAGGCAGCTGCTCGATGTAAAGGAGTCAGCAAACCCTGGTCCTTAGCATTGACATCCGCACCTGTAACAGAAAGGAAAAGCAGAGCGAGTCATTTGTTTTAGAGTGTTTGGATAACATTCAGTTCCTCTGTACTTGACTAATTGTTATAATTAATAGAAAGGCTGATTAATAGAAAAACAAACCAACAACTCAAGGGTATGTAGCTATTGATAAGCTTTTCACTTAATCCAACATATTCCAAAGTGAGATAAATGAGTTTTCTACCTGAAGTAATAAGAAGGTCCATTGAGTGGACATCGCCCAAATAGGCAGCAGCATGAAGTGGTGTGCTTTGGTCTTCGTCCTGAGCGCAAAGAAAAACATATTTTAGCTTATAATATTATAGCTTATACATATTTTAGCGTAATATTGCATTACATTCATTATGTGTTCTTATATTGTGCTCAGTTAACATGCACTTTTATCTTTTTTCAACTATTGCCCAAAAGGTTTGATTAAGGTTGTTTTATTTAACTTTATTTAAATTAACTAGCAGTTAAAAAAATAATAAATACAAAAATGGTAATGCGGGATAATATTACCAGTGAATTGACATCTTCATCCTGGTTCAACAAAGATGTCACTTCTTCTGCATTTCGGCTAAATATAGCCTGTACCAATGGAGACTGAAAGAGAGACGTGACAGACAAAAGGCAGCATGAAACAAATGCATGTCAAAATTAGATTCATGTCATTATGTTTTCTGTGATAATAGCTTTGCATACAGCAACAAAAACCATAGAATCAGCGATTAAACACAGTTTTAACTGAACATCATCATCAGCAAACTTCTTGAAACCCACTGTCATAAAGACATTTGCGCCTTTGCTGAGATGCCAAACATGTTTTACATGTCCGAGTAAAGAGTGTACAATGTAATCATACAAACTCTCCCTATGTTTGATCGTGCTGAATAGGATCATGTTACCTTTGACTGAATTAATCCTGGCCCGATTAACTAGACTAAGGAGATGTTTCCCAACTGGATGTAATAAGAAGGTTTCAACCCTTTGTCTTTTGAATCAATGACATGCATGTCACTAACTAAAAGGAGCAACCAGAGAATATATGACCAGGTCAAAGTATAAAGAGAGACAACACTTGTCCTGTGTACTATGCTCTAAACATTAAACGTGTGACAATACTGCAAGAAAAGTTGGTCTCACTTGCCACAATAGTTAGTAGCTTTAACACATTTATTCTCTGTGCATTTCAGGGGAAGGGGGGAGCAAATGTTCATGTTGTCTTGAGAAATAAATTGGAATGATACAATCTGCTTCAGTAAAGATAAGGACACCACATTCAACCTAGCGCATGTTTATTGCATCGACATTTATTTGACTTAAGAACAGGAAAACTTGAACGTAACGTTACTTGTTTAAATCATGCAAATATCCTGCACTTATTACGAATATTTAGAAAGTGTTGCAATGACTAGGCACAATGTGTTCACATATATTGTAATGCAAACGTACAGTTATAGAAGAGGAATGTTGATCAATGCAAAGATCAAAAAGTTTGGAGGGTTTGGACTTCATGTACCAGAGAGCCCAATGATGGGGTCTAACTCTGGTGAATTACTACATTTAAACATCGAACATATAACTTACACGTATAGTGTTCCGTGGCAAATAATTTGCAACATTAACTGACGTTAGCTTTGTAGCAAACTTTGCTCGACATTTTGCAAACATGAATAGCCAGCGGTGTTAAAAAGTAGTTCAAGCGTTAAGTTGTATTTGCTACCTGGTCCTTGATCTTTCTTAACTCCATGGCCCAATCACTCTGGAAGCTCCCTCATTGAAACGGAGTGTAAAGTTGACTACATGTCACTCTGCAGCAGCTAGTTAGCCTAGCTTGAGCCGAGTTAGCTCCTGAGCTGTAATGTGTAGTTACCGGACACCACAGTTAACAGAATATCGCGAGAAGAGTTAAAGAAACGGGATTTGAGTGCATTTAAGTTGCCAAATATTTGTCCTTGTTTTACTTGTCCTTGTTCTACGTTGTTTTTTTCGTTACATGTTTATTAAAACAATCTAGATATAACTGTATTGTGAATCTGGCAGCATGTCGTTCTCATACATGTATAAGCCTTGTATAAATACAAATATGGACCATCGGACAAGTGGTCATTGTAACATTAGATAGATAACACATATAGGAAAATAAATGGATAGATGGATAGATAGATAGATACATACATACATACATACATACATACATACATACATACATGCATACATGCATACATACATAACTACATAAATACATAGGTACATAGATACATAAATATATACTTTATTAATCCTGCAAGGATACATTGTATAAATACAGCTAAGCAAGAACCCCTATCCAAGTAGGCGTACACTGTTTAATTTGAAATATTAACACGAGCTACAGTTTGTATCGTTCACTTATTTAATAAAAAGACCGCCAGCACCACCTGGCAGGCTGAATCCAGGGCATATATTTCCCCTGTGTAGAACTCAATGACCAATCAGAACAGTTATATTACTGCACATGCGCATTGACTTTTCTGGAACTTACAGTTGACATGGAAAGACACGACTTTGCCAGGATTTAGCTTGACAATGTGCTATTTAGCTACTTTCAAGTTTACGCACATGGTGTCAATTTAAAATCAGATCTACTTGTCCAAACACAACCCTCCCGTAAAGTACACTCAGGTAAGAACGTTTTCATACTTTGATCAGGGCAACGGCAGCTGATCCAACCAAACAGCTAACACTCATGGCAACGTATTAGCTCAATCGCACTGATATAGTAACAGTAGCTCGTCTGTGCCGGTGTTGGTGAAACCGGGTTTATGTCATCGGGTTGTTTGGGAGGGTGTGAAGGTGATGGAGGCTGCTGGCTCACATATCTACGCGGTTGATTAACGGGCAGGCTTGGTTTATTTTTAAGCGACTTGGTTCAACTGCAGCCACATCACCAGATGGTGAGCTATCAGGACGAGAGGTCAAACGCCACACGTTCTGGTTAGCTCCTGACTAACGTGACCAAGTATGTTCAATGTATTTTCACGATTTCAACATTATGAATTGCACTGAGGTCAGACCGCATTCTGATAATACACCCTTGTGTTGCACTTAATGGCAAAATCCAGCCTTGAACAGAATGTATTATGTAGTTCCAGTCAAAGTAAAAATCCACGTTTTGTTTCGTGTGTCAAAGTTAGTGTTGCAAAGCCAGAGATGACTTTTCTTTAAACCTTCATAGCAGCTGAATGTTTATTGTGTTGAACAGAGCCGGGTTCTCTTGGACCTGGAGGGTCTTGTGTTTTTTGGAGCTGTTGAGTCCAAATTTGAAAATAGTACGAATATTTGTAAATAAATTCTACTTTGTCATATATGATTCTTGGTTAACATTTAGAATCGTCTTTCTTCCATTTAAACTTTTAGCGTTACGGTTGTCGAGTTTTTTTTTTCACGAGGAGTATAAAAGCCTGCAAGGGCCATACTTTGGAGGGGTGTAACATTTTAGATAATTTGCCAGTTTGGGAGTTGTCATAGATTTAGTGATTATTAAAGCTGTTCAGTGCAGATTAGGTCCCTATGGTGTCCCATGAGGCCCAGGCTTTTTGGGGAAGCAGATGAATGAATGACAAAGTTAAGTTATTTTTACAAGGACTTCCACTTTTTCATTTACATGTTCAATCTTGGCCAATCCAACTTTACAACATTTGGTAAAGTTAAAGTGAATCATGCAGTTGATGAAATGTGTTTGAATACCTGAACTTTGTGATGCTAGTGCTGTCATTAGTTCATGTTGAGAATAGTATATAGATTCAGTTTTACCACATTCTTAGCTGCTGGGAAACGGTCTAAATGTCTCTTCTCACCGCATGCACAGGGTCGCCATGGAGTTGAGCAAGATTAGTGCTGACATTCAAAGGCATATATAATCCAGGACTGGAGTAAACCTGCTATCCACTGGCCTCACAGAAAAGATTAAATACTTCTTTATGTTGATCCATGCAACAGAGTGTCAAGGCTGGCGGAATAAACTGTTATTGGAGTTTAGTTTATGGTGGTGTGTGTGTGAGACACATGGTTGTTTGGAGATTAAGGACAGTTGTTGAGACTTGAATAACGTTGAGAAAAATGATTGGAGCAAACTGATGAAGCTGAACAGCCCTTCATCATCATGTGTGCCTGCTGAAATCTCAACGGTATTACACTGTAGGACAATTTGTACTAGTTTAGGAAGATAGCTGGTTTGTTATTGTCACATCAAGATCAAATCTTGAGATACTTTAATGCAATATTTAATTCATTGACATAATCAGACTGGCAACCAAAACAATATGTTTTGGTTGTGATTGACAGTCAGCAGATGGGTGGAAGCCTGCAGCAGCCAAAGCTGATGCTATAACTGTAGCTCAGTGTCTAACCAGGGGAGTAATTATAATAATCCTGTCTGATAATGGGACGCATGTTTGACATGACAATACACGTCATTTAGCTGACGCTTTTGTCCAAAGCCACTAACAATAAGTGCATTCAAACATGAGTACAAACTCGGAACAACAAGAATCAAGAGGGTAACATTTCTTCAAGAAAGTAAAACCATAAGTAAATGCCACTTAAGTGCTCATCATTTTTTATTTAAGATATAATCGGAAAAGCAGTGTTTTTAGTTTTTGGCGGAAGCTGGAGAGACTTTGTGCTGTCCTGATGTCAGTGTGGAGCCAGGACACCAAACAGTCTTGATTTTGTCGCGTGATTAATTTTGACAACAGGATAATGAAAAAGATATGTCAGTCGTTGAGCGTCAAGCAGAGATTAGTTTGTGTGTGTCCTCCCCAGTCCCCGGGCTTCTAGTGGAACACTAGAAGCAAAGCTGGCCAAAATCTGCAGGGAGACTAAAATGGACGAGGTGACGGCTCTGTCGCTGGCAATAATGAGCATGAGAATACAAACAATTGGATCTGTTAGCAAAAGAAATACAAAGCTATGTCCAGCTTCCGCTTGCTGCAGCAGGTATAGAGGAAGCACCGTTTCAACAGGTGAAAGGAGCCACGGAGGAGAGGCACGTTGGCCCAGACCCACAGAAGGAGGCCTCAACAAAACTCACGAGGACACATGACAAATAAGCGAGTGTCTTAAGACTTGCAGAAAACTGAAGTGTCCTGCCAACAAGTACAAAAATAATATCATTCTAAATAAATATATATATATATATATATTAATTTGGTTTAGTGCAGTATACAGATCAATGTATGAACTTTTTTTTTAGCATTTTCATAGAAAAAAAAAGCCAGTTCACTTTTTTTAAAAATCAGAATATCCCTGCCTTTTTAGTAAAAAAGATTCCTTTGACATAATCATTTGTGGTCGCGATACAAGAAATGTATCACATTTTGCTAATTTCTAAGATTGCGCAAATTCTAATCTCGGCTCAAGGACCTCAGCTCAAATGTTCAGTTGTGCACTAAAGGAAGTCGGACTCTGATGGAAACTGACTGTTGGGAAAGCTGCTCTGTCTGCAGCCTCAGCATGCCCTTTGTATCATATGATCCATAGTCACGTGCTTTCTGAGTGGTTATGCTCTCCGTCTCACAGAACATGGGGTTAGAAAAAAAAATTCTGGCTGGACTCCATTTCATCTTTTGGGTGGTAAATTCAAGAAGTACCGGTACTAATGATATTATGAGAGGAAGGATGTACGTGGTGGAAGTGAAACTCTGATGGAAATGGTCAACTCAAGGTTTCTGTCGTTAATTTAGTGACCTTCCACAATGCTGTTAATGTCACTTTGTCATTTTTGTGACTTCGCAATTTTTATGTTTTTTTGGGGGAAAGGACGACAAAAATCTGTCAGACATGCTCTGTCAAATTCCAGCTCAATGCTGGTTTGTTTCAGAAAGCAAAGCGTCACTTCCCAGATAATTACTGTTTTACCCTCAACATTCATGTCTTTATGCTTAATTCAGATAATGTAACTGTTGTTGTCTTATTTCAGGGAGGCTGAAATTTATCCATCAAATTCCCAGGGATGACGGCCGAACAAGAAGGAGACCTCCTTGAAGGTAACTGCTTAAGATAACAGAAACATGATTATCACGTTGCAGACACAGCTGCCATGTTCTCCAATGTGAAACACTCTTGTTTGAGCAGTTAAAAACACATATGAAATGTACATTTTCTCTCAATGCACGTAACCACAGTGTCATTATTAAACAATGCATACTCTGACAAACACATTTTTAAAAAGGAAGATTTATTTTCTTTATTCCCTGGAATTATTTGAGAATCTAAGTGCTATTAAATCTCATTGCTTCTTTTGTGAACTTTTTTACTGCTTGTGTGAATCGTTACAGGGTAAAAGCCACAAAAGGTCACTCTTCGTATTATTTGTTCTTGGGGTTGTGTCTTATTGACAACCCCCGCAAGCATTAGTTTGGCTAGTGTTTGTCGAGGTGTGCATTTTGTGCTTCTCTTTCCTTGTGGGTTATTCTTAGAAACGGGATGCAGGCTTGATGTTGTGACATCTAGTCACAAAAAGGGTGAATTAAGACTGAATTGTATAGAAGCAGAATCATTGTTAAGGAACAGTGGACTTTGGGACCAGCAGTGAGTTGTAAATGTAGGAAGGGAAGAATGAAAAGTCTAAACTCAGTGAGTAATACACATCGTTTACTGGTATAAATACAAAGATGATATAGATATGTAATGGTCTCTTGTATGTAATCCTTTTCCTTTTATTGTGTTCTGATAAACAATTGCAGGTTATTACTTTACTTCATAGTCCATAAATGTTTTGCAGTTGAGGTTGACTTGCTTTTAGCTGAACACCAGTGAGGTCTTCCCATTTGTTGCTTCTGGTCATTAAACTGCCACAAATGGCTGCAAGCTCCTATACAGAAAAGTCTTAGAGACTGGGTTAAACATTTATCAGAAAGAAAAATTAATAAAGCTTTAGTTGTTCTTTGTAAATGTATGAATGAAGCTTGAAATGTCTTGTTTGGTTTATTTTTGATTGGTAAAGATTTTGATATTCCTTATGCATCTGCTGTATCTCTGTTAAATATGAAGATAATCTTATTTTGTCCGGTCCCACTTACACTTTGTTTTTAAGTAAATATTTACAGTTTTGTACAATTGGAGTTTAGGGTTGGGTTCAGAGTGTTGGTTCAACTGTCACTTGAATACACACGTATTTGTCTTGCAGCACTGCAAAGGTCTAGAAATGATTCTTTATTTACGAGACCAAAAGTTTAATGGGGCAAATGTTGCTTCTATTTTTGGTATCGGGCTACTTAAGGTTCTCCCATACATGGATGGAGCCATGAAATAGGATTACTCAAATCCTGTTGCATGGTCAACTGCACGTTGTTGTAGGGATTGCGTCACTTCCCCAAATCTCAGCAATAAACTGCTATGAAAAATGTTTTCCTAACTAATCTGAATTATGATCAGAACTCCAAATCTGAGTTGCTGACAGACTGTATCTGCATTTAGCACCTGATGGAGCGACACATACACTACCATTCAAAAGTTTGGGATCACCCAGACAATTTCGTGTTTTCCATGAAAACTCACACTTTTATTTATCAAATGAGTTGCAAAATGTATAGAAAATATAGTCAAGACATTGACAAGGTTAGAAATAATGATTTGTATTTGAAGTATTAATTTTTTTTCTTCAAATTTTGCTTTCGTCAAAGAATGCTCCTTTTGCAGCAATTACAGCATTGCAGACCTTTGGCATTCTAGCTGTTAATTTGTTGAGGTAATCTGTTGAAATTTCACCCCACGCTTCCTGAAGCACCTGCCACAAGTTGGATTGGCTTGATGGGCACTTCTTGCGGACCATACGGTCAAGCTGCTCCCACAACAGCTCAATGGGGTTGAGATCTGGTGACTATGCTGGCCACTCCATTACAGACAGCATACCAGCTGCCTGCTTCTTCCCTAAATAGTTCTTGCACAATTTGGAGGTGTGCTTTGGGTCATTGTCCTGTTGGAGGAGGAAATTGGCTCCAATCAAGCGCTGCCCACAGGGTATGGCATGGCGTTGCAAAATGGAGTGATAGCCTTCCTTATTTAAAATCCCTTTTACCTGGTACAAATCTCCCACTTTACCAGCACCAAAGCAGCCCCAGACCATCACATGACCTCCACCATGCTTGACAGATGGTGTCAGGCACTCTTCCAGCATCTTTTCACCTGTTCTGTGTCTCACAAATGTTCTTCTGTGTGATCCAAACACCTCAAACTTGGATTCATCTGTCCATAACACCTTTTTCCAATCTTCCTCTGTCCAATGCCTGTGTTCTTTTGCCCATACCAATCTTTTCTTTTTATTGGCCAGTCTCAGATATGGCTTTTTCTTTGCCACTCTGCCTAGAAGGCCAGCATCCCGGAGTCGCCTCTTCACTGTCGACGTTGACACTGGCGTTTTGTACCATTTAAAGAAGCTGCCAGTTGAGGACCTGTGAGGTGTCTATTTCTCAAACTAGAGACTCTAATGTACTTGTCTTCTTGCTGAGTTGTGCACCGGGGCCTCCCACTTCTCTTTCTGCTCTGGTTAGAGCCCATTTGTGCTGTTCTCTGAAGGGAGTCGTACACACCGCTGTAGGAAATGTTCAGTTTCTTTGCAATTTCTCGCATGGAATAGCCTTCATTTCTAAGAACAAGAATAGACTGGCGAGTTTCACAGGAAACTTCTTTTTTTCTGGCCATTTTGAGAGTCTTATCGAGCCCATAAATGTGATGCTCCAGATAATCAACTAGCTTAAAGGAAGGCCAGTTTTATAGCTTCTCTCATCAGCAAAACAGTTTTCAGCTGTGCTAACATAATTGCACAAGGGTTTTCAAGGGTTTTCTAATCATCCATTAGTCTTCTAAGGCGATTAGCAAACACAATGTACCATTAGAACACTGGAGTGATAGTTGATGGAAATGGGCCTCTATACACCTATGGAGATATTTCATTAGAAACCAGACGTTTCCACCTAGAATAGTCATTTACCACATTAACAATGTATAGTGTGTATTTCTGATTGATTTAATGTTATCTTCATTGAAAAAAACAATGCTTTTCTTTGAAAAATAAGGACATTTCTAAGTGATCCCAAACTTTTGAACGGTAGTGTATGTTTTTCCTCTTGCTCTTCTTTCATAACTCATTATAGTTTTTCTTCTCTGGTTTTGTTAGAGGACTCCCCTGAGGAGAATGGAGTCCAGACAAACCAGTACAGCTCCATCTCTCCTCCATCCTCACCAGTGGCGCAGGATGAACCCTTTTCCACATACTTTGAAGATAAGGTGGTCATTCCTGGCAACGTCAGCCAGGTACTGTTCCATAGAACATAAGCAGCACAATTGGAGAAATGTTGGTTCATATATAATCCTGTACATGTAGCTTTGATTATAATTTTGACTGATAAGTTTAATGATTTTACTCATTGTCGTGTTTTAGATTTTGTTTGTTTGAAGTAAAATACAATTAATTGTATTCCTCTATTCAGGTGTTCAGTTTTCGTAAACTCTGGGCGTTTACTGGACCAGGGTTTCTGATGAGCATTGCTTACTTGGATCCAGGGAACATTGAGTCTGACCTGCAGTCTGGAGCTAAAGCTGGCTTTAAGGTGATATATAAAGCTATAGGAATGTTTATGTGGACCTCCCAACCAAACATGTTTGTTGTGCCAATTTACTTTGCTAGATATTGGCTGTTGATGAAGAACAAAACATTAACGATTATACAGCATCATCTGTTTTGAGCTTTTTTCATTCCATATTTGAGGAAGGTTTTATATGTCGGCTTTGGAGCAGAAAGAGACCAACATGTATGCAGTGCAGCTATTGTAATTGTGTCTGCTGAAGTAGAGGAAGAAATTGGCACATCTAACTAATGTTTATCGTTCTGTCTCAGCTCCTGTGGATTCTCCTTGGAGCCACCGTTATTGGGCTGCTGTTGCAGAGGTTAGCTGCCCGCCTCGGGGTCGTCACCGGGATGCACTTGGCTGAAGTCTGCAACCGACAATATCCAACTGTGAGCATTCCTCATTGATATCACATATCTTCCCCTTTCTTCTTACTTATGCAAGGGACTTGTATGCAAAATAAGATTGTCAAGAAGAGCGGCACATTTTTTTACTTCATATTCCTACATTTTGTCGAAAAATGAGAAGTATATATCGGATTGAGTAAAGTTTCAGTTTATAAAGAGATGATTAAACTCTGCTCACTGATACAATCTGCTACTCGACCATAGTGTCTTAAATCTTAATTTTCTTGTTCAGGTTCCTCGGGTCATGCTTTGGCTGATGGTGGAGCTGGCAATTATTGGCTCAGACATGCAGGAGGTCATTGGCTGTGCCATAGCTCTCAACCTTCTGTCTATGGGCAGGTACTTTCTTCACCACTGCAAACATTTGAGATATTTACAGAGTGTATTTCTGTAACGGTGAGGAGTCACTGTAGTTCCTCTCTTTCTCCTTCAGTATTCCACTTTGGGCAGGAGTCCTGATCACCATCACAGACACATTTGTGTTCCTCTTTCTTGACAAATATGGTATTGATCCTCCATATTCCACTTGTTATTTGACAATGTTTAAGAAAACTGTGCACCCCGGTGTTGATACTGTGTTGATTTCTATCTCCTTGCAGGCCTGAGGAAACTTGAAGCTTTATTTGGCTTTCTCATCACTGTTATGGCTCTCAGCTTTGGTTACGAGGTAACTGTCTCCTAAAATTTCCAATATAATTAGTATGAAGTGTTTGTTGACAGCTGATTTTTCCCACAGCGCTTATGGCACCATGACATGTTTGACTGTTTTTTGTCCGTAGTATGTGCTGGTAAAGCCAAATCAAGCGGAGCTGCTGAAGGGGATGTTTGTACCTTACTGTGCCGACTGTGGGCCTGTGCAGCTGGAGCAGGCGGTGGGGATCGTCGGAGCCGTCATCATGCCCCACAACATCTACCTGCACTCGGCGCTGGTCAAGGTGAGAGCAATATTTGTTTTGCCCAGAGAGACAAGAATTTGTCGAGTTAAAAGTAATTTGACAGATTGAATAATACAGGTTAGGGAAGAGGTTCTTTTTTTTAAACAATAATCAACATAATTGTTTGAAAATAGTTAAAATAGTTAGACCTTGCCACAATCCCCAAAACTGTTAAAACGTTAATTCTTTCAGATTTTACAACCTTTGACTTATCACATAGTTTTTGTAAGTTGTTCCATGCAAATTTCTGATATAATTTAGAACGGTTGAAGCATATTTGTCTGTGTTTAACACACAGTATACATTATAGCATAAGATCAGCGGTATCAATGTCATCTTAAAACATTCTTAATGCAAATTGTGTGTGTTTTATGAAAGTTGAGTGTTTCTGTCTATTTCCTTATCTACCAGTCTCGGGATATTGATCGCAAAAATAAGAACGAAGTAAAGGAAGCCAACAAGTACTACTTCATTGAATCAACTGTTGCTCTCTTCATCTCCTTCCTCATCAACGTCTTTGTCGTAGCGATCTTTGCTCAGGCCTTCTTCAATAGAACCAATATTGAAATGGTTTGTATGCAACATTAAGAATATTTCTCTCTTTACTGCTGATTCTGAAACACAGTGCTATAATAGTTTTTTGATTATTACTGTTGACACAAAGTGTCGGAGCCTCAACTTGTGACTTAACGTGCGTCTGTGTTCCTGGTTGCAGAATAGTCAGTGCAATGCAACCGGCAGCCCTCACGCACATCTCTTCCCTCTCAACAACGACACGCTGGAGGTGGACATCTACAAAGGGGTATGTTTGGTCATCACCACCACAACAATAAATCACTGCTGTATTGACGTTAGATGAAATATTACTTCCCGTTTGTCGAAACATTGCTGTGTCTCAATGTACGCTCTTCTCTACCTATACTTAATATTGTTGGTGAATGAATGTGTTCACACTGATGAGTGTGGCTGGATGCAGTGCATTATGAGTATCCGCTAGTAAGTACATAGTGTACACAGTGTACTACACAGAGGTGTACAAACGGAAATATCCCAATTGCGACACAGCACATTTATTTTAGTGTTTATAGTACAAATTCTATACCGTTTATATAATCGGATCACACAGAAAAGGGACACAGTACTTTTATGTATCTACAGACATTTCAAGATTCAAGATTCAAGATGTTTTATTTGTCACATACACACACAGGGTGTGCAGTGAAAAATAAAGCAAGCATCAGCAGGAAGAATGTGCAAGGGCAACAAGTACAATTTACACACAAAAACACAACAACATATTTACAATATTTACACTACAAGTGTGTGTGTGTGTGTGCCTAAGAGGGGCAGTTGTGGTGTGTGGTGGGGGTCCTGGTGGTCAGGGTTCATGGCCTGTTCACAGTGAAGAAAGGAAAACTCGCTCTCTCTCTCTCTGTCTCTGTTCTTGCAGGCGGGGCGCCGGGCGCCTGCCTGAGTGCAGCTGTGTGGTTGTTGTTGTTGGTGGTGAGGATCCTCATGATCCTGCCGGCTCTGGTTTCTACCCTCCTGGTTACAAAGTCCTGCAGGGTTGGAGTGTAGTTCAATAGTGCAGCGTAGCCGACTACTACTCTCTCCTGTCCAACCTTCAGCAGTGAGCAGACGGTTGCCAAACCAGGCTGGATGCTTCCACAGGACTCTCTTCAAGGACAGAAGGTAGGAAGGAGAAGGCTCCTAAATTCCTCAGCTGCCTGATTTGGTAGAGGAGTAGGGGTGCCTGCTGCACCTCCTTTCTCTGTGTTTGTCTGTGTTTGTTGATCCATGTCAGATGTGGACTGATGGACTCCCTCCCCACCCTCCCCACCACCCTCACCAGTCCCATCCGTTAATCCCCAGTGTTGAGTCTGTTGTGTTAAAAACCTCTCTAAAGTCACAATCAGCTTGGTAGTTTTGGTGACATTCATGAGGAGGCTGTTGTCCTTGAGTGACGGCAGACAATTCTTCCTCAGGTGAGGCCTTCCGTGTTTGTCCAGCCGGAGATCAGGCCACCACACTGTGTGTCATCCGCAAACTTGATGATGGTGTTGAGCTGAACCTGGCCACATGTGTGTACAGGAGTAGGGGGGGGGGCTGGGCTGAACCCTGGGGATCTGTGGTCAGGGTGAGTTGGTTGTGCCCACCCCACCCCCCTGCACCTGTGGCCCTGGCGGTCAGGATCAGGGGGGGGCACACGGGGGTGTTCAGTCAGCTCAATCCCTCAATCAGCTTGCCCTGCCAGACTATGGTGGACTATGTAGACTTATACAATGAACAGCAGTCTCACACCCCCCCTCATAGCCCCCAGATGAGAGAGTGTGGTGAGCAGTACCAGGGGAGACAGCATCATCCAAGGATCTCAGAATCGCGAAGAACAAGCTGCAAATGGAGGAAGCGAGGAGAGGAAGGGCGGGTCCTTGATCCTTTATCAGCCTCTCAAAGCATTTCACGGTGAGGTGCAACGTGACATGATGGTCATTCATACATGCTGGAGATCAATATAGGACTGAGCTGTCTCCCAATTCATAATACATTTGTTGTACTTATTGTGTAACGTTTGTTATATACTATTCATTATAGTATTTTTTTCTTCTTTTTTCTCATTATACAATAAATCAACACATGTTATGCTACCAAAAAATGATGCAATATGTGCATCAAAAACAAGATATTGTGACAATTGGTGTAGTTTACATATTGTATGATATTCATTTATTGTAAGAATTTGTGCACAGGTTACTTTTGTCACAGCAAACGGGTGAAGTTAATAACATTAATGATTATATCTCATTAAGCCACGCCTCTGTTAAACTAACTTGCACACTAGCAGGACACTGGAGGTGGGTCACCTCATGGGAAGGCAGGCGTTTTCTGTTATGATGTACTCAAAAAGGTTGATAAAGATACAAGATGTGAAACTAAGAGGAAACTCCGGTAAATGTCAACACCCTCTGTCCTAAGAATTGGTTTAGTCAGGCAGATGAATTGAAGAAATCATGGGTGATGGGGGCTCATTGCCACAAAATATAAATGAAGAAAACACAAATGTGAACTTAAATGAATCAAGTCTCTGTCAAATGATGATGGATACATGTGTGATTGATAATTTTTGAATGTCTGCGTGTTCAGGGAGTGGTCCTGGGCTGTTTCTTTGGCCCTGCAGCCCTCTACATCTGGGCGCTCGGGATCCTGGCAGCTGGACAGAGTTCCACGATGACAGGCACTTACTCTGGGCAGTTTGTCATGGAGGTAAGAGTGCCTATTGTTTGTATAGCAGGAAATGGGTTTTAATAAAGGGGTGTGCTTTAATGAGTGTATGCTCATGTTTTTACTTTTGGATTTGCAAAGGGTTTCCTGAACCTCCGGTGGTCCCGCTTTGCCCGTGTGCTTCTGACTCGCTCCATCGCCATCACACCTACACTGCTGGTAGCCATTTTTCAGGACGTTGAACATCTGACGGGGATGAATGACTTCCTCAATGTGCTTCAAAGCATGCAGGTCAGGAGAATTTTTTTTTTTTTACGCCCTCGCTATTCATACGGTGAAGAAAATCTTTAACGTGTTGGGCAAAATATTGTAGAAATATTCACCATGCCTTCTCTTTCTGTTCAACAGCTTCCCTTTGCTTTGATCCCAATTCTGACCTTCACCAGTCTGACATCCATAATGAACGACTTTGCAAACGGAATGTGAGTGAAACGTAGACCTTTTATTATATCATTAATTCCATACTCTGTATTTTCAGGATGTGTCTTAGGGTCCAAGTCAGATCAGCTCGAAAGTGAAGAAGTGAAACATGTAAATCTCTTTCAGTTTGACAGCCAGCTGGTGTATTTGTTTTGATAAAAGTCTGTTTGAATATTCATTGATGAATAAAAAGCAACTTGTTTGCACAATGTCATGGGTGTGACTGTTAAAGACAAGTTTATTTTTACCTGATTCCAAGCTTGAGCTATGCAAAGTAGGAATTTACCCAGCTAGTGTTACTGTTCGAAGAAAGTATTTCCAGGAGACTTTTCATTTCTGAAAATAATATTTCCGAATGGTCTAAATAAACTGCCTGTTTCTTTAGGGTGTGGAAGATTTCCGGAGGCATCGTCATCCTGGTGGTTTGTGCGATCAACATGTACTTTGTGGTGGTTTACGTGACGGCGCTGAACAGTGTGCTGTTCTACGTGTTCGCTGCCCTGCTCTCCGTGGCCTATCTGTCCTTCATAGGCTACCTGGTGAGTCGGATTACTGCAACTTTACATTCACTTCTCAGACTTTCTTTGGGGTTTATTGCTTTGACATTTTTAACCTTTTTAATGCAGAGCATTTTTATTTGAGGAACTATAGTCCTGGTTACTAAGAGTATGAATCTTATGTAATTTACAGCTGTATATGGATGTATTGCTCTTGCTGCACAAAAGATGTATTTATAGTACACTTAACCCTGGTTAAAAAAAGTGTGAACAAACCGTGTTGTGTCTTGACTTCTCTCTCCTCTTTCGGTTACAGGTGTGGCATTGTTTGGTTGCCTTGGGGGTATCCTGCCTGGACTTTGGTAGCAGGGTAAGCAATCCACCTGCTGTGTTCATAGAGGAGCAGTCTGAGTACGACTCCTAGAGCCGAACAGGACAGTAACCACCAGCATTCCTCTTTCCTCATGGAGACTTTGAGCCCTGTACACAAGCAATACTTTTATAGATCATATAGGATGATGAAAAAACATTTTTCTGTTGATGTTATGTTGGGCTGGGTATCATCATTTGGTTCTATGGTATATCCAGTAAACCAAATTGATAGTTCCCTAGCACAGCAAATTCAAGACCATTGTTGGATGATTGAAAAGACTTCTAAGCAAATATAAATCAGTATTAAATCAGTAATTGTTAGAATCTTCAAACACAACAACTATAACCTACTCTGCTTAGAAAGTGACATACTCTGATATGAGTGGTCTGTGCAACATTGTCTATCTCTAAGATTTTCTACAATTTTTATAAAGTTTTAGCTAGACTAGAACAACTAGCAGTTCAGCTTGTTTTTTCATTGCATCTTTGTACAAACACATTCCCAATTCACATACTTTGGTCGTCGAGAAAGGGAATGTTAATGTTATTAGACATAATCTAACAAGACTACAAGTTGGTTAATGGGAAATTGAGTGTGGGAGAAGCAGAGCAGCACATAAAGATATAAATGATCCCACTTTTTCAGCGCAATAATAAAGGCTTTTGCATTTCCTTTGTGCTGTTGAACTTATCCGGTTTGTAACTGTTTGATGTATCTCATATTTTTACCATACAGCTGACCTAAGTATCTAACAAAAGTAATAATCTTTGTTATCTTCTTTTCCTGATTCTTTCCTGTGTTCCCCAAGATGCACACTAATGCTAATAATACTAATGCTGCATCAGGTCCCCTTACATTGTTCCACCAGATAACGCCCTGGTGGAAGGAGACGATGCTCATTCTGTTCTGATTTGCACTCGACACAATCCATTACCTCATTTAAGTGTACCGTCTCTGTAGCAGTTTAATTCACTGGATTTTCTTATGTAATATAATTGCTGATTGCTGTCTAATATGTCTCAGAAGCTAAAGTGGCAAGTTTCAGTATTATGCATAATACTGTATTTGTCATGTCCCAGTTCTCTCTTTGTTCTGTACAAGTCCATATTCCATATAACCAAGTCTGTAATGAAGGATTTTTCTTTTCATCAACACAAGCAATGAATCGTAAGATCAAATTTGATTGAAACTGTCTTGAGTAGAGGACCATTATTATCTAAAAAAGTCTGTCAGAGAAGTCACCTGGTCTGGCTTTAAAATATTAGTTGACACTAGTGAACAGAGTTCGTTCAAAGAAGTGAAGCATAATATGACTGCAGCCTCATCCTCTTTTAGTGCTTAAGTATTCCTGATACCAGCGACTCGGGTTGATCAACATTGAAGTGAGCTCATCAGTGGATTTAAATGAGTATGACGAAAGATACGTTTGTAGTATTGTGCAAAGAACTAATTCATAGGATTGATTTACATATTCTTTCCTTGAACCGCACATTTTATTCAGTATTGTTTGCCTGTGGTTAAAAGCTTCATAATTAATTATTGTAGTATAAAGGTCATATTGCAATACATAATTTCTGAAAGTAAACTTGACTTATTGCACAGAAGGAAAGGAACTTCTTATGTGGTAGCTTAACATAATCATAATTGTAGTTGTCATGAGAAAGCTGTGTTTAAAGGAGAACTGGAAACCAAACGAGAACAAAAAACAAATACAAAATTACTTATGGCCCTCAAAATCTCAGAGGGTCTTACTGTAATCTATCTTTCGACCCTCTAAAGCAATAATTGTATAGACAATATGTGTTTCTTATTCTGGTGCAAATACATCTGTAATGAAGCTAGTGTGCCCTGCACTGATTAATTAAAGACCTCCTGATCTGAATCAAAAAGCTTTGCACTGTTTGTTCTCTCAACATATTTTACTTTTTTAAGTGTTTCTTTTACTGAGAATAAAAATATCAATAATATAAACTCTACATTTTTAAAACAAATTCGTTGGACTGCAGACCTACTTCAAAATAAAGGCTAAATAGTTGACACATTTGATAAACCAATTCAAAGGAAAAATAAATTACTCATAATTTAGTGTAAGACAGTAGTAGATTTTCAGCTTAGACTAAAGTTAACACACAATCTGCCTTGTATCAGTCTGTCGAACATGGTTAAACATAAGAAGTTGAACAGCAGCTGATTGATGTGGAAATTAATCCGAGTAAGAGCTCAGAAGGTCGGTATTAAAAGTTCACCTTTTAGTGGGGTGGATCGGGTGCAGGTGCAATGCTCTGGGTCAGAATTCTCAAAAGCGTCCATGAAGTTTCTCTCGAGGTTTTCAGGCTGTTACGTCATAAAGTGTCATATCAACCCCTCACTGACGAATGAAAAGCATGGTCCAAGCACGTTTGAACTGTTGCAGAGAAAACGTCTATGTGTTCACTGAAGTTATCTCTCTTATGCTCTTCGGGGTTGAATGAATAAGCGTTTGTCCTTGCTACTGGATAAAGCATCCTGTGTGTTCAAAATAAACAGGAAACGATGGATATATGGACATTTGTTGGCGTCTTCTGTCTGAATTGCAAGAGAGCAATTACTATGTTATGTTTTTTCTACTTTTAAGAGAGAAATAACGGACTGAATCATATAATATTAATACATTAATAATGTTAAATATATTATGAGGTAATCAAATCTTGTATTTGAAAAAAAGAACTAGAAAATGATCTGAGGATGGAGGTTTTCTCATGGCAGTTTTAAAAGACGATAATGATTTCTGTTTTGAGGCAGTTCATAAGATGTTGATGTAGTAAATAAAGTACTACACTTGATAACTTGCCTTACTGTACTACCTGCTAATTGTATAGTAATCAAAGGGCCAAATGCTTTTTTTACAAAACATTTTGGCAGGCAATAGCAATGCTCTTATGCAGGACTTTTCAGAATTAAATGAGGAAAGTTGAGTTTGGAAGAGTATCAAGGTGAGCGACTTCTGTAATTGTAAAATAAATCAAATTAAAATTGTGACCTGATTGCTTCCTATTTACCCCTGATCAAAACACAGCATAGCTTGTGATTTTTTATTATTATTAAAAAATATTATATATTTCATTTTGCATGTCTCTTTTAAATTGCAATATAATACTCCACTCGTCATTCTGTGTCTCTGCACTCTCTAGGTTTATATTCCCTTAAAAAAGAATACAGTTTCTTTATGTAGAGTAATATAAAAAGAGCTGCAGTAACACAGATTGCCTTGTACATGTTGTCATAAACACATATATAGCTCGCAAGTCGCTGAGGCCTATTGTTTTTTCTTCATGTCAGCAGAATGGGGAAGTATTTGGCAAATTCATGACATTTATTTTTGTCCTCATGATTGAGAAAATGATGTTTAGCTGATTTCTATGTTGAGTCAACCCTCTTGTGTGCAGCTCTCTCCTCACTGACCGAACCTCCATCTCTTCGCTCTCTTTCAGATGTCACGGCACACAGACATTTACTTACTGACTGACATGGATTCTGATACTCTGGTTGAGAGCTAGGAGGAGGCATTGTGATGAAATGTTGGCTTGATGACCCGACGGAAGCGTGGGACCACTGAAGCTGGGCCAGTATGTGTTTGTATTCACCTCTCTGTGCCTAACAGGTTTTTTAAAGTGTCTTTGCGGTACAGACACCGAAGTTTAATCGAATGACTGATGTTTTCCATCGCAAATTTCTCAGCAACCTCGGCTAAATGATGTTTACGCAAATAATAGTTAAATGCCTGAAATAATTATGTTATTGTGACAGTTGACATGAAGTTTTTGCAAAACAATCTCCCCTCAAGGTCCAATATATCATGTTTAACCCGATAGTGATGATATTATTGTTTCCATTCAGAAATCGCACAATAACTAACTTACTAGTCCATGTTATTGAGATGCCAGGGTCTTGCTCTGAGAGACTCAGATGTCGGTTTTCAGCCAGTACTTTACGAAAGATGCCGTAGACAGATATGGAAGATATGGTCACCAGCCTGCCACTTGATCAGATTTTTTCATTGTCACACATCCTCAGTGAGAACAAGAAAAAAGTTGGATGTGAATGCTGTATGTTTTATTCAGAAAAAAAAACTAAACTACAAATGATGTGAATAATTTGTTTGCATTTGTTGGACTGCACAGCTGACATTTATTCCATCTTATATTCAGATAAGATACATCTAAGTGATGTATAAAAAATCATCTAGATGCTAAGATTAGTATAACAAATTGTTCTAGTAAATATATTTAGACACTTGAGAAATAAAGAAAGTATGTGTCATTAGTCACACCTGTGCATTATACTATATAAAGGAGTGACAGTTCTATGTCATTTCATGCTGGATATGGTCGTACAACCTTTTTTCCCGTATCCTTTCAGGGCCAGTCATAAAAAAAATTTAATATTGAATTAAGTCCCCACTACTTGGTGGTAGTCTCTCACAAAGACACTGGCAGCAGACACTCCCTTTAAGATAGTTGGAGGCAGTCGCAGGCGACTTATTTATTGGTTCTCACATATTAGAATCTAATAATTTGGTATCTTCTATTGGTATCTATTTCTTCTTCAAAATGTCCTCAGTCAAGCTGAGGCCATTTTGTTTAATTCTTATTTGTGTAGTTTATTGTTTTTTTTAAAATGTCTGGTTGGTTTAAAACATATATTTTCTTTAACTTCAGCTTTTGGGGGATATGTCGTCAACCTTTTTCTTTTTATTAAGCCAAATTTCCGTGAGGGTGTGATGTGTGCAAAAGTGCATAACGTTACAGAAAGAGTTGGCTATATGGTGCTAATATGGGAGATACAGTAGACGCTAAATATGAGAAGGGATGTGTTGCATCATGAGTAGCAGCATTGGTCATGTTAATTGTATCTCAGTGTTCCTTGTGTCTTGACAAGATACTTTTTGTTACTTGACTTTGGTGTACCAATAGTTTCATGAGAGTTTGTTACTGTACAAAATATGGACAAGATTGCAATAGAGTGCTAATATAAAAATGCCTCTAATGGTGACAGACTTTCTTTTTGTGCACTTTACTAACTTTTCAAAAACTTTTATTTTTTAGAAAATAAGATAAGTATTCTATGTAAAAAGCAGAAGAAAAAAATAGACGGAACATTATTATTAATGTCAAACAATAGAATACATAATTAAAACACTTTAGAGTTATGATTGTGGACTGCTGGTTTGGGCTGATAAATAAACCACCTTTTCCTTGACCAAACACTGAACTGCACTTGTATGTTATAATTACTGTGCAGACGACCGCAGTGCCTCCACCATTGTGCCTATGTTCTTGGGTCTCGAGCACATGTTCCAATCAAAAACAATTATAAATCAATACAATAATCACACATTGCTGTACACAACTGTAGGACACAAGTAAAACCATCACAATCATAAGAATATGTGTGTTAGGGTTGAGGTGTAGAGAGGCTGACCGTAGCTTTGACAGTCTAATATGTTTTCAAATTTGTTTTCTTATTGCCATTGTATTCTACATTTGCCAACAAACTTTCTGTAAGACTAATAATGTTCTATACATATGTGAAAAAGACCTAATAAGTAATTTCCCTGTTGGAAAAACAAGAAAAAAACCAGCCCTTTATTACAAAAGAAGTGGGCCACTCTGATGGATTTTTTACATATTGGAGCAGCATTGACACAGCAGAAAATCAAACAATGATGTTTGGAGGACTTAACATTCAGTGAACATATCTCTCTGCAGGGCACATGCATTTGGTCAAAGAATGTAAGTCTGGCCATTTTATAAAATAGCTTATTGTGAAATGTATAGAAAACGTAATGTCCACAGTTATACCATATGTTTTATTGATTACTGCATAATGTGTTGCACTGTCAAGTGTCTGATTGCCATAAAAAAATGGTTCTTGCTCCATTGCCAGGAAGGAAACTGACAATGTGCTTCATTGTAAATTATATAAATTGTGTCCATTGTTTTATTGTATTTAATTTAACAGTATGATACAGTATTTGATTTTCTGCTTTTCTTTGTTCACCATATCTGTTGTTTATATGATTTGCCATCTGTTTTTTTTCTTTTTTCTTGTTGAATATAAAAAGTAAAAATACTTTTATGAATTTTGGTTGTTTCTGAATCTCTATTAGTTTATTTAGTGAAAAGGAAGACATTCCTTCCTGAAGTGTATTTTGGGTATCATTTATAAAGATCTTTTGAGATAGTGGATTATATTATTGCCTTTTTTCAATAAAAAGAAAAAATACTTTTACTTTCTAACAACAGTGTTTTAATGAATGTATTTATGCTATTATGCTGTTGACTTTGAGAATGTGTTCCAAGTAGTTTTCTCAGTAGTGGTTATTAGAGCTGGTGGACTGTATTGTGTTATCCATCCTACCATCTAATATGCATTTCTTCACTTTTTGATATTTCACAACAAGATTTTTTCAATATATTAAATCAAAATGAATCATGTATCTACTTCAGGTTCAGGATCCAGACATTGTACACCGTTGCTTGTCCTACTGCTGGGTCCCTCTGATCGGACAGCTCCAATGACAATGAGCATCACAGCCCACATGTTGGACTAATTTCTATCAGTATTGTCTGACTTTCAAAACTCACTCGGGCAATCAGTTTATTCCGAGTTTATAGCCTGTTTTTAAAGGGTTCTGCACATAATTGTCATCTAAAGTGTAAAACCAATTACATGTAATATGTTACGCAGGGCTCTCAAGTGTCACGCATTGAGCGTGAGACTCACGCATTTCGGTCTTAAGTCACGCACTCCCGCCACACGTATTTCTCACGCTGAAAAAAACTCGGCTATTTAATGTTTTAATGTGCCGCAGCGCGCCAACATGAGCTGGCCGCGCTGCCCTCACCGTGGAGGAATCAAGCGCTCCCCTGGAGTTCTGCTGTGAGGTGCCATTTATCAGCCAATCAAAAAAAAGAAATGGGCTACACAATAGCCAATCAGAGGGGGGGGGGGTGCTGATGGAAATGTCGCTCTTGCCTGTCTTCAAAACTTGAGAGCCCTGTGTTACGGATGCACACACATGTTCAGTCGATAACGCGAAAAACCGGCAAAATGTCTCTGCTGAGCTGCGAGGTTGCCGTGGTAACGTTACAACTGAGCGCGCTGCATCTTCCGGGCCACGTGAGGGCGCTGTCTGGAGCGCGGCCTCCATCCTGTCCAGCAGCTCCGTTGCATACGTCACCACATTCCACTGAAAGCGATGGAACAGCGTGTAATAAGGTAAAGGTGGACTCGGAAGACACTGCCAGAAACGTGTAAGTTGGATGATGAAGGTGACAATGTGTGTTATTGCGCGGGAATCTTTCTCTGGTTCGCGCTAGTTGTACATAAATGATATGTTGGCTGAACTTCTTCTACAGTCACTTGAGTGTTTCTTTTGCCGGTTGATGTTCTGTGTTGTGTTGAAATCTGTGTTCAGATGCAAGATGAGGGAAGCGGCCGTCCTGCTCACGTCGCGTGTGGTTGTGTGTCTCCTCCTGAGCGTCAGTCAGGCCGCCCGACAAGGACAGGACATCAGATGTGGAGGTATGTGTGTGTGTGTCTGTCAGCCTCACTCTCTGGCCAGGGGACGAAGGACGTCCTGATGCACACGTGTCTTCTCCCTCTGCTCCTTGCAGCGTGCAGGGCTCTGGTCGATGAGATGGAATGGGCCATCTCCCAAATAGACCTAAAGAAAATGACTCAGACGGGATCCTTCCGGATTAACCCAGACGGCAGCCAGTCCATTCGAGAGGTGAGCCGGCAGCAGTACAGCTACGTCATAACACGTTCAGCCCCACTTCTACACTATAGTGCACAATGAAGTAGTGATGCACATGCGTTTCCTTCTTTATTTATCGATTTTTTTCAGCTTCTCGGAAGTTTTTTTTTGTAATGATAGTAAACAGAATATGTTTGGGTTTTGGCCTGTTTATTGAACCACAAAAGACAGTTGGTAATGACCCCTGTGCTCTAGGTCTAGGACATTGATATAGCGATGGGTATTTTCCACTGATTCTAATGTTTTATAGACCAAACAGATTCTTTGTTAATTGAGAAAATATATTTCACATTAATCATACAGCAGCCCTGTTTCTGATACTAATTTACAGCCAGATGGCCACAATGCGGGCTTAATATCAAACCTCAGTATGTTTTGAGTGCTAATTGAATAGTGTCTGACACCGTATACTATGGTGTGAATAACTTTTATTTAGCTTTAGATTGCGAGAGTAGAGATACATAAATCAGACAAGGGCACTCATATGTCACCTGACTGTTGTAATTATTACTACATTTGGTAAGAGAGATTTTTATGACCTCGGATGGCACCAGGTTCCTTTGGCTCGCTCAGAGGGAAACCTTCTTGAGCTGATGGAGACTGTGTGTGAGAGGATGGGGGACTACGGCGAGAGCACAGATTCTTCCACAGACAGGAAATCCTACATTAGGATAAGGCCTCGGAGTGGTGAGGCCATGGACCTCTCAGAGGCCACGCTGGATTCCAGAGTTACAGGCAGTTTACAATTTGCAGTAAGTAGAATTTATCAACAAATTAATCTTAAATGCACCATTATATGTTTGCATTGTCCTGCTATTATTATTCAATCTTATGGGTTTTTTTATGCAACCCACAGCCAAAATATGTAAAACAATCAGTGATGTGTGCAGCTTGTAATCTTATTTTTCCAAACGTATTCCTGCAGTGTGAAACAACTGTTGAGCAGCATGAAGATGAAGTCATTGAATTCTTCGCTCATGAGACAGAAAATGTCAAAGACAAACTCTGCAGCAAGAGGACAGGTGTGTTTAATACTCAACATGCAGAATGTATTTTAAAGTCGTACACGCTATTACACATTTATGTTATGTTGTTTCCTTCCAGCGACTGTATTTCAATTAATTGTTTACTTATTCTGTGTGCCCTGCAGACCTCTGTGACCACGCTCTGAAAATGTCCCACGATGAACTTTGATATCATCTCGCCACGGCTGCTGTCTCTTCTCAGCCGGAGTGTACTGTTTTCAGTTGTCTCTTTATCATCGGGTTCGCCATGGCAGTAATAAGAGATGTATACAAATTATTATGTAAGATAATAGAAAATCCCCCTGAAGATACTTCTTGTTCCTGTGATCTCTGACAATTTAAGGACCCGTTTCCCAGTTTAGCTGCATCTCTTTGGACTATCTTGTCACTTGTTTATATACTGTAAGTTATTTTTTTTCTCAATATTCTGCGTGTCATATAAAAGCCTTAAATTGCTCTTCATATAAAATGGAAACTGTAAAAAAAGTTAAACTTCTCAGTGTGTACAGGATTTCTTACAGGATTAATTGTGTATACACAGTCAACATTCTAATTTAAGACACAGTTCACAGAGATCAGGTTTAAATGTGGTCACATGGTCCTTAAGTCCATTTTAAGTTGCATTGATATCGTCTTTCTCAAAGCCAGTGATGTCATTAGTGGTTTTTATTCATAGTGAATGGATCACCACACTGCCCGCTCACCAATGAAAGCAATTTGATGCATAATTATACTTTCAGTTCTATTTTTAGTTTGTAATGATCACCACTTTGTATTTAACTGTCTAAGTTAACAGGAATAATTTGTTCTGGTTGAATATTTCATTAGGTAAAAATTAAAAACACATTATGTAAGATCAGAAATGAAGATGATTTGAGTGGAATTAGTTTCCATGTTGTGGTGACGGATGCCTTTATTGCTGAACAAATGTAACGTTGCACTCTTCAAACATTGATCCTGTTTCCCCATTAGCCCTGTGGTATTGTTACTCTTAATGTAAAGATGAATTGCAGTTTAGAAAACGGTGTGTTGATGAATTGAATTTAAAGCAAAGCCAAAAAATGTAAGGACAGAAGAATCTTTCTAAAGTTCTGAACAATTCTCCAACCACTGCCTTGTCTAAAAGTATGAATTGAAGCTTAACTTTGAAGACTTAAGCAGCATCTACACTTTACAACACTCCGAAAGACTCCTTTTGGTCTAACACATTTTTTAATTGTAAATAGGCTGACGTGTTTGGGTAAATGTCAACTCATTGTTCCCGAAAAGGTCTACTTTCCCTCCATGCTGCCCTGCTGACCCTGAGCAGAAAATAGCTTTATATCTAAGATATAACAATAGTTGATAGCTTCAAGAGTAGGCAAATGACTACTCTACTTTTCAATAAATATTACATCTGCGATCCCGTGGACTTATGGTTTTGATTAAAGCATTTTGTTTTTACTTTTGAGCGTCAAGAGTAAAGTTCAGTTTTAGTCCGTCTAGTAAAACTGAACTCCAGTGGAATATGCCTACTATGAACTATTCATACACTCTGTCATATTCATTGAATGTATTTTAACTCTAAATCTGTCCTGTACACATTACATCTATTGCATCTGTCCATCCTGGAGAGGGATCCTCCTCTGTTGCTCTCCTGAAGGTTTCTTCCCTTTTTTCCCCCTGAAGGGTTATTTGGGAGTTTTTCCTGATTCGATGTGAGGTTTTGGGGCAGGGATGTCTATGTGTACAGATTGTAAAGCACTCCGAGACAAATTTGTATTTTGTGAAATTGGGCTATACAAATAAACTGAATTGAATTGAACACCACTTGAGGGCACTGTCATCCACAATATGATAGTTGAGTCTGATTAAAGAAGCATACTTGGTTGTAAAGTCCTCATGCTGTACTGCTGATTTAGAATTAAAGTATTTTTGGTATGATTAATTGTTTTATGTAAGAAAAAAAATTCTCGCATGAATATTTTTCTGATATTTCCTTTTTTATAAATAAATCCTCAGTTATTTTTTTGTCTTTATTCAATAGAGATAAATCAGAATGATCACTAAAATACGTCATTCCAGTACATTCAGATGTTTGACTAACAAGTCCCACACCAAGCTGACAGATAATCAAAACCGGCAATGAGTTACACCTTTATGATGTTTCTGACCCATTGTTTTTTATTCATTTTTTGCATTTTTGACACCAATTATGTTTGAGTAATGTTACGCAAATATTCAAAGGGCTCTGTTGTCAAATGGCTTTCTTTGAGAGGAGAGGACACATACAGTAGCTGATCATTTATTAAGTAATATTTGTATTTAGAATAATGGTCTGCCGGACAAAAAAAGAAAATATTGAATTTTAGGTGGAAAAAGCATCACGTAATTTAAAAACTGCATAGCAAAAGAAGTTTAAAAGACTTTTTTAACATCTCAATCATCACTAGAGTTCAGTTGAAAAACGTAATCTTCCTCAGTAGATTTTTCTTAAGGACTTGTGTTATCAGTGAAAGTTCATTCTTGACATTCGTAAAGAGTGAAAGTTCATTCTTGACATTCGTAAAGAGCAGATAACAAAACAACCTTCCAACTTTCCACAGCATGTTGTCAATGCAATCCATTATTTTATTTACTTAAAATGCAGAATAATTAATTAGTTTTTTGTAAAAAATATCACTACACCATGAAATCACTCCCAATAATGATTTCTTTATTATAACCTCTTCCATGATTTCACAGCCTATTGTTTCCCTTAACCTCTCTGAAAACAGTGGAAATATTTGGGGAAAAGTTATGACAAGGTCTGCTTTACAACAAAATATTTAAAGATTTCCCTGATGCCGCATTTCGATATCAACAGTAAATGTATTATTTCTTATCCATTAAAAATAAAAGCTCCAAGATAACGCTGAAACTATAAAATACATTAATTATCAGCGCATTATTAGGCACAATACCAATGTACAGTGTATGCATTTGATAAATATTTAATCACATGAATTGGAACAATGTTTATCCAGTTGACTCACTTTCAATCAGTGTTTCTGAGACCGCTGAGGGCATGAAATCAACCTGCTCGTTTTCTTCTCTCTCTGTTTCCGCCATTTTCGCTGCCCTTGTTTTATTCGTCGCCTCCACCTGACAGTCCTCCCTCTGACTAGACACGTGTGTGACGCTCTCGTCTCCATCACTATCTCCCTCTCCTGCAGTTTCATCTTTTACTTCAGCATCGCAGCAACGCTCACCCTCCGTCTGAAACTCCTCGTCGTTCCCTGCCATACTTTTCTGTCCAGGTTGCGTTTCCTCAACCTCGCCCTCGTCTGCAACAATAATGGTGTCCCCAGAGCCGTGGCTGCTGGTGCTGCTGCAGGACAGTGTGTCTTCTTTAGTATGTCCGCCTGGCTCTTCATCACATGAATCCTCCTGGATTTGTCCAAACTCATCATCCTCAACACTTTCTTCTGTTGAAACTGCACGTTGTCCTGCTCCATCAAAGACTATCTTCTCAGAATCCATGCCTGCAACCACACCCAGACAGCGCATGCCCTCCCCTACACTCTCTGGATCCCACAGCTCACTCACTTCCTCCTCTTCATTCTCAGAGTCTGGCGCTGTATGTTTCCGAATGCGATTCACCGCATCCCACAGGGCCATGGGATACTGGGGCTCTTCTTTGAGGTCTAATTCAGGGTCAACATCTCCACCTTCCTCTTGAGGAGGAGGAGTTGAAGAGCTGGAAGGTAGGACTGGGGGAGAATCAGTGCAAGAGGAAGATGGGAACTGAAAGGATTCCTCACAAGAGTCCAGGTAAATAAAAAAAGGGTCTGTTTCATGGATGCCAGCAGCAGGATCAGCTTCAGGATTTAGAGCTGCGGGACTGGCTGAGGGCAGAAGAGAAACAAACTCTGCCTCTGACTCGTTAGATGTGTGGAGGAAAAGAAAGGTCACAGGGTGAGAGCACATCCAAAGGTGATTGAAACACCTCGCAGTCTGATTCTGACGATGAGGGAGGAGATGAGTGAGAGAGTTCTGTCTGAGGTTCAATGTCCTGCAAAATGTCTTTGTCTCTTTGAGTTTGAGTGTCTGTGGATAGTTGCTGGTCCTCATCAGCTCCTTTTTTTGATTGCTTCTCAGTCATGAAAGTCTCTTCTTCATTATCATATTGTTGCTGCAGATTGTTGACCCCTGTTTGAGTTTGAGTGTCGGACACCTTTTCTTGAGATATTGTCTGTTCCAAAAAATCTGAAGGATCCTCTTTGTCTTCTTTTGGTCCCTGCTCTACCATCACATAGCTCTCTTTTACACAAGCAACTTCCTCTGCTTGGACACATTCATATTGTTGCTGCAAAATGTCAACCTCTTTGGCATCTTCTATATTAAGAGTCTTTTCCATAGTGTGGTCTATGGGATCCTTATCGGCTTCTTTTGTGTGTTGCTCATCAGTGACATTGTTCTTTTTTACACAAGCAGCATTGTCTGGTTGGCCACTTGCACCCGACACCCGCTCCTCTGTCATGTCTTTGGCAAAGGCTTCACTGATCTCATTGTTTATTACATGTGATGTTTCACCCTCTTCATCATGGTCCTCAACAACAATAAAATCAAGAGAAGAATGCCTTGGGGATTGGTCTGTATGGAGGGTGGAGGGTGTTGATCCAGAATGAAGAAGTGGTGGGGTGTGAGGCAGAGATGAGGTCTCAAGGTGAGGAGCCACGTTTTCTGCAGAATTGAGGGCAATCAACTCTGTATCAGGACTTTCCTCTTTGTTTGATTCTGAGATGTGCAAGAGAGGCGTACGGTCAGAACCCGAGGGCCAGCCACAAAGGGCAAGGGAAGGTGACAATGAAGAAGAATCCGAAAGATTGGTTGGTGGACTGAGACACTGGGAGTGGTGAGACGAAGTATCATTTTCTTCCTGCTCAGTTGAACCCTCTTCACTGGCGGGTTTGAGCAGAGGATGTTCATTTATTTCTAGTTCAGGTGAAGTTTTTATGTCAGTTTTGAGTTGAGAGACAATGTCTTTCTCTTCAGACATATTAGACACGTGATCCTGATGTACTGCAACATCCCCACCACCTTCATTTGCCGCATGATCTTTGGTCTCGTCATTCTCTTGCAAACACACAGCATTCTCAGTTTGGCCAACCTCTACCTGACTCTGTAATTGCTCCTCGTTGCTTGTGTCCTCTTGCATTTGTTCAAATGCATCCTCAATGTCGTTATCTTTGATTGGAGCGGGTTCAACCTCCCAGTCCAGAAGTGACGCTGCATCTTCAGGTTGCTGCTTAGCGATGCAGTCATGCAGATGGATTCCTAGGATCCGTTCAGCTCGCTCCTCCAACATTTCCCTTTCAGAAACTGGAGATGAGGACATGCAGCAGGAAGAGATTTCACTTTGTCCCTCGTGTGCCTTTTTCTCCATAAGATCTGAGTCTAGTTTGGTCTCAGGCTTTTCATGAATGCGTTGGGGGTCTGTTTCTGTGTTTTGGTCAGTGGTCTCTTCCTGATTCAGACTGTTTGATTGGACACACTCAGGAGAGACCGTCGTCTGAGTATCAAGTTGACTGTGTTTGGTGTGTAAATAGTGAACATGCTCTTTCTTGAGAGATGGAATCAGCTCCATTTTAACAACAACACAGGTTGTGTTGATAACCAGAAGACCCATATTGTCCTTAGATTCTGTGTCTGGCTTGATGTCCAGTCTTCTTACTTCAACTTCAATTGAGTGATTTTTTATTTCTTGGTCTTGCAGAACATCTGATTCTCCTTCCTCGCTGTTCGCTTTCAAACTCTCAGTTTCAGCCCTGCTTGTAATACTCGGCTCCCTCCACAGAGGATATTTCACAGCCACTGCATGCACTGGCTGAGCAACCATTCTGGTTGTAGAATCAGCATTACTTGTATTTACCTTTTCTGGGGACACAATATCAGTCTCTGCCGTTTCTGATAAATTAACCTTAAACATCTCACTTTCTATGCAGGTTGTTGTTTCCTTCTCTTTGGCTTTGACGTTCCTCCCATGAGAAGCATTTTGCGGTTCTGTGAGTGTTGGTGCTCTGAAATCTACCTCATCTGCAAGTTTGTGACTTTGATTAAAGCCACTACTGCCCCTTAGACATATCGTAAAACCTCCTAATACTGTGTTTGTTTGTAAAGTACTAGGTGGCAGAGATGGCGTCTCTGTGGTGTCTGCTATTCGAGACACCAAGCAGAATATGGTCATTCCACCTGACTTTCTGAACTCCCTTCCTTCAATGACTTTGGGGGACAGTTCCTCATTTATCTTTTTATTCTCAACTGTTTGTAACACTTGTGGCTGTTGCTCATACAACACACCCTCACGCTCTATGTGTTTTTCCTGGATACTAAAAGGTATACTTCCCTGTAAAGCATCTGTTTCCTGTCGTCTGTGCGTTAGTCTTTCAAGCGATAGGAAGCCTTTTCGGTTCCCATCTGGTTTTGTAAACTCCTCTTTCTCTCCTTTTTTGTGATCGCACAGATCTGCAGACACACCCTGATTTCTCAGTTTGGGCTGTGACCAGTTGGTTTGTCTCTTACCTTTCTGCTCCCAGCTGGTGTCACAGTGGTGCAGTACAGGTGAGCCTTTATGTGGGCTCTCATAGGGAGGGGGAGCAATATAGCCAGGAGGTTGGCTGAACATCCTCCGTTGGTAGTCAGACTTTTCTTTCATGTCCAGCATGTGGCTGGTGTCAGTGGCAGGAGTTTGTGATGGATAATTGGTCGGAGCTTGCTGCCTGCCTCCTCTAGCACACCCCAGTCCTGATTCTCTGATGCTTGCAGATTGTCTGACCTGTTGCAGCGCTGCCAGTCGAGGATCTGTTCCACTCCTGCTGTCCCTCTCTGGAGGCCAGCCGCTCTCCAGCAGCCCCTGAGAGGCGCCCCTCAACTCTGCCTCTATACGTCTCCTCCTCGGAAGTGAATGACTGTATCGAGCTGCCCAAGCCTCCAGCTCGCGATAGCTGCTGTCGCTCCTCTTAGCAGAAACGTCCCTGTAGCGGACAGGACCAGAGTGGTCCCACCTCCTCTGCCACCGCTCCCTCAGAAAGCCCCTCTCATATTCTCTCGCTGCACTCTGAGCTGCTGTCCACTCTCTGTCTCCTGGGTCCTGGTGCTGCTTGTGACGGTCTAGAATAAAAGGGAAGTGAGAGGAAGAAGGGGCGGCCGGCTCTTGGTCTGTCCAGTTAGTGTACTCCTGTGGAGCCCCTCCTGTCCTTGATCCTGGTACACTCCAGTATCTGGACTCCCTGGCTTGATCCTGCTGCTCGCCATAGTACAGTGGGGAATGAGGTACCTGATGTCTGTCATGGTAGCTGGGGGAGAAATGAAAAATATGTTAAAAACATTTTTGACATCACATTTAATATTTGTATGTGTTGAAAAAGATCTACTCATGACAAGTTGCTTCTTTTAGCATCTTTGTATTGCATCACTATGGTACCATGCTGATGTCCAAGAACTGAAATAAGTTTATCAAACAAGCAAAAAGAAGGCAACACACTGTCATCTCATGCTTACAGTGATTCAAATAGCACTGGACTCACCTATGTGTACAGTTTCTCCCAGGAACAGTACCAAATTTGGAGTATAGAGGTGACTGTCCCTGATTCTCGGACCAGAACTCCATCTTCTGGATGAAACATAAAAAGGATCATATATTTAACGATCACTATGTTCTTAACATGCATAAGATCGAGACTCAAAAGCATATTTTAGCGTTGAATATAATGCTATATATACACAGTATATATATATATATATATATAAAAAAATCTTACCTGCAATTTAGATAAAACATACCTTTTCAGATTATAGTCCTTGCTGCTCATGAGGTGATGTGAGGTCTAACGAAGTCACAACTTGACAACTTCTTTTAAAAGGACCATAGTTGTCAGTCCCCCTCCCACTCCCTCCCCCCCCCCCCCACACACACACTCCCCTGTCACTGTAGCCCATCCTCCTCTCGTCCAGTCAACATGTCCAAATACCAATGAGGAATTTTTTAGCAGTTTTTAGAATGAACATCTTGAGCTGCATCATTCCTCTTTACAGTCATACAAACAAATGTAACGTTTTTTGACATGTTTTCCACATGTATAAAACAAACAATTTAGTTAAGAAAGAGACAGTCAACTGTAACATTTTGGAATTGACTGGTTTCCTATCATCTCATAAGGCACCCAGGTCAACATCGCCACTAACTTATAATTATAAATAATAATCCTGAATGACCACAAAATGAGTGATCTGCACTTTGCATGACACCCGTGACACCCGGCGTGATGGCAGCCAGGCTCTACACTGAGATATGGATCTGTTGTTTTGTCGGCTGAACTGTAGCAGAGGGAGAGACGGGCAGCGGACGGGTTGTCTCCCTTTCTTTGAAACTCTCCAGCGTAACAAACAGGCTTTCCTTCTCTGAACAGAAAGTCTGTACATCAGCAGAGAGCAGGAGAGAGGGGATGAAGTACGTACAGACAGCAGGCTGCATGGAGGGCAATATGTTGATGTTGACAGAATAGTTGGGCAGGGGTTGAACTTTGTTTACTAATTTGCGTCTGTCCAGATTGAGCTGAATGCACAGAAAACAGAAATGTGAATGAATCCACAATGACGGCATCCATGATCACTGAGAACATCCGTTTTTGCATTGTTCTAAGCTTTGAAGCTGCTGGTAAATAAAAGTGTGACAGACTCCATCACCTTGTGTGGAGGGAGGTCTGGTGTTACTTTGACTTAAAGGCCACAAAAACATAAACATAAAAAACAAATGTCATGACAATATTAGCAAGAACAAAAAACATTTAAAAAGTGTATCAATTAAACTAAATTAATCTGCTTCATCAGGATTGTGTGGGTGTGGTTTGATCCAATTTGATGGACAACAGCCTAGGAACATACAATTGGCAAGCAATCCCAAAGATGTCATCACATTTAAATATAATGTTGCTGAACCCTCATTGGTGCATGCAGGATGTAAAGACACCTTGTTCCAACAGAGCCCCGCCTACTTTGAACCAGTCAGAGGACAACATACAAAAACAGACACAAAATAAACAAAACTGGCAGACATCCCTTTCCCAGGAACTCACATCGGATCAGGAAAAAGTCCCCAAAAACCCTTTCACAGAAAAAAAAGGGAAGAAACTTCAGGAGAGCAACAGAGGAGGATCCCTCTCCCCGGATGGACAGAAGTAATAGATGTCATGTGTACAGTAGGAAACATTACAGAGGTACAACACAGTGAATGAGTATGACAGAGTGTATGAATAGTTGGTAGTAGGCATGGACCACGATCCAGACCTGCATGATCCATCAGGCAGATGGAGGTAGAGAGGAGGAGTGGGCGGGGCATCAGCAGGGCCATGGCATCAGACCCAGCCAGGTCCAATGGACCCTATGAGTCACAAAGACTCCGGGGAGGAAGCAGAGTTAATAATGTGCAATGGAGAGATGAAAATTCATCCATAAGTAGAGAGAAGAGGAGAGAGGTCAAGCTCCTTTACGTGGAGGAAGACCAACAGAGTAAGCACACTGCTTCCAAAAGAGCGGACCACCATCAAAGGTACACTGGGCCTTCATCAAATAATCTGCAATACGCCTGGCACGATCCACCAGAGTGCTCACCTGCTCCTGCACCAGAGAGGCCCCCTGTCCGTTTCCAAATGGTTCTTGATGAACAATTGTTATGTCTTCAAAAATAAAATAATTCTATTGACCACAACACATTTGTTTTTCTTATATTGTTAACCTAAGGTATGTTATGAGTTAAGGTTGAGGAAATATGATCCAATCTGGCAAACAAAATACTGTGGTCACAACCGAGTGCAGTCACAGGCAGTAAAGTATATTAACTAACATGTTATGATACTGATTGGTTTAATGTATGTCCAATGTTATCAATCATCAACTCTGGAATCAATATGATCAGTATTATGCATTGTACAAAGAAATATAGAATTTAGATTGTTATGAATGGTATCAATTTAACTTAAAAATGTGCTAAAAATGTCATTTTTATTGATATAATTGTGAAAACCTTTAAATATTTGGAAAAATACTCTTTAGAGAAGGGAAGGAAACACAATTCTAACTTCAATTACGTTTCAGTATTGACAATTTGCATCTTTTAACAGTGTGGTGCAGTCTGCAATATGTAGCATGACTAACATATTTTGACAAAGAAGAGTTGTATAAAACTTTATAAAAACCTTTTATCTCATATTGCTGATTTGAGTGATAAAAGAGGCTCTCAGAACGGTATCTTATGTTCTCACTTTTAAGTAAACCGGCAACTAAAGATAATGTACAGTGAATCTACCAATTATTTACTTGGTCAATTGAAAAATGTGAATCACATTAATCCAAGTGGATATCCTCAAATTGCTTAATTTCTCTGTATCAGTCTAAAACAAAACCATATTTAATGGCTAAAAGATGTGTGAAGCAGAAACTGTGAAATGTTTTCCAATTCTGCTTAATAGGTAATGCACATAAACAATTGGAAAAATAACTTGTATAATTTAAAATAAAATGTTTCATCTGTATCTATGCATCAATGATACAATCTAAAACACAAAACACCATCATGTTCCAGGTTTATTTAAAAACAGAAGAAAATAAGTTGGTCTCCTCACCCGTTGGGAAAACAAAATGTAAGCACAAAGACATAAATATTTTTCACACAACTTTACATCAATGACAAAGATGATTTAACAGCTATATAAAGTGTAGAGTCGAGTACAGATATGTTAAATAAAGCTCTTGATTTCTGCTCGTCAGTCTTTATAGAACACAAGAACATGAAATTTCCAACAGACAAAAAAAAAGTAATGTGTTCAATTTGAAAAGAAAAATAATGTCTTCATACGTCTGCTAGTGTTGGATTACGTAACAGTTTTCTCAGTCGATAATAACTGTTGGGTCGAGAGCACAGACACACTCAACTCAATATACAGTCATTCAACCAGAGACGGAACACCTCCAGACCTCTTGATTATTTGAAGCTATTGAAAAATAAATAATTATTTTCATCATACAAATGAAAGTAGTATTACATCCTTAACTTAACCCCCCCCTCCCCACTCAGGCCTCAATATGTGCAAACTGCAAGAGTTAAAAAAGGTAGCACTTTAAACAAGGACCATACAAACAAACAATTAAGTGTTTTGAATTGAGCACTTCAGGAAAAGTGCATACGGTGTGACACAGTTATGATTTTAAAATTACAGGATGAATTGGAGAAGGTCCATGGCTGTCTACCACCTCCTGAGGCGGACAATGGATTAACAATGATTTCAATATTGTTTTGGAATTGTGCAGTAATGGGATAAAAAAAAGAAACCGTGGTCCTGACACCAAAGGAATATTTTTGGTACTAAATCACAATTCTAATCATATTTGGTACTGTCCCAATACAAAACACTTTATTTTAGCCTCTCAAGATAAAATACTGAGCCGAGACAGATGTAATGTAGGAATGAAAATCAATTTGCAGTGAAATGAGATCTACTGCATATTTGTCTTTTAGAAACATTCGTTCTTGTCACATCTTCCTCACAGAAATATCATGTTTGCAATGATACTGGGCAGAAATTATGCATTGTCACAACAAACGGCACAATTCATGCTTTGAGTTCAAGCAGAAAACGCCGCTTTAGCATTTAGACATTGCTAGTCCATTTGTATACACCACACAGCGTGTTTCCTTTAAGACAAATACATATGTCAACATAGTGGGGTTCGACAGAGTCTTGGCCATTTGGGCACCAGTCACTTGATGAAATAGCCACAGTTCAGATGGATTGTTGATTGTTTCTTTCTTTCATCAAAATCAACCACAAAATATCTCCAAGCTGCCCAAAGTGCACCTGCAAAGAGACGAGGAATTATTATCAACGTTTCCTGGTATGAAAAGGCAGACAGCTTTGTTTGGGGTAGAATATGTCCACACAGATGCACAACAAACACAGAAAACAAACGCCGGAGGAATGCATAGTTAAAACTTTGTTCCAAAAAGAATAAAAATAAGAACAATAACTATGACTGTGAGAATCAAAATGACCAGCATCTTTCTGTTTTTCTTCTGATACTGTTCTGCCTGCAAAGAAGAAAAAGAACAAATAAAAAGTAAGACATTGCATTTCATTTGCTTTTCAATTTAATTAATAAAAAAGGCAAACCATTCAGTTGCTTATCATCGTGCAACAAATTGAGTCATAACATAATTGTGTCTTGTAGCATGCTGAAAGCTGCGTTTTGTTGCGTTACCTTTTGTAACTGTTTAAGTCCATCATCCGTTTTCACACAAGCCTGCTCCACGTTGAAGTCAATTCTGTCAAGAACGGTGCCCTAGATGGAGAAGAGGAGGGACTTTTGTTAGCAGAGGAACATTTCAGTTGTAGAGTCTTCATTTCAAACAAGAGGAATGCATGTTAGTTGTTTGGTGTAGAACTGCCACAAAACTAAATCACTCAATCACGCTGTGTTGATACAAATGCAACATATAAAATGTATAAAATATAAAAGGATACTTTACATTTTGGAGACATTAGGGTAACTCACTAACAACCACACGCTTTTATGTGAAAGACCAGAACTTTTTTCTTGGGAACCCAAGTGACTAGACTTATGCCATAATTATGAATAGAGTCCAACTAACAATGTCTTAACCCTCCTGTTACCTTAGGGTCAATTTGACCCCATTCATTGTTTAACCCTCCTGTTACCTTTATATTTACTGACATATTTTACCATTGGGGTCAATTTGACCCCAGAAATTAAAACCTCCAGAAAATTATTAGAATTAATATTGTTTTCCAAGTTTAAGTGTGAGGTACTTTATGTTTGTTTGTTGACTACCTAAATAGCCCTTTAAATATATAAAAAAGTTGATATTTCTTATATGTTTGAGACAGTGAAAAACAGCCTGGGGTCAAATTGACCCGAAAGAACACCGACATTAAACATTGAATGGGGTCAAATTGACCCTAAGGTAACAGGAGGGTTAAGCGTGTCAGGACCGACTCAAATACCTGTTCCACCACCATTCCAGCCAAGTCCCTGAAAATCTCATTCAGATCTGAGATGGACTGCACTATCTGTCGGATCTCCTTCTCTCGTTCTTCCACCATGACACTGTTCTGGCCAACCAGCATCAGCTGATCGTCTGTGAAACCCTGCAGTGAAAAATAATAAGTAGGTTATTGATTATTACTCCAAAAGCAACAACACATGTACCGGTTTACACTACTTCAGACCAAAGTACAGATAAATTTTTATTTGATGTCAAAATGTAAAAGAAAAACAAGTAATTATTCCACTCCGTAGATTTTACCACGCAACCTTGATAGCAAAGGCAAACAGATATCAACCTGCACATCAACCTGCACAGCACCCGCTGCCCTTGAAAATGTTCAGCGATGGGTTTAAGTGAATAAGTCAATGGACTTAACTTTATTTTTATTTTTTGATGGAACACGAGTCATTTGATTCATTTTCCAATTTCACTGGTATGTGTTGGTAGATATCCTCCTGTCCTGTCTTCAAGTAGGGATTAATATGTGACTAAAAAATGAAAATGTATTACAGTATGTCCAAAAGTTAAATAAAAATGTACATAACTCAGTGGAACCTGCAACAACAAGTAGTGCACATCGAAACTGCGTTTGTTTTCTCGTCTATAATCAAGTTTATAAAAAGATGAAGTTGTGCTTTCTTTATTGTAATACGCACACACACACTATATATATATATATATAATATGACGCCTGAGCCAAAAGAAATGGTGATGGATTTTTTAAAAGCTGGTCACCTTGTCATATACACCCAATTCTTCATCCGCTTCCATTAATGGTCCAGAGTCAAAAAAGTGCTTTGATCGCTCCTCACGATTCTTCATACCTGGGATAAAAATAAATGACATGATGTTTAGATGGCATGCAAATATCTTAAAGATAAGATAAAAGAGACCTGAGTGATGAAAAGCAACAGTGATATTAAGAATTCAAGAAGGCGAGTCCCAGCTTCACTGCAGTCCTTACGCTTAAGGTAGCCGGACTGTGTGTGCCTGAAATTGGTGGACAGCTCCTGCAGGCTCTGTGCCAGGGATGAGATCACGTTTCTCAATAGCCTCTCCTCCTGCTCGGTACAGTGACCACAACAAGACTGCAAGCCCGTCACAGCTCGCTGGCATCGATGAAACATCTGCAAAGAACAGAAACTTTGTGAGCGAACAGAAACAAACTCCATGTTTCATTTTAACATTCAATATTGTCAGATATAGATTGCATTCAATCCCTTAAACTATCAGAGCATAGTAGGTCAAGATTCAATACCATACCCTCTTCTGACTTTGTGCTCAAGTAAAAACATGTTTTAGCTATAAAAATATACATCATCTATATTAACTAAACTGGTAAATGATTGTACCTGTGTAATCTCCTGAGTAGTGATTTCTATGGCATGCTCTTCCTCACTACTGTCATCAAGTGTGGGTCGATTCATATGCTTGTCATGGAATACGGCCAAATCCTTCATCTTTTGCCGAACCCGTGTAATTTCATACTGGATCTATAAGGAGAAATCCAATGGTTAAACTGTGACTTCACCAGTTTAAGATTACAGGATTATAACAGCTGCATTTGAGAGCTTTTGTACCAATAAATAGAAATATTTTATTTGTATTGGTCAAACTTTTACAGATAGGTCTTTATATTTATATAATAACCCCATGCGTTTGTTTCACCTCATCAATCCCCTCTATCCATTTAGGGGACAGTTTCTTTGTCACTCCAATGGCTGCTTCAGGATCCAGACTAATTCCTGACACCAAGGCCATTCGATCATCAGCCATCTTAAAACAAACATATTTTTTGATTAAAACATAAGTCAACATGATCATGACGATGGAGAAGCATTGAATGCATCTTATGTACTTTATACACACAGGGAATAAACATTACCTCATCAAGCTCCTAATGGGATCGGCAGACAGCAGATTGGTCCCATCCAATAGATGAAGAAGAAACGGAGAGAAGACAAAAATAACAGAAAGTGAGCCCTGGAAAAAATCTAAAGTGAATATTCACCAACCAAATATGTAATTAATTTGAATGAGACTGATGATGTCTGTACAGCAGGGCCGTTAAAATAAAATCCAAGCATGTGCGTGTTTGTGCATAAGTATAAAACTAGAATGCAAACGCAAAGATAAATCCTACTTCCTCTCCTCTCTGCCCTCATGTTGTGCTGTAATCTTTCATCCTTTACGTCACTTCCGGGAGTGAACGCTGGCGCGTTTAGCTGCCGCTGCTCTCCGGTTGTCTTAACTGTTTTTAATGTGTTGTACGGCGACCTTGAGTGCCTTGAAAGGCGCCTTATAAAATAAATGTATTATTATTATTTATCCAGAAACCAGTTGCACAATAATTCCACTTTAAACATTAGATGAAAGAAGCAGCAAGAATAAAAGAGAGAGAGAGAGAAAAAAGAGAGAATGGCTGATCACCTTCAACATAAAATTAAAATGAGCTTGAAGTTAATATGCCATGATACATTTAAAAGACACTGCCTTGTTTTAGATCATTATGTCTCATGTGTCTTGTTTGAGTCGCCTAATGGCAAAAGTCAGTTATTTTAAAACTGCTTCAGCAAGCGGACTGCACTTTCTAATGGCAAACTAAATAGTTTTAGTTGATCAGTCTGTGGATATGTATACGCAGCATGATTGCACTACTGTAAAATTAAACGAGTGTAACATACTGCTGGACAACTATAACAAACTGCTGCTTTTCTTCAGGTTTTCCCTCTGCTTAAAAAAACATCAGTAATGAATTCATAATTTGGACACTTATAATACCAACATAATAATAATAACAACAACATATTCTCCATGAAATTAGAAGTTTGCAACACGGATGGACATATAATACACAGGGACAATAATCCCAAACATAAACTAAACAGTCAGTTATTTAACTGTAAGTAAGATATTAGACTACAAACATCATTGTTCATGTCACATTTCTTGATCTTCATTTGAGCTACATGACACAGGAGACAGATGTTCTTGTAATTACAGCTCTATTCTAGGATCTGTAGAGATCTTTTACCATACTCTTAAGAATGTACTTTTCTACAAGCCATTGACAGCTAAAGAACTTAATAGTTCTTTAGCTGTCAATGGCTTGTAGAAAAGTATATCATCATGATGGAGACCGATTGGTCGAAAGCCACTAAAGTTTTTCACCATAAAAGACCTGAACAATCAATCCTTGAGCCAAGAAGCTCCCGCCATAACCAAATGGCTGGGCTGGTCCACAATAACTGCGTCATTTACTGACGTAGCTCAAGTAAAGATGCAGGTGACTGACTAATGAATCAGTAAAGTGTTTTTCTCTCAGTTGGAGAAATTACAGACAGTGAATCTGATGAACATCGCAGTTGCACCGTCCTGCACTTTTCCCAGCTCTGGAGGGCCAGGCCACAGCATTACTATTGGATTTCCCATCTCTGTGCCCACTTACTTATCGCTCTGAGGTAAAACCCCAACCTTCACACTGTCTCATACACATTGCACTACGGACAATGTCTGTCCAGGAGCCACAGCCATATAAAAGCTCTCCACTCTGTCGGTGTGTTTGTGTCAGTGAACGATCAGCCTCTCAAAGCCATCAGCAAAAGGCAGATGAAAGACATTTGACCAGAGGATAAATAAATGAAGGTTAGAGGAAGTCAAGTTCAGTGGGTGAAATTCAGCAGCATATTTTGGGAAATGTATCCTAACCTGGTGGGCCATCCTTGTGTTTAGTGACTATGGGTGTACAGGTTTTCAGTAATACATCTACCTCAGGGAGCATCCAACTGGTTAACATTTTCTCAACTGAGTGTGAATGGTCATGCACACACTGCAGCTGCTTGCTGTTCATCCTGCACCCGGCAGTATGCACAGCTCACCGTACGTCTCGAGTCTTCTACGAGAGACGTTCGGTGAACTCCAGCACAAACACTAGAGAGCTGTAAACTGTTCATTCTCACGCTTCAAAAATGTGTTGCGGACACAGCCTTGACTACCGTGTGATTCGTAGTATTACAAACCACAATGGGAATGACAGTGCACATGCAAATAATGACAATATGTTATATAGGGGTGCGCTGATCATATCTGCTGGATTTGTATCAGCCCTAGCTCTCTGCTTTATAACATGGATTGGGTATTTGGACAGATTTGAGCAACATTAAATAGTTTCTTTGTCAATGTCATACATTTTCATAATCTATCCGCTAAAGATAGACAACTCAATGATTATTTGTATTTCTGAATGACAAGCGGTAGTTTCCAGGATTCTTCCACAGCTTGAGTTTGTGTCATACATATTAATAAGTTAATAAGTATTGAAGAACACCAGCTATATTCAAGCGGAACAATGAATTACAAGTTACAGGCACACTTACATCTAGATTAGGTCAAATGTCTATGTAGTAACCATAGCACATGCACATCACCTTATCTACACCATTACACTTTACAGACGTATCTTTTACCTTAGAAATGGGGAATACCAAGTAAAACATAGCTTTAATTTTCATTGTTTACGTGTGCTGTAGACATTAAGCTGTTAGCAGCTTAACAATATTGCCTGCACCCCCCTTTCCAATCCTCCATCACCCCCCTGAGCCAGATAAAGCACTGAGTCCCGAGGTGAATCACTATCGGCGTATAAATCCTCGTAACGACGAGCATCTCCTAACAGCACTCACATGAATCTAGTAACGCTGACTAGCTGACTGGCTATATGACACACACAGTAAAATGTCAAAACGATGCAGACCACTCACCGCAGCATTGCTACGTGTACTCAGGCGGGGGTCGTATGTACTCACTTGCTCAGCCAATATCTGCCGGTTTTGGATTGAATTGTTCCGCATTAACAAGAAGGCATCGGTCAGACGCCGAGTGGCCATGACTGCCTTGTTTGATATATGTATATATAATTAACGCTGGATAAAATGCGGATCAGGTGTTTTTATTAAAGTATGCCAACTGCCGCTGACCAGCTACCAACACCGCTAGCTTTAGCTTTAGCTTTGCCTGCGACGAAAGACGAGGAACGCTCGCGATACAGCGCTGCAGCGGACACAACACGACCTGATCACACTTATCTGTCAGGCATCTCTCATGCTTATTTAAAAAAAAGAGAAACGTGACCGTGGGGTTCTTCTCAAATTTCGGAATTTAACGTTGGATTAGTAACGTTATTCCGCTTTAGGCAGCTACGGAAGTGGGAAAACGTAAACACCTGCGTGAAGAGCTTCTTCATCTACTTATTTACTGCGGCTGTTAATTGTAACTGAAGCCCTCTACCGCCGCCTACCGCCTCGGTTCTTGACCTTTGGAAACCGAAGTTTGACGTAACAATTTACGGTCATCAACAGATGAAGTTTACTCAATTGTAATGATGGATCCGTTGACTTGTGAGCTCAGCATCTATTATGATTGCATTCTTAGCACTTGAAGGACTTCTTGTCATGTTAAAGGCAAAGCCCCCTCTTATTATAACATTTGGTTTTGCTTGTTTTCACATAACTTGGATTTTTTAGCTCACTGTGAAAAACACTGTATGCACAGAGTTTAACACTATAAAGCTGTTTTCAAATGAATCTGCTGAAGGGAGTCGTGTTAATGCTCATCTTAAATCTGAGTTCAAGACATAACGCTACGTGTAAAAGCATGATGGGTGAAATCCCAACTAAAGCTTGGTAGCATATCGTGGTCCATTACGCAATTGTGAAATCTAAAACCTCAAATGCACATGAAGTATAGGCGACACCTTGAGTCCAGTAGGCTACTTGAACTTAATTTGCATTTTTTTGTTAAATCTTTTTTTAAACAAATAATGGCCTTTTTCGTAGATCCTGGAGGTATGTGAATGTGAATATATGTAATTTGGGATTTTTTAAAGGAGGAAATAAGAAATGTTTGTGTAAGAGTATTTTTTTACACATCATTATAACATGTCTGGAAGGTATTTTTACGCAGCTACAGTAATTAAACATAATGTCAAAACCCTACTTACTTCCTGAAGAAGACTGTAAACAGTAAGTCGACGGGAGTTGACAATAAACACATTTCACATGTGATAAATAAACATGATATGTGATTTCCAGATCCTATGTCAAATGTAAATCATTTTCACATGTTATATAAAAGGAAAAACATAATTTCAGGTGATCACTTTACATATTTCACGTCATTTTGGGACATTACTTTGCTCTATAGATGCACAGTTGAAATATTATTACGCAATTACTAGCACATATTTAATTTGATATATACCACAATGTATTGCAATTACATTATTATATGCATATATGCAAATAAAGTGTCCATTTCATTGAGTCCAAATGATTGGTCTATTTATTCATACTCCTGGTCCTGCATATTTGCATGACTTTTTCCCCCTGAAGGGTTATTTGAGAGTTTTTCCTGATCCTATGTGAGGTTTTTGGACAGGGATGTCCATGTGTACAGATTGTAAAGCACTCTGAGACAAATTTGTAATTTGTGAAATTGGGCTATACAAATAAACTGAATTGAATTGAATTGAATGACTCTGTTCCCTCTTTACATCTTTTCCCCACAATTTACAGTCTCTTGTCTTGATAATTTGATATAAAATAATGGCAATTGGCAACATGACAGTTAATTTAAAATGTTACGGCCTCGTCTGTAAGCTTTTTTTACCCTGCCAATCAGTCCTCTCATAATCAAGGTTGTTAACCTTTCCCTTCAGTCTGGCTGTGTCCCACCTCTCAAGGTTGCCCTCAATCGTCCCCTTCTCAAGAAGCCCACCCTGGACCTGGAGGTTCTAGCCAATTACAGGCCTTTCTCCAACCTGGCCTTCCTGTCCATGGTGTTAGAGAAAGTAGTTGCTTCTCAACTTCAGGACCACTTCAAACACAACAACTTGTTTGACAAATGTCAGTCAGGTTTTCGTTCAGCCCACAGCACTGAAACAGCTTTACTCAAGGTGACGAATGACGACCGATGCAGGATCTCCCTCACTCCTCATCCTCCTGGATCTGACTGCTGCATTTGAAATAGTGGATCACTCTCTCCTCCTAGAGTGCCTCCACACCACCATTGGACTTTCAGACTCTGCACTCAAGTGGTTTCAGTCCTACCTTTTTGGCAGGACTGATTATGTCTCACTGGGAAGATGCAAGTCCAGACTGCTCTCTGTCTCCTGTGGTGTTCTGCAAGGGTTGGTCATCGGCCCATCCTCTTCATTATGTGCATGCTCCCCCTCGGTCGTGTCATCAGCAAACATATATGTCCTTCCACTGTTATGCTGACGACACATCTTTATCTACTACTTTCAAAACTGCCCCAAAGCCCACTGCAGCCATGTCATGTCCCACCGCATGGATGAGCAACAACTTTCTCCAGTTAAACAGGAGCAAACCCGAAGCCATCCTTGTTGGCACTCCACACAAGATTCAGTTATCCTTCATAATTCATCTCACCTTTGACGGTCAGGCCATAGGCTACGCCTCTCTGACCACGTGAGGGCAACACAGACACTGGACTCTTTTAAGACGAGCCTAAACACCTTTTTATTCAGGAAAGCATTTTTTACTTTGTGTTAAATCACTGCCAGCTATTTAGCTATTATATTTTGTTTTTACTGGCTCTGTAGAACTGATATTCTTTTTGAATGAAAATAAATAAAATGCATTATTGTTATTGTTATAATTATAATTATAATTATTTATGAGTTAGTATATAATATTGAAATCATCTAAATATGCTCTTTCGGTCCGTTAACGCGGAAAACCAGAGAACATGGACCTCATTTTGAGGCTTAAAGCATTTAGAAAGTGTGTTAACTTGTTGACACATGCGCACGAGCGTGTGCGTGGCTATTACGTTTCTTTGAGTGCGTACACACGCGTGACGGCACCACTACCTGTAATTATGTCACGAGTAGCTCCTCCTTCTTAATCCTTTCTATCCGCTAATACCGCGACTGACTTTTCCCCACGAGCGCCAGCTGCCGTCAACTTGCATATCAAAGTTCGTGTTGTGAAGCTCCGAGTTTGGGACGCTTTTGATTTAGCTCTGCTGAGGTCCGAGGTGAACATAATTACGGTAAGGAGCCTTTATTAGTGTTCTGCCCTTATCTTGTGTGGATGGCTGAACACCTGTGCAGCATCTAGAGAGCAACAAGTCGTGCTCGTCACTCACTCAGATGGGCTACCTCAAATAAGAGCCCAAACCTGCCCCTTAAAAGATTGGCCTTACTTGACGTTTTGTGAATTGCCTCGGTGTACAGTACTTTTGATTGAGCTGACAGTGCTTTTTATGTGAGATAAGAGACTTGTGCAGAGAAGATAAGTAGACACATGTAGGCTACCAGTACAATTCATATTTCTAAAGGCTGGTGTATTTTCTGCTGGTGACAGTCATACAGTATGAAGGCAGCCTTCACAATAGAGCTTGTTATTATGGTATTAGTCAACATACCGTGTGGGCAAATCCTCGTCTTGTCAGATCTTGTCACAAACGGTTGACATGTCCATGATTATCAGGGTGTCACTAAAAATCAGCATGACACAACTTATGTATTGAATGTGCTACAGTGAGTTTTATTGGTTCTGATTTTAGGATTCGTGAACTTGAAGCCCCAGACTGTCTACATATCTAGAACCAGACACTGTGGTTGATCACTGTCTTCACACACCGTCGTGTTTACTCACTGTTTGCAACCCAAGGAATGGCGTCAAACCAGTTATTGTGACACACCTACTAAACAAAAGAGTACCTCCTTGTTTCTGCAGCCTCTCTTGAGGTTAAAAGGTTGTCCTAGTGTTGTTCTCCTGCATGTCATCTCCGTGACACCCTGTCATTGAATTCTCTTTGCTCTGTCAGCTCTGTCAACATGGCCTCGTCTGACGACACAGAAGGGTCTCTGACTCCCGTGGAATTAATCCAGCTGGAGCATTATATGGAATGTAAGTGGCATCTTCTCACTTAACTTTATTTCAACAGTTATTAATAATACAGGCATGTCAATGCTGCACATAGAACATACATAGACCAGCAGAGGAGGTAGTTTTCTCATTCCTTGGTTTGGGAGAGGGACAAGCAACACAATCTGTCTTTGGAAATCAATAAATATTTATAATTGTGTACAACTGCCTTTATATTTACTTATGACTTCATACGTGTATATAAAGAATACTTATTTCCATTGGTGAAATGTAACTAAGTGCACACAGTGAATTGTTTCCATGTTATGAAAATATCTACTTGTGTTGTGTTGTGAAATGTTTGACTTTTTACTGCACTGCATTTATCTGACAGCTAGATATACTTTGATGACTAGGATTAAAACGACATCAACATGTAATTGGCACATAACATATGTGTAGCAGCTTCCGGGCCACTACCCGTGGGTTTCCCCCAAAGGCTCCAAGGATCAGCCAGGCACCAAGAGGTTTTGTTGAACAACATTTTATTCACACACATAGCAGACCGCAAAACATGCGCCTCTGCTCACTTCGACCTGCTCCACCCTCAACTGGGAGCTTTTATGAGGGCGGCCTCGGCTGCTGACTGATTGCCAATCACCAGCAGCCGAGGCCAAATTAGAGACAGCTGCCACACTCCCCACCACCCGATTTAGGCTGGGGCTCCATCCGGCCTAACCTACTCTCCCTCCCCCCCCCATGAGAGCTTGCTCGGCAGGAGGGGGCTCTGGGGGACCGGGCTCCTGACGTGGGGGCTCTGGGGGACCGGGCTCCGGACGTGGGGGCTCTGGGGTCGACCGGGACGGGGGGACAGGGAGCTGAAGCCCGCCGGGACGGGGAACGGGGCGCTGGGACCGGCCGGGATGGAGACAGAGCCGGGGTTGCTGGCGCCGCCGCCGGGGCCCGGGGTCGGCCTTCCACCGACGGGTCCCAGGGAACAAGGGTTGTCGGTAGCGCCGACGAGACGTGGGAAACCGGGGTCGGCAGCTCCGACGGGTCCTGGACCTCGGGGGTCGGCAGCTCCGACGGGTCCTGGTTCTCGGGGGTCGGCAGCTCCGACGGCTCCTGGGCCTCGGAGGTCGGCAGCTCCGACGGGTACTGGGGCTCCGACGGGTCCTGGACCTCGGAGGTCGGCCTCTTCGACGGCTCCTGGGGCTCGGAGGTCGGCAGCTCCGACGGGTCCTGGACCTCGGAGGTCGGCCTCTTCGACGGCTCCTGGGGCTCGGAGGTCGGCAGCTCCGACGGGTCCTGGGGCTCGGAGGTCGGCAGCTCCGACGGCTCCTGGGGCTCGGAGGTCGGCCACTCCGACGGGTCCTGGAACTCGGGCGTCGGCAGCTCCGACGGGTCCTGGGGAACGGGGTTCAGCCACAGCGCCGGCGGGTCCAGGAGGGCCTTGAGGAACCGGCGGTTCTCCTCCGCCTCTGCCCGCCGCATCTCCTCTATACGGGCCAGCATCTGCCCCAAGCTGTCCAACAGCTCCTCTTCCGGATCTGACTGCATCCCTTCCAGGAGCATTATTCCAGGGGGCCCCACGTTGGGCTCCACTGTAGCAGCTTCCGGGCCACTACCCGTGGGTTTCCCCCAAAGGCTCCAAGGATCAGCCAGGCACCAAGAGGTTTTGTTGAACGACATTTTATTCACACACACAGCAGACCGCAAAACATGCGCCTCTGCTCACTTCGACCTGCTCCACCCTCAACTTGAGTCTTTCATTTTTGGGCAACTTTCTACTTCAACTCCACTACAGTTCAGAAATAAATATACATTTATTTGACTTTGCAAATTAATATTAATATTTGGATAAAAAACATATTAAGAGCTTATTAATGATGTTGTTTGTTATAAAGCAAACAAACCTAGCAGTTGTGCTACAGGCTGGCTACTATTTTAACAGCATGGTGTTATTATTTTTAAGTAAAAATATCTGAAAGGTTTATACAACACAGAAGTTGTGAGAAAAACAATGCATATATCTGTGATGAGTGAAGGTAGAGGAAAAAAGCAAAGACAAGAGAAACAAAAGCACAAAAATCGTTCTAGAATATCCGTCCCTGTGTGCAAAATACAGAACACATCCTGAGAGAGGAGACACAAGTGTGTCCTGATTGAATCAGGTGTGCAGACTTCTCTTATATCTGATTGATCACTGAATTACTTTTATTCCATTACATGACATTTTAGCTGACGCTTTTATCCAAAGCGACTTACAATCCTGTTACATGTATACACCGTAGACGCAGCTACAGCGAGCAACTCGGGGTTAAGTGTCTTGCTCAAGGACACATCGACTAGGGCGGGGATTGAACCTCCAACCTGCTGATTGAAAGACGGACCTGCTTCCCACTGAACCATAGTCGCCCTACTTTAATGAGTTTCCAACTTTCCAACTTGAGAATCTGTCCTTTGAGAGGTCAATCAATGTTCAGAGAGTGAAAGCAGCAGCTGTCACTAGACATCGGTGTTGAAATAAATGATAGAGAAAGTTCCTCAAAACAAAACTGTTCCGTATAGCTCCTCTAAGGACCATTCAGCGTCAACACAAAAACTGAAATAATAGGTGCACGCTTATGCAACACACGTCAAGCTAATACACAATCAAATATAAGAAGCAAAAAAGCTACAAATATTCCGCTGTACAGAGGCTTTGGATGAAATTAAATGGGTATGTAGGCTTTTAGTGTGTGCGTGTGTGTGTGTAGGGGGGGGGGGGGGGCACTGAAAGGATAATACACCCGCTCCTCTCCACCAGCATAGCGCAGAATGAATGTATATACAAACAGTATGTTTATGTCCACAATTCGTGATGAACTCCTGTTTGTTTCCCGTTGTATCTCTCAGTAGCTTTGTGATTAATGTGAGGGACAAATGGTAAATAGACAAAGAGCTAGTTACTAAGATTCTCTGCTCCCAGTTTTACAGGATTTTTCTTTTTATTGGTCTGGTTCGAAACTAATTAATATCTGAAAAAAATTGGAAATAATTGTATTATTTGTTCATGTCCTCTTTGATTTTGAATCCACTTCCTGATGTTCTCTTTGCAGACAGCAGTCTTCGGGTGAAAGATGTGATTAAGGAGTTTCAACCTGGTGGTCGGCTGGTCCAGCACAGCCTTGGAGAGGTGAGTCATGCAACAGATCAATAATACATGTCTCGCTATTATTTAACAGGGTAGTTATTTCCATTTTTTTTCATTTAAGTTTACTTTTACAAATACATTTTTGCACATACTTACCAGTTATATGGAATTAATTAATTAGTCTCTTTTTTCCTTGGTTCCCCAAATGTAATCGTTTTCTTTCCAATCAATTGTGAGGGAAGCATCTTGAAATGACATTTAACCTTGAGTTTCCCGACAATGAGTTTAATTTCTTTCTATAGTATGTGGATGCAGAGGGGTTCTGTCTTTTTCTCAAGACCTACCTAGAGGTGGATGACTTCCCTGCAGATTTCTGCCAACGTCTTTTTCACTATTTTCAACATGTGGAGCATGTTGCGTCCAGCAAGAGCCCTCTGCCCAGAGGAGGTAACGCTATCTGAAAGCCTGATCTCTTTTTACATACAACAATAAGATCCATGGTGTTAGAGGAAACACTTTGCAGTCATGTTTTTAAATCTCAGTAATCTAACAAAGGTTTCCAATTTGGTCAACTGGTTGATTCTGTGTTTCTTTATCTTCAGGTGGGGTCTTTCTTCGCGATGTGTCCTGTTACTTCTCAGTGCTGGAGAAAGGACTGCCACGCGACAAGCTCAAATGTAACGTATTTATTACAAACAGCAGTTTTTTATATAAAGTGCAACTGCATTTCATGTACATGTAACCATTAATGAATAAATATGATGAGCTGGATGATCTGGAAGATCTGAGGAAGTGAACAAAAACAATGGTTGTATTATTGACTGACTGTGTTTTGTTTCTAGTTTCCTTCAAACTTTATGATAAAGACTGCAACAAATTCCTGGACAGCTCTGTAAGTTACTAAAAATCAATGACACTTTTCTCTAACTGCTCTGTGTTTACGACATGTGCCTAAACTCACACAATATTTGCTATGCCTTTTGCTTTACTTAAAACAGTTGACATATATATATATATATATATGTTTTGTTGACAATTAATTCTGCAAAATGTTTAAAAAGTTTCATGTCTAACTGACATGAGACCCAAAACTGTTTTGTTTTGTTGGACTTGGACCCCTTAACAAACACTGAAAAGTCAAATTATTTGGCTTTATATGTACTTTAAAAGTTGAAATGTTGATAGATAAATATGTAGAACAGAAAATGCCGCTAACAGTGAACATCCAGCTCATGTATGTCTTGCTTGTTTAACAACTGGCAACATGGATACAATTTTAGTGGCATCCACACACATTTGTCAAAATGGTAAAATAAAGGCTAATTAATACTACAGCTCTGCTCCTCCAGTGCATATTTGAAAAGCCTTATTTGAGATTTTTTAGATCTTAACAGTCTGATATTTATAAACTGTCAATTTGCTAAATAAAAAGGGGCAAAACAAAACAGGTCTTAAGCCAACCGTACGTCATCAATAAACAAACAAGTAATAATGAAATAATAAGTCCTAACTGCAGTTGGACTATATTTAACTTCCATTTTGTCTTTTTTTATTTGTGACGATGAGGAGGGTGACTGTGAATGTAAACCCTGTGGTCTCTCCATCAGGAGGTGAATCGTATAATCACCCAGATGATGCGAGCTGCTGATTACCTTGGCTGGGACGTCTCTGAACTAAGACCAGTATGAGTCACATTTTTATCCATTTTTTTATTTTGAAGCTTGTATGATTTTTGTATTCTATTATTGAATCGTGTATGCTTTTTCTGAAGGGGTGTGGTAAAATTTTTGTGTATTACATCAGAAAGAGGGCTTAAGCTGAGCACACTTGAGCAACTCACTGCTCCTAAATGTCTAAAATGGGTTAAATGCAGTGGCACAATTAAATGTATGTAGGTATGTGATAATTAAAATAAAGTGTAAGTTAATAACAGCAGCTGACAGATGTAAAAGGAAGTTTAATATGCAAGAGTTAGACAATGAACAACCAACAGATGTTTTTTGTAATTGGACAGTTGCTCAAAGACATGATGACAGCAATCGATGTGGATGGCAGTGGGACTGTCACTCTAGAGGAATGGGTGAAGGGAGGCATGAACAATGTGCCTTTAATTGTTCTGCTCGGACTAAAGGTGACCGAACAATCATTTCACTCCACTTACAACACTTCTGTTTCCCCACAATAGTTATGTTATTGAATGAACCAACTTAACATTGTTTTTCAGTGTGATCAACTGCGGTTCCTTTTCTTTAATCCAGTTTTCTCACCCACAGATGACAGAGAGAGATGGACAGCATATTTGGAGGATGAAGCACTTTAACAAGCCGACATACTGCAACGTGTGTCAGAGCATGCTGCTCGGCCTTGGGAAGCAGGGACTCTGCTGCACCTGTAAGAGCTCATGGCTGCCATCAGGGGGCAATCATGCACCTCATACACAATATAAATGAAGCAGAGGAGTCACGTTTACTTGTTGACTTATACTGTTTATTATTTTCCATTATTAGAGATATTTATTTTTTATATATATTTATATATATAATCATATATGTTTTAAGTGAGAACACTTTATCTGGAAGTCAGTCCTCCCTTTAACATTTGTTCTTCTCCCTCAGGTTGCAAGTACACTGTTCACAGTCGTTGTGCCAACAAGAATCCTGAACCCTGTGCGCGTACCTTTGGTAGACCTAGAAAGGAGATTGATGTAAGGACACACGACAACTTCACTTCATTTCCATTTCCTTAAATTATATTTTCAAACTTACATTTACTGGAGCTAAATTAAAGGATTAGTCCATTGATATTATATGTGAACAAATCCCATGTCAACCAACTAAAAGCAACATTGCATCAAACCGTCTCTCAATATATTTTCCAACATGGAGCAGAGCTGTGCAAAGGATCAATTTGTCCTTTTTTTTGGACATAAAGATACATTTTTAAGTTGGCAAACAATAAATTTCTTAAAACAGAGGGGCGCAGTAGTTTTTGCAAATGTCACACAAAAAGAGAAAATGTGCATTTGTTGGGGACTATTTTCTGCTGCAGATTGATACACATTTGGTGCACTAGTAAATAGTTGCTTATTCAGGATGGTGGAAGTGCGATTGACTCAAAATAAATAGTCAACAGTCACAACTGTGTTGTTGAACAACAATGGAGCTCTACATCAGGCTGTGGAAATATCAACAATTCTTACCAAAAATTCGAAAATTTAGGAATATGTTATATCGTATCTTTAAAAGTTTATTTTTCACATTTAAACCAGATCTGGGAAATAATCTATTAAATGAACCCTGAGTTAATTTTTCTTTAAAACTACTGTTTTCAAGTTCAAGAATGAACTGAAAGATCATGTTTGTCAAGTGAATTTGTCCATGTCAGTACTCTCTTTACTGACCAAAAAACAAAGAGCAGCAACAGAAAACACATTAACGACAGGAAACATCACAGTGCATTATTCTGTAATAAGTGCAGCCTATCAGTGTTTTTTAAAGTGCAGATTACAGCCGGCACAGTCTGCTCTGCACATCTCCTTAATGTCATAATTTTGCACAAATAAAAACGATGTCTTCTTTTCTGTCTAGTGTCACAGCCACAACTCACAACTTGTAAAGGATCACAACAGTGAACTGGCCAAGTTTCGTCAGCTGCTTCCAGAGGTGCCAATGCGCTCTTATCTTATTCAAAATGCCGTAAATCTAATGCTGTCTCCGCAGCTGCTCTGTTGAGGGTGTGGTCTGTTCTGAGTCTTTGAAATTCAATAACATAATTTTTACTAAAGTCAATCAGTTTGTTTGTGGTTTGGCACCACTGGAGAGACCATGAATGTTGTTCATTGACTTAAGACTTCACATTATGAGTAAAAGAATAAGGAGAAATGATTCTGGGTCATTGTTAATGGACCTTCTAGTTATGAATTACACCTTTTCCTCAGCCTTCTCTTTTTCTTCTCCTCTGTGTCTCAGATAGCAGTTCACGACTGGATCAGAGCCGATTGTAAGTCCACCAAATGTCAGGTCTGCCACAAGAAAATCAAGACCTTAGTGGGGAGGCGGTGTGTGTGGTGCCAGGAGATGGTGAGGAGTGTGCACATGTTTGGACATGAATTACAAGATCTCTTTGCTCTATGTTAACTGAGACTTGTCTTCTTTTAAGCGTCACAGTGAGTGTATTTCCTCTGGCTTATCGTCCTGTGATTGTGGGCCACTAAAAGATCATATACTGCCTCCATGGGCCATATACGCTGTCTCAAAGGTGAAATGAGCATCACCATAAATTTAGCTTGAGCAGATTTCGATTTGTAGGATAATTGTAAGTTAACTGTCCTGTGTTTCCTGCAGGAGGAAGACACCAGCTTGTTAAACGTCACCTCTGATGGCCACATCCTGCAGGTCTGCTGTTATCAAATCATCCTACACACTTTTATTCCTTTTCCAAATGTACACCCATGTGTTTTCTTCGCGAGATCTCTTTCAAATTGTCTGCTCAAACTACCATCTGCATATCATTGCTTTTGGGAGAATCTCCAAATTTAGTGATTCATCATGTTATTTTTGGAAGATTTTCATGTTAAAAAGGACTGCGCCAGTGTCTTAATAATAATAATAATAACGATAACGTACACTTTTATTTATCCCCGTGGGGGAAATTCTTCTCTGCATTTGACCCATCCTTAGTTATTAAGGAGCAGTGGGCTGCAGTGAAGTGCCCGGGGAGCAACTAGGGGGTTCAGTGTCTTGCTCAAGTACCTTGTGGTTGGGGGATGACCACTCTCTCCATGAGCTACAGCCGAACCAACGTCTTTGGTATCTGTTTGTAACAGTTCAGTGTGTTGCATGAAGTCCTGGCCAAATACACCTGTCATGACTGGGACAAACCCATTGGTCCAGTATCTACATTTAAAGATACTCACCAGATACTCACCTCCTGTCACAAGCTTGAATCATGTTAATTTTAATACATTCCAAGGAAGCAATAGTAAAAAGTACCTAGCTTTGAGAGAAACTTCCTGCAGCGTTATCCACTTCTTAAAATACATGACTAAATACATTGCTTCAGTTTGCAGTTTGGCTCAGTTAGCTTTGTGTCCTTATGAATGTGCATTAAAGCGCATTTTCTTCACTTTCAAAATGTTTTCATTGAAATATTCCTAAAATCAGGCACCGTGCAGTGGCTAGCACTGTCACCTCACAGCAAGAGGGTTCGATACCCGATCCCGTGTGGTCCCCTTGGCAGTGTGGGTTCCCTCCGGGTTTTCCGGCTTCTTCCCACAGTCCAAAGATGTGCATCTCAGGTTAATTGCAGACTCTAAAATTGCCCGTAGTTGTCTGGCTCTATATGGGCCCTGTGGTAAGCTCTCCAGGGTGAACCCCTTCAGCCAATATCAGCTGAGATCGTCTCCAGCGCCCCGCAACCCTGAATAGAATAAGTACTTTGGATAATAGAATGGAATTTTAGAATTACTCAAATCTAAAATGTATGTGCCAATTTCAATATATCTCCATAATGTTTAAATATTAAGGACACTCAAACTTTCTTTGGTGCGAAACACACAGAGTCATTGTATACAGTGTTCATGTATAAACCAAGCCTATTTATTATATTTGACAGCAGCAGAAGTTTGAATAATTCTGCCTCATGCTTATTACATTACCTCTGTGCAATCGCCTGACTCACAGCATGTGTCCATATATCTTTACATATCACGTATTTGTTCTTCACATGAGTTACATAAATCATTGAATCTTAATCTGCCATGTATTCTTCTTCAGATTGTTTCAATTCAAGACACCCACCCTCTGCTGGTGTTTGTGAACCCAAAAAGTGGAGGAAAGCAGGGTGAACGGTAAAGCTTGAAGTTTCGATATCTTTGTGTAACTTCCTTTTGCTTGTAATGTAAAAGTACCTTTCATATTTCCTTTATAGAATATGGCTCCTCTCACTTTCTTGTAGTGTTTATTTGTGTGTGTGGTTCTCTGTTTTCCACAGAGTGCTCAGGAAGTTTCAGTACCTGCTGAACCCACGTCAAGTGTACAACCTTTCCAATGGAGGTCCTGCGGCAGGGTACTGTTCACTTTTACCACTAGAACTTTACACACTTGAAATTCTTCACATTAATGATGCCTTTGTTTCTTCAGACTCCACTTCTTCCGCAATCTGCGTGAGTTCAGGATCTTGGCGTGTGGAGGAGACGGTACCGTTGGGTGGCTCCTGGATGCTATAGGTACTGTGAGTCATTTTGGGGTTTCAGAGAGGTTATTAAGATGAACATCTCTCAACTTTATAATGTGCCTGTGATTTCAGACAAAGAAGACCTGAAGGTGGGTCCTTCAATTGCTATCCTGCCTCTGGGCACTGGGAATGACCTAGCTCGCTGTCTACGCTGGGGAGGAGGTAATACCATCAACATTCATTCTACACCCTAACTAAGGTATTGGCACTTACGTTGGAGCCCTGCATTTACTTTATCTGCTTACTCTAATATCCCACAAAGGCTACGATGGGTCAGACTTGAGAGAGATCCTGAAGGAGATCGAAGCTAGTGAGGGGGTTTTGATGGACCGCTGGAGCATCCAGGTGGTACCAAACGACCCCCAAGAGGCTGGGGACCCTGTGCCCAACGAGATCATTAACAACTACTTCTCTGTTGGAGTGGTGAGTCATTGCCTCAGCAGGAAGGAATGGTAACTTCATACATTGAAACGTGAAAGCATTACCTTATGACTTTGACAGGATGCCTCCATCGCTCATCGTTTCCACACCATGAGAGAGAAACACCCCCAGAAGTTCAACAGCAGGTAAGGGTTTCATAGTCTTTTCAAATGAAATGTGTAACAGACCTTTTTTTCAAATAACACATGTTAATCTGTTCTTCTCTTTTGTTTTTAAGAATTAAAAACAAACTTTGGTATTTTGAGTTTGCCACCTCTGAAACCCTATCTGCATCTTGCAAGAGGCTGAAGAAGTGTCTCACGGTTGAGGTTAGAATATTTAATACATTCATGAAGCTTTTGGGCCACGTTATTATTTGTAATTCACATAATTATCTCCACAAGGAAGATCACGCAATGAATGTGAGTGTGTTAATGAGTGTGCACCTCTGTGGCTATGCATGGCTAATTTCTCATTCTGCTGCAGCAAACTGCGTAATATGTCATTTGTGTCTGCATGCTCAAGGACGTCTTCTGGTTGCGGTGTCCCTCACTTTCTCAGCTTTAACTGCCTCTTTGATACTGCCACTAACTGCCTTGTGACTCACGCTCCACGCTCTTGTCACTTTGAGTGTTCTGGTCGGCGTGTTTAGCTAACAGCTAATGGAACTACCAGTACACACACTGTTGAGTATATCAGCACCGCTCAGCCACTGCTAACCTTACCTTTGGCAAGATTGTATAAAACGTCTTATGCAACCACTTTAAGCCGATTTCTGGTGTTTTTTAAATTCATACAATCCCTTACAGATCATTAATTTCTAAACAGGGGTTAGCCAATTGTCGGTTGTACTTATGCAATCACACATTACAGCAGCGGTGTTTGCAGACACACCTGACGGAGCTCTGCACTCTCCTGAGTGCACCTGTTTTGTCAAGTTTTGCAATGTTTTGTTCACTGTTACAACCTTGTGGTTGTGCCTCCACCAGTGCTGTGGAAGAACTCTGGACCTGAGCAGCATGTCTCTTGAGAGCATAGCTGTCCTCAACATACCCAGCATGCACGGAGGCTCCAACCTATGGGGCGAGTCGAAGAAGTCTCATAGCGGGTCAGTGGTGGGGCCCAGTGAAGTTATCACTGACCATGAACTTCTTAAAACTATCTCTCAAGGTTTGTGCTCTCCTCAATCACCAACAAAATGTTTCCCAATATTGTCAGTAAACCTGGCAACAGGGCAGTTTTGTAATCGTGATTTAATCTTTTAGAAACTCTTAAAACGTCATTTGTGTGTGTTTCGTTACTCTGCAGATATGAGTGATAAGCGCTTGGAGGTGGTGGGGCTGGAAGGAGTCATAGAGATGGGACAGATCTACAGTGGACTGAAGAACGCTGGGCACAGACTCGCTCAGACTTCTCAAATTACCATCAGGTTGTGTACTTTTACCTACAATAACAAATAATACCTGACCTATTTATGGGGCCATTGTTGCGCATTGCATTTTATTGCCAGGTGTTCCTGGTATTTTAGCTCTCGCTATGCAGTCTGGTGTAAACAGACACATATTTGATATAATGTTTACAGACAGAATAAATAGTACAGTATAATTAGATCTCTCCTCTCTGTGTGCAGGACAATTAAAGCCCTGCCAATGCAAATCGATGGGGAGCCATGGATGCAGCCTCCATGTACTGTAAGTGACATAAACCAGTGTAATGCAGTGCAAAGAGTAGTTACATATGAGATTCGTTAAGGTCGGTGATTACAGCATCCTGGGACAGGGATGTTGTATGTGTACAGATTGTAAAGCCCTCTGAGGCAAATTTGTCATTTGTGATATTAGGGTATATATAATAAACGGATTTGAATTTAATATTGAACAACAAAGTAAAACAATTATTCTTAAACGTATTCTTACATTTGTTTGTGCAGATAATAGCAGCACGGATAAGAGAAACAAAATTTCAGTACATAAATCAGACATAAATCATCGTAGATATTTACCCCGAGTATGTTTTTCTGTGTAAAGTGCATAAAGACAGTAAGAGAGGGCTACATCTGCAATGGCTCAGGTATATAACATAGCATGTGTTTGAGGGCTCTCCTTTTGAACATTACATGGCAGTTATTTAGCAGACGATTTTCTTAAAAACTTTGTGAGCAATTTGGAGGCTGTGATTTATAGTAAACAACCAACTGAGTCTTCGTCCCCCAGTTATCCACAATTCATAGTGTCATAATCTTAAAAACTACGTTTTTGGAAAGCTTATGAATTCGATTTAGTTGAAAAAGAATTTAAACATAAATAATCAAATTGTTGATCACTAAAGTTGTTTTATATTTATTATAGATTCACATAACTCACAAGAACCAAGTTAACATGCTGATGGCTGCACCAACAAAACCAACCGGCTTCTTTCACCTCTAGTAGATCAACGCTTCCACTACACCCTCCAGTCTGCAGGATGAAAGAGAGATGTCCGTTTGAGTCCGTTTCTTTTATTCAGTATTAATGTGTATGTCCTTTGCACTTAATCCATGATATAATTCAACATATTTTTAAAGTACAGACATCTTGCATGGCAGAGACTACAGTGACAGACCAAATCTGAAGGGGACATTTCACGACAGTCTGAATGTTGTTATTGTGTGCCAACAGAAATGTAATATATGCGTTTTGTAAATTAAATATCAGAGCATGTTGTGCATGGATAAGGAATATATTTGCATGTTATGTTGTGATTGTGTTATGGTTAATCACATTGTTTGTTGTTTGTTTGTCAGCAGCTCATGTGTTCAACGACACTATCCTACCCATCTGTTCTGTGTCTTTCCCTGTCAGTGTTCATCCACCTGAAAGAAAAATATATATTGTCATTATTTCAGTTTAAATCAATGATGTGAGAAACATGTCACTGAATGGAGTTTTATAAAGATTATCTCTACAATTTTAGTTCTGAAAGTGCTGGACAGATGAGGTTTGACTGAGCTCTCCCAAATTCACCACGTTTAGTATAAAAACAGCATTCCACTGTATAGGTGCACAATGTGTAAGGGTTACAGGTCCTGGAACCCTGAAGCACGACTCATGAACAGGAATGCAGGAGAAGGATCTTTACTTGGTAATTCAGGCAGGGTCAAAACCGGGTGGTCCGTCAAATATGGCAACAAATCCAAAAAGGGGCAGGCAAAAATCTTAAATCAGGTCAACAGGGTGGTAACAGGCAGATCAGAACTAATATTTTGGAATTTGCTGAAGAGTTTGGCAATGAAACGCAAGACAATCTGGCAGAGGACAAGTGGAAGTGAGGGAGCTAAATAGTGAGGGACTAATGAGGGGATGGGCTGCAGGTGATAAGGGTGAGGACCAGGTGAAGGGAATGAGGGACAATCAGGTGAGGATGACAGGATCTGGAATGTAATCAGAATCAGAATCAGAATCAGAATCAGAAACAGGTTTATTGCCAAAGAATGAATGTTTTCACAAACAAACGAGGAATTTTTTTTTTGGTGGGTGCAACATGATTTGAACACAACAACAAACGCAAGGAGGGGGAGGAGGAGGGAGGGAGGGAGGAGGAGGAGGAGGGGAAGGAGGAGAAAGGGGAGGAGGAGGAGGTGGAAGAAGAGGGTGTGGGGGGGGGTCAGTCAGTCAGTCCCGGTCGATGATCCCGGATGAGCCGCCCGAAAAAAAAAAGGTGTGGCGTGGTGGGGTGGTCATGTGGTGATGGAGCCTCGCCTCCTCCTCGAGGGGAGGAACAGGGACAGGAGGGGGTGGAGTGGGAGGGGTCGGCGACTTCCCGCCTGGCCCGCTGAAGGACCTGGAGGAAGAGGAAAGGCAGAGGAACCGAGCCGGCCTCCCTCTGGCAGCCGATGGCGCTCTGGGCTGTGCGCTTGTCTTTGGCCTGGGCTGCGGGGGCCAGACGATGGGCTGTGATGGAGATGGATGTGATGGACATGGCGATGAACTGCATGAAAAGTATGTACGTCTGTATACATGTAACATGCCTGCATGTTCATTTATTATCTTGGCTTACTATCAGATTGTGTAGCTGTCATTTGCATGTGTGTCTTGACAATGTTGTATTCTCAGTTTCAGTGATACTCATACAGCATCACATTGACAACATTTATTGAATTTTTCTGAGAAATAATTACAATCTGTTGTCCCACGACAAGTCTCTTTGCAATATACTGTCCGACCTGTTTATATTTGGAGAGATTGCACTGTATGGCGCAGCTGAATATGAAGCTCTCACATGAGACAGACTTGTACCATAAGGTAATTTATTATGAGGATACAAAATAAAAAAACGTCATCTAAATGTTAAACAAAGGACAAATGGCTGAATACCTGAATGTTTACATGGGCATCACAGTTTTGTAATAACATGCTGCTTCAACTGCTTTCAAAGTAGAAAGAACACAAATTTGCCTTTAAAAACATTATTAACATTCCCATGCTTTTCTGCTATAAAGAATGTTTATGAAGCACGGTGGCTCAGTGGTTAGCACTGTCGCCTCACATCAAGAAGGCCCTGGGTTTAAATCCCGGTCGTCCCGGTCGTTCCAGGTCCTTTCTGTGTGGAGTTTGCATGTTCTCCTCGTGCCTGCGTGGGTTTCCTCCGGGTACTCCGGTTTCCCCCACCATCATAAAGACATGCACCGCAGCCTCACCCCGGCTCGTATGGATGTGAATGAATGTTGGTGATGGTCGGAGGGGCCGTAGGCGCTGATTGGCAGCCACGCTTCCGTCAGTCTGCCCCAGGGCAGCTGTGGCTACTGATGTAGCTTACCACCACCGGGATGACTGTGTGTGTGTGACTACTGGACTCTGAACTGTAAAGCGACTTCGAGTGTCTAGAGAAGCGCTATATAAAATAAATGATTATTATTATTATGCGGCTTATCAATGCTCATACTTCAAATTGTTGACATGTGCATTTATTTAGGCTATATATGTTTATGCAATATTACACTTACTGAAATTCTAAATCTGAGTCGCTTAAACCTCCCAAAATCAAAAGCATGGCAGTGTACAGTGAGAGGCTTTTCATCAGTGTGGGTGGGAAAGCAGGAGGCCTCATCCAGCAGTGATCAGGTAAAGTGGAAACAGAAATGTTGGGTTCAATGTCAATGGTGTGTGTGTGCGGGTGTGTGTGTCTCAATTAGATATTATCAATGTGTCTCTGCTAACAGGCCACGTACCACATTCCTTCAAAGTAGCTGTCATTAAACCTCTCCTGAAGAAGCCCACTCTGGATCCAGAGGTGTTGGCTAACTACAGACCGATCTCTAACCTCCCCTTCCTCTCTAAGATCCTTGAGAAAGTAGTCGCACACCGGTTGTGTGACTTTCTACATCATAATAGTTTATTTGAGGAGTTTCAGTCAGGATTTAGAAAACACCACAGCACCGAGACAGCACTGGTGAAAATTACAAATGACCTCTTAATGGCAGCAGATAAAGGACTCATCTCTGTACTGGTCTTGTTAGACCTTAGTGCTGCATTCGACACCATTGACCATGACATCCTATTACAGAGACTGGAGCAGTCGATTGGCATTTCAGGCACGGCACTAAGTTGGTTTAAATCCTATTTATCAGATCGATCTTAGTTTGTATTTGTAAACGATGACGCCTCGATAACCACCAACGTTAGTCATGGAGTTCCACAAGGTTCTGTGCTTGGACCAATTTTATTTACCTTATACATGCTTCCTTTGGGCAATATTATCAGGAAACACTCCATAAACTTTCATTGTTATGCAGATGATACTCAACTATATCTATTGATAAAACCAGAGGAGACCAACCAACTCGGTAAAATTCAAGCATGTCTTAAAGACATAAAAACATGGATGACCTGCAACTTCTTGATGTTAAACTCAGACAAAACCGAAGTAATTTTAATCGGACCTGAGCACCTCAGAGATCAATTATCTGGTGATGTGGATTCTGTAGATGGCATTGCCCTGGCATCCAACACCACTGTAAAGAATCTTGGCGTTATCTTTGATCGGGACTTGTCCTTTAACTCCCACGTAAAGCAAATCTCAAGGACTGCATTCTTTCATCTACGTAATATTTCAAAAATCAGGCACATCTTGTCTCAAAAGATGCAGAAAAATTGGTTCACGTTCGTTACTTCGAGACTGGATTACTGCAACTCCTTATTATCAGGCTGCTCTAATAAGTCTCTTAGGTCCCTCAGTTGATCCAGAATGCTGCAGCTCGTATTCTCACTAAAACTAAGAAAAGAGATCACATCACTCCTGCACTAGCTGCTCTGCACTGGCTCCCAGTAAAATCAAGAATCACTTTTAAAATTCTTCTCTTAACCTACAAAGCCTTGATTGGTGATGCACCATCATATCTTAAGGAGCTTGTAGTACCATATTGCCCCACTAGAGAGCTGCGCTCACTAAATGCGGGACTACTTGTAGTTCCTAGAGTCTTAAAAAGTAGAATGGGAGCCAGAGCCTTTAGTTATCAAGCTCCTCTTTTATGGAACCAGCTTCCAATTTCAGTCCGGGAGGCAGACACAGTCACCTCATTTAAGAGTAGACTTAAGACCTTCCTCTTTGACAGAGCTTATAGTTAGGGCTGAATCAGGTTTGCCCTGGTCCAGCCCCTTGATATGCTGCTATAGGCTTATAGCTGCCGGGGGACGTTTTAGGATGCACTGAGTACCTATCTCCTCTTTTTCTCTCCTTAAGGATGAATTTTCATCTCTCAATCACACGTTACTAACTCTGCTTTCTCCCCGGAGTCCTTTTGACTTCACGTCTCATGGGGTCATCGGACCCTATGAGACGGCATAGATCCTATCTGCCTGATGGATCATCGAGGTCTGGGTCGTGGAATTCCTGCTACCGACTACGCCACTGTCCTGTTGAGACTCCGCCCACTGTTGAGACTCCGCCCACTCCTCCTCCCCACCGCCATCTGCCTGATGGATCGTGGGGGTCTCCATCGTGGAATATGCCTACTATGAACTATTCATACACTCTGTCATATTCATTGAATGTATTTTAACTCTAAATCTGTCCTTCTGTACACATTACATCTATTGCACCTGTCCATCCTGGAGAGGGATCCTCTCTGTTGCTCTCCTGAAGGTTTCTTCCCTTTTTCCCCCCTGAAGGGTTATTTGGGAGTTTTTCCTGATCCGATGTGAGGTTTTGGGGCAGGGATGTCTATGTGTACAGATTGTAAAGCACTCCGAGACAAATTTGTAATTTGTGAAATTGGGCTATACAAATAAACTGAATTGAATTGAATTGAATTATTGTGACACACTTCAACTCTTGTGAAAAGCCACATAACAAGTCACTGATGATGGATGAAAGAGCAGAGAGAAGAGTGGGTTGAAATGAAAGATTAAACAAATATATTTTCATACTGAAAATAAAAATGAAAATCTTAAATAGTAGGTGAGATAATGTTATATTTAGATGGGAAATTAGATGGGAAAGGAGTATCCTGCAGTGCTGGAAAAGCAACACTGAAATTAATTAGAAGTTTTCATTTTTGTTAAGTTTACTTAACTTAAATTGTCATTATTTTTGATAACGTACTGTATGCAAACTGATTTTTAGCACAAATTGACTTCCTTCAAGACAAACGAGTAAGAACAAGTCAGATTGTTGTATCCAGACTGTGGTCGAGCTTCAGGTACATACATGGATTACATCACAGAAATAGGCTGTTTTATTGACAAAACACCTGTGTGTTGCTACACACAGGTGTTTTGCATGTACAATACGTGTATATTACATGCATACACACATTTATAAACATGCTGTGTGTTATTGCATGACTGAGTGAAAGTGACAGAAAGAATAATTTCAGTCTAGCCCTGTAATTTTGTATTCATACTGCACAAAACACAGGATTATGCACAATCCCCTTAAATTATCCCTCTCACTTTCTTCATACTTAACAGAGAAACTAAAGCACTCCCAGATTAAGTGTTAGGATGTTAAGTATGTTGTATTTTCTGGTTATTGTAAGACAACATAAAATAAGATAATCCTTTATTAGTCCCGCAGCAGGGACATTTACAGATTTACAGGAGCAGAAGTAAAGTGCAAACAATAAACATAGTAAAAAAGAAACAAGATCAAAAACAAGTATTAAAGATAAGCAAATAAAAAACCTCAATAAAAAAAAGTATTCAATCTAAAATATAGACACAATATATCGATAGAATAACTATTATAGCACAGTGTAATGTGGGGTGATAATTAGGGGTATTAGGTGATGATTGGATTGATGTAGACAAATGGACACCTGCAGCTGGCCTCGACATCCATAGTGCAAATTGCCTTGACATTACAATGTGAAATTTTTGTTGACGTCGCATTTCTTGAATTCAACGTGTAATTGACATATGTGATGAAGAAAGACGTCCATTCATTTATTGTGATCATGTAGTCCATATTGTTTTGCTGATGTTTATAATGTGATTAGTACATGTACACAGGCACGTGCACAGACATTTTGGGGGGCAGGTGCTCAAACCCAAAAAAGGGCACCCATTGCCAAAAAGAAAATTCTGATAGAGTTGAAGCATAAGCAGCATTGCACTGATGATGCTGTCCTCGACCTGCGTTTCCTCTGGGCAGCATCAGACCGCTAGCTTACATTTTCTTTATGAATAAAGATGAATTATTATATTGCAACAACAGTACACGCGTTCTGATTGGCTAATAAGTCGTCATGCCAGCCACTATCGCCCTCCTCGCTGGTCTGATATGGATCCGTATCAGAATCAGAATCAGAATCAGAAACAGTTTTATTGCCAGGAATGTTTACACAAACGAGGAATTTTTTTGGTGGAAGGTGCAACATTTGGACATGACAAACAAACAACAATCAACACGACAGAAAGACAACAAATAATGTGAAAGTGTTTGGGTGTGTTGCCCTCTGACGTCATTTTCAAAATGAGCTATATTGATAGACATCAACAAAAACAACGTCAGGGGACAAACACCGTCATGACCTGTGTGTCTGATGCTGCGGGTCAGAGGAGAAGGAGGTGCACCCGTTTGGTGGCGCGAGGAGCACTGCGCAAGCACTAAGTGGAGGAGAAGGAGGAGGGGAGGAGGGGGGGCTTGTGAGCGCCGCGGAGCATGTCGGGGCGAAATTGTCACAAGAAATCAAATAAATGCCCCGTCGGATATTAAAACAAATTTGGGGGGAATTGACGACAGAGAGAGTCATTTTTATTCTTAAATCCTGATTAATTGAAAAAAAAGTGGCTCCAGCAAAAAGGGCACTTTTCTCATCCAGGGCAAAAGGGCTGGTGCTTGAGCACCACTAGGCTCTATCTGTGCACGTGCCTGCATGTACATGTGTACTCGTGGTAACCTTTCCCCCCGAGTTTAGTTGAAAGATGCCAGAGTAGGGAGTTTCTAGCCATTCAGTCGCAACAAATATCTCAATTCATTTAAACATCTAAGTGTTTCCTGCAGCCGTGTGATAACACACCTCCCTGTTGTAAACGTGTATTACTTCGATATTTCCAGTTATATAATGGCTGAACCTCCAAATTACCGCTATTTTTAGCATTTTTCATCCAGTAATAGCCCCATGTGAGCGCCGCTGTCATTGTCGGTTTATATTTAGAACGCACGCTCCCTCCGCTCTTGCGTCAATGGAATCCCGTTCGTGCGTCACACGGAAGAACGTCTGTGTATCGACACACGCTGATTGGCTCGCGACCCGGAACTTTCCACCGCCCTGTTCACCATCTTTGGGCATTGACCCCGCCTTTTGTCGATGCAGCCAAAATAAAACAAGCGTGTATGGATCCTCCTGTGTTGGTCTGACCCAGTACGTGTCTGTGAGAGAGTTTGAATGAGTGTGTGTGTGCTACAAGCAGCTGGCAGAGGTGACATTCATCAGTTCCACTCGTTTGGAATAAATGAAAAGCTTAAACATCTGGATATTTACATAAACCAGGTGAGTTTGCAGTAGGCTATATGTATTTATTCAGGGGGGCACAATTATGCTGATTTTAGATATGTTTGCCTTTATCCTTTATTAAAGCTACTTCCATGATAGTATAGACTCACATGACAAGGCTGGGACTGCTGATACAACAATTAAACATGTACACCCTTTTACTTAAGTTAGTTTGATAAATAAAAAGAGCATGTTTGAAGAAGTTATATGTTATCATATTCCTCTTTGAGTAGCAGCCAGAGCAATACAGCCAGTTGCAAGTTGGTTAGGTACAACTAGCAAAAGCTAATGATGTCTAATACAACATCCAGTTAAATCTTTCTTTATTCAATTCAATTCAATTCAATTCAATTCAATTCAGTTTATTTGTATAGCCCAATTTCACAAATTACAAATTTGTCTCGGAGTGCTTTACAATCTGTACACATAGACATCCCTGCCCCAAAACCTCACATCGGACCAGGAAAAACTCCCAAATAACCCTTCAGGGGGAAAAAAAGGGAAGAAACCTGGAGGAGAGCAACAGAGGAGGATCCCTCTCCTAGGATGGACAGATGCAATAGATGTAATGTGTACAGAAGGACAGATTTAGAGTTAAAATACATTCAATGAATATGACAGAGTGTATGAATAGTTCATAGTAGGCATATTCCACGATGGAGACCTCCACGATCCATCAGGCAGATGGCGGTGGGGAGGAGGAGGGCGGAGTCTCAACAGGACAGTGGCGTAGTCATGAGCAGGAATTCCACGACCCAGACGATCCATCAGGCAGATAGATCTATGCCGTCTCATAGGGTCCGATGACCCCATGAGACGTAAAGTCAAAAGGACTTCCGGGAGAAAGCAGAGTTAGTAACGTGTGATTGAGAGATGAAAATTCATCCTTAAGGAGAGAAAAAGAGGAGATAGGTACTCAGTGCATCCTAAACGTCCCCGGCAGCTATAAGCCTATAGCAGCATATCAAGGGCTGGACCAGGGCAAACCTGATTCAGCCCTAACTATAAGCTCTGTCAAAGAGGAAGGTCTTAAGTCTACTCTTAAACGAGGTGACTGTGTCTGCCTCCCGGACTGAAATTGGAAGCTGGTTCCATAAAAGAGGAGCTTGATAACTAAAGGCTCTGGCTCCCATTCTACTTTTTAAGACTCTAGGAACTACAAGTAGTCCCGCATTTAGTGAGCGTAGCTCTCTAGTGGGGCAATATGGTACGACAAGCTCCTTAAGATATGATGGAGCATCACCAATCAAGGCTTTGTAGGTTAAGAGAAGAATTTTAAAAGTGATTCTTGATTTTACTGGGAGCCAGTGCAGAGCAGCTAGTGCAGGAGTGATGTGATCTCTTTTCTTAGTTTTAGTGAGAACACGAGCTGCAGCATTCTGGATCAACTGGAGGGACCTAAGAGATTTATTAGAGCAGCCTGATAATAAGGAGTTGCAGTAATCCAGTCTCGAAGTAACGAACGCGTGAACCAATTTTTCTGCATCTTTTTGAGACAAGATGTGCCTGATTATAATGGTCAGTTATGTTGATACTATGTTGTATGGACTCAACTAGACTACCCTCATTGATATACATAGGGTGGACAGCATATTACCAACACCGTAACAGCAGAACACACAACATCATCCAAATTACCATAAAGTTGAATCAACGGCATTCTGTTTGAACATTAGTTTTAGGCTATTGGTAAATGCCTACCTAATAAACTTGAGCAAATGTGTGGAACTTAGTTATTATGGATAGGGCATTTGTTAAAATAGGGTACAAATAATCTGGTTGCAACTTAACTATTCTTACAGTTTAATCAGCTGCCTGATCTATACTTTGAGATTAGTAACTCAGCGTTTCCGACAATATGTTTTCATCTTTATGACTTAACATGATTCCACATGTTGTACGTTTTTTGTGTAGGTCTATTTCCGTTGATATACAAGAAGACGTATATATTATATTTACAGGACTTAAAACACACATTGGACACTTGAGTAGTGTGTAAGTTTGTATTTAAGTTTGCAAATATAATTTAACAATGTGTTAAGTCCACACCCTTAATGTGTTTCATTTTTGTCTTGAAAACCCCACAGAGTGAGGAATTTTGCAAATGTAAACACACACACACACACACATACACACACGCCCCCCCCCCCCCCCCTCCCACACACACACAAACAGGCTTTGCCACCTTTCCCCATTTCAGCTGGCATTCTGCCTATCGTGAAATTCAATCCAGCAACACTCCCTGGTACAGTCCCTGTGACAGAGGGTTGCCCTCCACTGAAGGAGGTTTTCAAAGCATGAACAGCCAGGAACACAATATCCGATGAAATCTGATTCCTTCACTGGATCTCCCTCTGCATTTTCTAAAGATGACTGATCGGTCCTCAAGCTAGAGAAATGGCATGCAGGAAATGAGACCTTGTGTGTTAAAAGTGTTAAAGTGAGCGACTGTTTGGAAGGTTGTTAAAGGTTACAAAACGCTGACCTCAACAAATATAGAATGTATTGGGATGTCCGAACAGCATTGCACACATTACTGTACCACATACATATGTTTAGGCCGACAAAACCCTTTCAGCCCGCGATATTTCAAGTGATTATTATTATTACAGTTACTATTTATAATATTCATAACGTTTTAAGACATCTAGTAGATATAAATGTAAACAGCATATGACATAGACGAACATTGGGGTTTATTTTCATCAGTTGCAATTTGTTCTCTTCTTTGTTCTAGCAATGCCCTGCGTACAAACCCAGTATGCATCCCTGCTGCATGACAACTACTTCAGCTCTGAGTTCTTAAATCCTGACCTTAGTGCCAAACTGGTGATGGACATCAGTGGACAAAATGACCAGCTGTCTACATCTTCGTTGCCCAGCATCAACACCTTAGTGGGAAATGGCTATGTCGGGGAGTTTGATGCTTATTCCTGCAAGATTACCACCTCCCCTCCCACCTCTACAGTTTCATTCAGCCACGCCGCGGTAGCTGAAAGCTCCTGCCCTCAGATGCAAAGCCAACCTTTCAAGCTGGATGATCTTCAGGTGTATGGCTGTTACCCAGGTGCCTTTGCGCTGAGCTGCCTTGATGAAACACTATCGTCATGTGGCTCTGACTACTATGGCAGCCCAGTTTATGCCGCTGCTTCCCCTCCAAGATCAGGCTTTCAGGCCCAGTCAGCACCTGTGTGGGATTCCCCTTTCAGTCCCTACCCCTCAGCCCCCCCATCCTCCATGGGTGATAAGTGTGCCATGGCCCAGCAGCTCTCCTTTTTCACTTTTGGCAGCCCCGCATCAGAGCAGCATTCTCCCCTAGGGCAGCATCAGGATGCTCAGCCAGGCCATGATGACCATTTCTTCCTGCCTACTCAGCAGCATGTCTCTCCACATCATTGTCCACCCATGTCCCTGGAGCACGGACCCCTGGAAAGCCCTAGGATAGTAGAGGGGGCCATGACATCTCCTAAAACCCACAACTCCGGATCCAGTGAGGGCCGCTGTGCAGTTTGTGGTGACAATGCATCCTGTCAGCACTATGGAGTCCGCACCTGTGAGGGCTGCAAAGGTTTCTTCAAGGTAAATAGCTGAACAGTAGGTTTATTCTACTGAGTAGAGCCTGATGAGTCTTATATAGCCAGACCTATCTCCACAGCGCTGTATCAGCGCTAAATAAAGGTTTGGCTCCACACATTACCTTGTTGGCAACGAGGAAAAAAACGCTCTAGCTTGTCTGTATTTCCTCAAAACAAACAGCGTTTAGCACAGGTTACAGCAACGGAGCAGTTGCAAAATAGATAGCACCGCGAGATGAAGTTTAGGAGAATGCAGCTTGAGATCCATGGCCAATGGCAGACTTACGCCTACATCCTAGTGAGTCAGACTAGAATCTGATTCAATTTGGCTGATAATAGCATATTGCATATATTGGTATAAGTAATGAGCCAATACAGTACAAAACATCAAAGCAATGTTTGAGATGGTTTAAAAATAGTGACATCATACACCGTTTGTACACCAGAGAGCATTGACCAGTTTAAATGTAACACAAATTAAATATTTTGGTCACGAGTCCAATTTTTAAGGTTAAAGTATTGTTGTTGTCCTTTTTGAGATATCAAAATGTGTATATCGGTATCAGCCTCAAAAATACATATTGGTCGGATTACACTACTGATTGACGCCTATGTAAGACCGTATGCAGATTTATTTATGTAGTAATGTTTTTTTTCCTTGTTTGACAGCGAACTGTACAGAAAAATGCAAAGTATGTGTGCCTCGGCAATAAAGACTGTCCTGTGGATAAGAGGAGGAGGAACCGCTGCCAGTTCTGCCGTTTCCAGAAATGTCTGAGTGTGGGAATGGTAAAAGAAGGTAATGCAATGTCAGACTCACTTTCAGTGACTAATGTATGATCAACTGGGGTTTGCAATGACAGTCTTGTCAAAGCTCTAAAGCTAGAACAGATAGAGAATGTAACCAGAGCCTTAGGTATAGCTGCAGAAAAGGAAAAACTGATACAGCAGTTGTTTTTTAAATTGCAGGTAAGCAATGATCATGTGAGCGTCACAAACGTTTCCTTCAAGTGCTTCTGTTTTCTGTTTCTGTTTTAGTTGTTCGCACAGACGGCCTAAAAGGTCGCCGGGGTCGTCTGCCCTCCAAACCCAAGACTGTGGCCGAGGCTTCATCCACAACCCCGAGTGTCAACATCGTAGCCTCTCTTGTCAGGGCTCATCTAGACTCAAACCCAACCATTGGAAAGCTTGACTACTCCAAGGTAAATCTCGAGACATGCAGCATGTTCAGGGCTCATTTGGAGGTAGAATGAACTTATGGGCAGCAAACATCTTATTCATGGTATACAGTTCTCCTCAGTAGCATTGACCCAACCCCTCTCTTCGTCCTCAGTACCAGGAGACTGTGGTCAACCTGAAAGAAAAGGAGGAAGCCGGTGATATCCAGCAGTTTTATGACTTGCTGACTGGTGCTTTGGATGTAATAAGAAACTGGGCTGAAACCATCCCAGGATTTACAGATTTCTGCACAGAGGACCAGGAGCTGCTCCTTGAATCAGCTTTTGTTGAGCTCTTCATTCTGCGACTTGCATACAGGTCTGCTTCTTTTACAGTCATAAATAAAAAGCCATCTTAATTAATATTTCACAAGACTAATGTGCACCCCCTTCAATAGTGGCACTCTGAGATTCTTGGATGAAGAGTGCCTTATAAATGGAATCCATTATTATTATTAATATGCTGATTGTACTCTTGGTTTGCAACCCAATAGGTCAAATCCAGAGAAGGACAAGCTGATCTTCTGTAACGGTTTGGTCCTCCACCGACTGCAGTGCATTCACAGTTTTGGTGACTGGATTGACTCCATTATGGATTTCTCTCAGAGCCTTCACCGCATGAACTTAGATGTCTCCTTGTTTTCCTGTCTTGCAGCGTTAGTTATTATCACTGGTGAGAGCCTCTGTTTTACTTCTCATTACAGTGAATCTCTCTGTATTTGATGTGTATATTTATATTCTGTATTTCTCATGGAAATATTTTTTGCATCTAGATCGCCATGGCCTTAAAGAGCCCAAACGGGTCGAGGACTTTCAGACTCATCTCATCACATGTTTAAGGGAACATATGAGCGGAAACGGCTCAGAAACGAGTCGGACCCAGCCCAACTATCTTTCTCGTCTTCTTGGCAAACTCCCTGAACTGAGGACCCTGTGCACACAGGGCCTACAGCGCATCTTCTACCTGAAACTGGAGGACCTGGTCCCTCCTCCACCAATAGTGGAAAAGATCTTCATGGATACTCTGCCATTCTGAAAAAACATGAGCACAAATGTGTTATTTGTAAAGATGATAGACTCAAAGCACCAAATGCGAGGTTTTATCATTGGACTCTACTGGTGAACCTCCTTCTATCACACTGATTTGGGTGCTGAAAAATGTCTGACATTGTTCAAGAGACCATTATTTTTCTAACAAGAAGTTTAAAAAAGGATTATGGTACATCTGTGAGTACCGCATCAAGATGTATTTCAGTTCAATGAAACAGGACAGGACACTGTTTATACATATTTGTGTGTGCATTTGTAAACTGACTTTATTGCTGTGCCGGATGTGCGAATGTTGTGTTGCTATGCAGCTAGTAAGCCATGGATATTTGGAGAGATGCAATGCAGTGTTAAATACTCAGCTTTTCCTAAAATCAAAAGAAACACACTCTCTTAAAAAAACCAGTGTTTAAAGTTTGTTTTTGGTCGCACTAAGAAGCTGAGATAGTAGACTATTTAGTTGGAAAAAGCAGCCAGAATCATACATCCTGTTTCTTTAAAGAACTGTGGAGTCCTTATTTTCAAAAGGGAATTATCTACTAATTTCTTTTGTATTGGAAAAGATAGTTCTAGTCCTAAGTGTGCTCCTGTGGAAGGTCTCGGACCAAAGTTTACTCCTATTTTGATACTACCACTCAAAAACCTTATTGCCTTAAGCTAAGCAAATGTTCTGCCATAACTGCAAACTGCCATTTTACAACAACTTGTAAAGGCTGATGTTGGCAGCGTTACCGTTGAACTGCATGTCGCTGTAACGACACACTTATTGAACAACAAATTACTAAATTCAAAGTGCCTTTTATCAAGCCTCACTCTTTCAACCATAATATGTGACAGTAAATTAATTTTCATTCCAAATATCCCATACAGCAAGTCCGATTTCAGTGTCACCGTCAACATTTAATGATTATTTGAATATGATTTCCGGTCAGTGCCAGATTTTGATATGAAGTGCCTGAGAAGAGTGATTGTTAAAACACAAAAAACAGTTACTTCAACTTAGACCTTGTACTGCTAAACTGGGAAGACATCAAGGGTTGACAGGTGGTTTAGGATCAACAAGTACTACATTCTGTTCACATGATCCTGTGACAGTGAAATTCATAACTGCAGCAAAGCCAGTTTAAGATTAAATTAATTGAAGCACGTTTCCTAGTCTCCATTTATCCACAATCAGATACAGTATACCTTTTATAAAATTAGTTTTTTTATGATCTTCAGCTGCAAATACACCACCCTGCATGTGTCTGTGAAGCTCCCTGACTGTCTCCCACATTCTTCTCAGTTGGGCAGTTTTTAAATATTATATATATAACTAAATAAAATCTTAACGAATCACAAATGTGATGAGAAGATGAGCAGCTAAGAACACTTACCCAAACAGTGTTCAAACCCTTCTTTTCTTGTACTGTTTATTGTTTGGGACGTATGTGTGTGTGTGGACTTTGAAAAATACTGCCAGGGCTTTCGTAAAATTAAAGAGAATATTTGATACTAAAAACATTTTTCAAAATACATCATTGACCTGTGCCATGTTTGTTTCTTCAAATATATATTTGGTTTCCTCTGAGTTTTAAAGGACAAATTCTATAAAAATGATTGTGTTCCATTTGTTGGTGACAGTGTAATATTTATTATTTTTTTGGACACATTGATTTTCAAGAGTAGTTCTAGTATAACACAAGCAATGTTCTATCTTTTGTTGTCAATAAATCTATAATTTATACACAAATGTCATCGATTAGTCCCAACTAGTCAACTCTGTCAGCACTCTTGGCCTTGCAAGGTTCAGGGCTGATTATAAATAGACCTTTTAAACCTCTTTAAAAACAGCTCACCAATATATACGATAATAAAAAAAATTAAAAAGATAAAAGCAATCATTTCCAAAAACAGTTGGACTGTTGCGTTAAGCAAATGTTTCTGAAACAGAAGTAAACTAGAACGGGCACTCGGTAGAGCGCATACCTTCGCATATCACAAGATTGGGCATTGAATTATGAACATTTTGGCATGAGTTGCATGCCAATTGGATAGAAATTGACCGCGCTATGGTAAAAAGAAGATGTTGACCTTTTCATGACCTTGACCGTTTACCCGATCGATCCCAAAATCGAATCAAATGGTCCCCGGATAATAACCAATCATTCCACCAAATTTCATGCGATTCAGTTGAATACTTTTTAGTTATGCGAGGAACACGCATACAAATAAATAAATAAATACACGGCGATCAAAACATAACCTTCCGCATTTTCAATGCGAAGGTATATTACTTATTTTATGGAGACTATTTTAGCTGCAGATTTGCTACGCTAAAGCAGCAAAACTGTTTTCAACTGATCAACTCAAATAAACTGCAGTCTCCAGGTTCAACATAATGAATGAACATGTCACACAGTGTAACAAAGACTTCAGAATTTTGACAAAATAGCTGAAAAACTAAATACATCATCATCAGCCCCGGCTGCCATTGGTGTTTTGCAGAAATGACCAAATGTGTGCATGCCAACATGGCGAACTAAGATAGTGATATCAGAATTTAGTTTAAAGTTCCGCAAGCGGCTGATATAGATTATTAAATATATTAATTGATTGTGGTCTTTAAAGGAGCTCTGTTGCGAGAAAAAAACCTATACTTTACAAAGAGTTCAGAAAATGTCTCCAGTCTGTTGCTGTTAGCCTTTATTTAACGCAGCACTCACTGTGCTGCAACTTGTTACATATTAAGGATGCGATGAAAAGTGACCAAAAGTAGTCCTTCATATCCTTTTCACAGAGTCTGTGTTGTTCGGTCACACACGGCGTTAATGTTGGCAACATCCTTGGCCAAAGGGAAGATGACACCGTGCCACTCTCAGTCAGAGCAGACTGCACCACCGACTACATTCAGCCGCTCGATACTTGATCCTACTGTACACCACGTTCCGGTCATCTGGATTTTGGTGTTGGCAGACAGAGTGGAAAAAGGGACAAGGGGAGAAAAGAGGAGGAGGCAATATGAAAGCTAGCTTGTATTGAGTTTTTCATTATGTTACAAGATGGCAAGCATGCTGCCCAAGTAAGATGTTATAGGACCAGCAGATGAGTGCAGTTAATAAGAAAGTTTCATGAGGATTTGGGTTCAGAGGGTTCCTTTGTTTCAAACTAAAACCTGTTTTATAACCTGAACTATCCACTGGTTTAATCTCTTTTAACAACATTGTGACTTTACATTCTTCATGGTCACATATCAATGACATGTTGCCTCTTCACATGGCCCAAAACCCAGACTCAAAATATACTCCTCTGTGTCTCACCTTTGACTGTTTGACAACCATTTGTTTTCTTCAAAAGTGGAACGGTACCATCTGGAGCTGCCATTGGCCCCTTAACATTTGACCTAAGCCCTGTCATGCAACACTCTCCCATCAGGAACACACTGTAGCTTTAAACGCTGGACACACGAGACATCATGTTCTGACCACTAATATGTGGCTCACTTGTCGTAGTGATTTGTTGCACGTACATGCTGAGCTCAGGGTTTTATGCTTTGCTACTGAACCACCCCCTACTAGGCTATAAAATAGAGATTTGAAAAACATGTTACCAATATTTTCACTACAGAACAGCAAACAGGACAGGATTTCTTTGACAATTTTAAAAATGGTGGAATATAAAATAAGTACATAAGTACATTTATTAGTACTTACTGTAAGCAACATTATTGTACTTAACTTGAATAAGCAATATCATTTTACTTTACTCTTGTATTTTACGACAATTGTGAAATAATTATTTTACTCCAGGACATTCTTCTGACAGATGTAGTGAATAGGTAGGTGATCATTACAGTCAGTAGACTTCATCCTCTGAGGACAATGAATGTGTCTATAAAATGTCACAGATAATACATCCATTAGTTCTCCAAAAACTTTGGTTTGGGCCAAAATGATGGACTGACCAATTGTTTTGTCTAAAATCGTATGGCTAAAATGAAAAGCTGCATAATAATGACATTTTCTTCTAAATTAGAACTTTTACCTGCGATACTTAATATTGAATACATTTAGAGTAATAAATAAAAGAAGCTCATTTGGTGAATTTCATTCTTTTTCCTTCAATTTCAAAGAATTCAGCAATTAAGTTCTAATGGTACATTTTGGCCTGTCACAAAGAGAGAGAGAGAGAGAGAGAGAGAGAGAGAGAGAGAGAGAGTGTGTGTGTGTGTGTGTGTGTCGTGTGTTTGTGTGTGTGTGTGTGTGTGCGTGTGTGTGTGTGTGAGTGAGAGCAGCTGATTGCTGGAGAGGATATTGTTCCAGTGGCTGGAAAGCTAATAGGTTTGTTTGTGAGGATGCTGCACCTGTCGTCTATTGATGGATTGAGCTGTAAATAACTTTGTCAATCTCTTTAGTGCTCTGTGGGGGCGTCTTTGTTTCCCTCTCCACAGTTCTTCCTCTTTCATACATTTTAATACACAAGCACTTACAAACACGTACACATAACGTTCTGCAGATATTGTTATTTATTCTACAAGAGTATCTTAGCTGAATACCTCATTTTGCTCTAGATAAATACAAAAATCAAGCTGTCCAAAAAAGGGTTGCCATGATAATTCAGTTCCAGTGATGAGCACAGAGTCTACCATGTTCATCGAAACACACAATCATTTACACACTTACAACCTTTTTTTGCAACAGTTTTTCTATGTGTGTGCTGTTGATTGTGGAAACCCCTATGTATTTATAGCAGGCCATTGTTGAGCCCTTAGAAACCTCTGTAATTGGATCTTGTCTCTCTCACTAAGGGAGTCCGGTGATAAATGAGTTGACAGATGTCAATGCTCATGCCATCCCCGTGATAACTGTATGCCCCATCATGTCTTAAGCTCTTAGACTCCTCAGGATTAAATTCATAAGTGAATGGTGAGCCGGCTGAATTATCATTCTGAGGGGTGTAAAAAGAAGGGATGGTGGAAACCTGTTTGCTCAGTGGACAAGTAATGCCTGTCTTTCTTGTGTCCTTGGGCATTGACTTTATTAATTGGACGCTCAGTGGTGCATTTTAAAGACAGATAACATGCTTCAGAGCCATAATTGTGTTGTTTTCATTTCATCTGAGAAAAATGAAAATGGCTTTTTGTCTAAAATACTTTGAAATATAAAGATATGTTTCATACATAACATGTGTCAGGTTTAAGTTTGTATTCTGTTTGCTTTAAGTCTTTTTATTTATCGTAAAAAGAAGAACATATCACTGATTGTATTATTTCATATCCTGTACACCTTTAAAAATGTGATCAATAAGATGTAAAGATGCTGCTGGCGAAGCAAAGAGTGTGTTAGGCTGTGTTTAGGTGTGTGTGTGTGTGTGTGTGTGTGTGTGTGTGTGTGTGTGTGGGTGTGTGTGTGTTGGAAACTTCAGCCAGAGAATATGAGAATGTTACAATTATAAAACAAGATTGACAGGATGGATAGTGTTGCACTGGTGGATGACAGCTCCTGGCTGCATGCCTGGAAGTTATTCACAGCAAAGACAACCCCCCCCCCCACACACACACACACACACACACATACACACACACACACACAGATCAAGTGCAGGGTTGGCGTTAGAAAGGGGAGCTGGTTGACAGGGTGTGGTGCATGTATTTGTGTGTGTCTATGTGTGTGTGTGTGTGTGTGTGTGTTTGTGGGCGTGAGTGCGTGTGGGTGTGGGTGTGTGTCTGTGGGGTTCAAGGTCAGAGCAAACACATGGTGCAAACTAGCAACTAGTGCAGGCTGTTTGTTTAAGTACATAAATAACTGCATCAACCAACAATTAACACTCACTGCTAAAGACATAATGTGTTTTGTAAACCTGTTAGATTTACAACAATCACGAAAAGTAACATTTCCGGCACAGTGTGGACACTTTGCTTCTTCTTAAAAGCTGTGGAAGTGATGAAGCATCACACATGTTCTTGGAAACATGAGCAGCTGTTAAAAATGGTGTAAAGACGTGAGGAGTATGAGGGTCATATATATTTGTATGATACATTTGTCGCTGCCTCTTGCTGTTGTCAACTTATTTTGAAAACAGCAACAAGCATATTTCTTTTGCTAAAAATAATTCCTGCTGGTCGGAAGAAAACTATACAAAGGGCAACAAGGGAGTAACAATTGGGTGTTTTAGGGAAAAAGATAAATAAGTTATATTGAGAATCTATGGGGTACTGGGAAACAAAAATGTAGGTTCTGGAAACATTTAGTTAACAATATTATTGGAGAAGGAAATTGAAGAATTAAAGAAAAAAATTAAGAAAGGTACTGGGTATCGGTTCTCAAAAATTACGACATGGGTCTCAACAAGGCAATAGGGTGAACTGCAAAGTAGTTTTGATGTAAAAAGCTAAAAGAAATGGAGAACAAATATTGGAGAGATAAGAAACGTATCAACCATGTATGTCCAGCAAAGCTTAGCCATGCTTAGCCACTGCATGTCAGATGTGTATGCGTTGTTCCTGCTGCCTTATAGTATCCTTCTTAAGAATGCTGTAAGACTATAGAGCGTATTCACTCACGTGACCACAACAACATTTGGCGGCCATGTTGGGGTCCATGCACGGCATTGTTTTGCTTTTCTTTATGCGGCTCTTCTTTAGAAATGACCATCATATCCTTCAGGAGACACACTTTCAGTTCAAAACGGTGTGCCTTGCGATTATGGTACTGTACCTCACTGTTGGATGTGGGACTAATGATTCAGAATATGGGTTTATCAGCTCGACAAGACAGGCTATTACTTCAACTTGTCATGCATCTACTTCGGCTTCACTCGGCGTATGAGCGTTAGGACTGTTCTCATGTGTTTCTGTTGCTACATCGGGTTGTGGGCACGTTTCCATTGACACACTCTCGTCAATAATCTCTTTTTGCTTTTTCGCCGAGCGAAAATCAATGTCTTTCACTTGCGCAAAATGAACTGTGGATGGAAACTTGGGAGGAAGCCATGAACATGGCAACTCCGTGGGGCGATGTCTGCCTTTACTCTGTGATTCATTTCAAGGTAAAATAAAACACTGGCTCCATGGGAACAGCACTCAGCACGGCCAGCCAAACAGTCACTGCTGGTCCTGAATGAGCTGGAAGCGGCTTCATCCAGACACTCGTCCTGGAGGCGGAGCTGTGCGACTACGGATCATATATGAACCCAGACACGGGGCGCTTGATGTTCCGACATTTGTGGTATTTCCACAGCAAGTATTACGCAGAAATAGTTGTTGATGTCCCATGGTCGATAGCGGAAATTAAAACTGTTTTACAGGAATGTGACCGGGCTATGTGCTGGTAACTAGGGGTAAGCAGCGAATTAACCACATATAGTGTTAAGCGAGTGAAATCAGGTAAAAAAGCGTTGCGAATATTCAATTCCAACCGCTGAAATCTTTCTTTGGTAATGCAGAAGGACATGAGGTTGCTGGGCTCTCGCATAATCAAACAGCGGACACGATAGGTCAACTTCTTCTGACATTTAATAAGTGGACCCCAAGATGGCGCGATTGAGATGCTGACGTCACGTGAATACGCTCTATAACCTGTGTTCCTTATCAGTTCCTCATATATGAAAGATTAGCAATCTACATTCATCTAAAAAAAGACTTTTGATCCCAATAGAGTGAATATACCTCTATACACATATCCTGTATTTAAGTAACAGTAAGAATATGTAATATTAATAATTATTTCATACAACAAAATTGCACTTTAAATCAAAGTGTTGTATATGTTAGTTACTTGGTCATAGTCACTCAGAATTAAAAAATCAATGGAGATTAGGCATTATCACTACAGGTTATCAAGCAGATAAAATATTTAACAACACAACAAGGCGATAATAAGAAAGCAAATACTGCAAATTAGTGTCTGTATTATTTCAGCTAAAAATAAGGCAATGACACAAAGGGATCCTTATGAGGCGAAGCGACTTGACAAAGACCAAACCCAGTATCAGACAGATGAAGGCTGTCCATACTTCACATTAGTTACATAACCAGTCTGAAGCAAAGGGAGCTGGCACCCCTCATGAGATCACAAGGTGCTGCTGTGAGCTCAGCTGTCAGGGGTTGACATTGAGGGCAAAACACTGCTGCTCCTCTTATGTGGAAGAATGGTATTGCAGTCTACCACCCACAGGACTGCTGACTTAATGTTGGTCTATTTTAAATCAATATCAGATACAGTGAACACATGACTGAACACTCAAAATGCCACACACGCATATACAGTGAATACCCAAAGACCAAACATGACTAGATTGTCATGGAGAGCAATGTCTCTGTAACTCTACTCGGACTTACTATCTCAAAATTATGAGATACTATCTCATAATTATGAGATAGTATCTTATTATTTTGAGATAGAAAGTTGACATTATGAGATAGTATCTCATTATTATGAGATAGTTAGTAAACATAATGAGATAGTATCTCATTATTATCAGATAGTAAGTCAAAAATAATGAGATATTAGTGAGATAGTATTTCATAATAATGAGATACTATCTCATTATTGACTAACAGGATCCCAATTCCCCCCCCCCCCCCCCACAGTATCGGAAACGGGCTTCCATAGAACAGACTCTTCTCAATGGTGCAGCTTGTGTTGACAAGTTTGGCGCATGTCCATGAAAGTTTTAGCCTTTTATTTTGAAGGCAGTTAAACAGGAAGTATTTTGTAGCATGTTTGCTTGTGTTTGACGCAGATGAACTCGTGTTTGAGTTGAGACGTCATCAGAGTAAAATACGGACCTTGTTCAGTCTGGTCAGAGGAAGGTGTATCCTCCTCATCATCAGTAACTACGTCTGTACTTCCTGTTTGGAACTTGTAGGGTAAGTACAGGAATTACGGTTTGAGTTTTGCATTTTTCCAGTGAAACAGAGCAAACAAGGTAAAAGTGTCACTCTTTATTTATTACAGATAATATAGCACAACTACGATTCACGTGCGGTCAGACATAGCCAAGAAAGTTACTCGTTTTGAATCTGATTGTGTATAAAATATGTATCAACAAACAAAGTAGCGAAGGAGATGCAACACTCCTATGGGAGTTGGAAAAAAGGAAGGAAACAAAAGAGACATTTCTATACCGGCCACTACTACTGCGGTCAACTCAGCCGACACTCGGATCTCCTTGGTCAACTCAGCCGACACTTAAATTTATGTGCACCTATAGACTGATGTTGACGGTAAACGCATTCGATCGGGAGCGCGCGAGGGTTTTGATAAAGTTAGCGGAAGGATTCACGTGACACAACATCCGGTTTTGCAAAGTTAGCGGAAAGAACTACGTGAAACAACATCCGTTTTTCAAAATAAGATGTCGACAAATCATACACTAGCATACAAGTAAACAATTAACTGATTTTGAATCTTTATAGATCGTTTCTGAGATTTAGCTTAAATTATGCTAACATTAAAACTTTTTTACTGTATCAAGGAAGAGTTTATAAAAATAAAAGTCAGACTTTTGTATGTTAAAAAATTCCTGTATATAGATTTCCCCAAGAGTTCCATGAAATGAATGATGCAGCTGTGTTCAAGACAGTCCTGACTGCCATTATCCTGGGAATCAGACATATCTACGGTCCCAATTGGGAGATATTTCAAATTAAATGTCCTAAATGTTTAAAGAAATCGGTTATTTCTTTAATGTTTGAAGTGCTTTATATATGTTTTTCCTCAAAAACCCCGGCATTGACTGATGCAGCTGTGTTCAGGACAATCCTGACTTCCATTATCCTGGGAATCAGACATATCTACGGTCCCAATTGGGAGATATTTCAAATTAAAAGTCCTAAATGTTTAAAGAAATCGGTCATTTCTTTAATGTTTGAAGTGCTTTATATATGTTTTTCCTCAAAACCAATTGGGACCGTAGATATGTCTGATTCCCAGGATAATGGCAGTCAGGACTGTCTTGAACACAGCTGCATCATTCATTTCATGGAACTCTTGGGGAAATCTATATACAGGAATTTTTTAACATACAAAAGTCTGACTTTTATTTTTATAAACTCTTCCTTGGTACAGTAAAAAAGTTTTAATGTTTGCATAATTTAAGCTAAATCTCAGAAACGATCTATAAAGATTCAAAATCAGAAACGATCTATAAAGATTCAAAATCAGTTAATTGTTTACTTGTATGCTAGTGTGTGATTTGTCGACATCTTATTTTGAAAAACGGATGTTGTTTCACGTAGTTCTTTCCGCTAACTTTGTAAAACCGGATGTTGTGTCACGTGAATCCTGCCGCTAACTTTATCAAAACCCTCGCGCGCTCCCGATCGAATGCGTGTACCGTCAACATCAGTCTATAGGTGCACAGAAATGTAAGTGTCGGCTGAGTTGACCACGGAGATCCGAGTGTCGGCTGAGTTGACCGCAGTCCACTACTGGTGATGCATTATTTGAGAATATGCTGCTTGGCAGATCTCTTTGGCCAGAGATGAGGCCGTGTAATGAATTATCGCATTTTTTAAACAATTGCTGCAAATATAAACCAAATGTGTCTATATAAAATCCACATCGGCTACAATTCACAATTAATAACAAATGTTTCCTGAAAGAAAGGTGAACACATCTCATCTGTGATTTGAATACCCCTCTGCGTTCAAGTGAATTAGATTTGACCTTCTCAGCATCATCTGATCAACCACTCAACTATAAAACTGATACACTGGTGTTTGCTTGTTTGGTTACATCTTTGCAATATAGTTTTGTTAGTTAATTTAATATTATTCTATTCTCTTTTCTTTTTACAAATTGTGCATTTTAATATTTAATATCGCTTTACTTGTATGTATAAATGCTGCTGTAGCAAAACAATTTCCCCTAGCAGGATTACTATCTAACTAACTCACTAACTAATTAATTAAAATCGCCCACCTGCCCAGGTACACAAGTATAGGCTAAACTAAACCGAGCAAGCATCGAAACCCTAAATGGAGAAACATACCATAAATATGCCGCCTTTGTAGAGATTAAACAAAAAAAGTATAAATCATTAATTTAATGCACCGGAACCAACTACTGCAGAAAAATGTTGCTTACACACTGTGTCAAAAATAATCAATGTACTATTAAAATAGATAATAGTATTTTTTCTGTGCTCAAGCTCTACATTATTAGTACTTTTACTTTCAAATGTTGCCACTAATACATAATTACATTTATAACCTTTTCATGCCTCTTAAAATATACTATCAATATTGTTTTGTTAGGCTGCAGCCATAGCCTAAAACACACATTTTATGGAGAGAATTGCTGTTGCTCTCTAGTTTTTGTTAAATATTGTCGATAGAGATTATGCCTTTTCTAAATGCCTAGGATAGCAAACATGAAACACCTTCTTCATTCTGCCCCTCTATATTCTATCTTCTTCTGACACTCCTCATTAAAACCCTTTAAAAGCAAAGATGGAGGGACATTGTGGAGCAATGTGAGTACAAAATCACTGGTAGTCCAATATTTTTAAATCTTAAAAAAATAGCACAGCACAAAAACAGAGCCTGACCTTTCCCTATTTTAAATCTTAGCTAAAATACTTATATTTACCACTCTAAAAAAATGTATGCTGTTCTTATGCTAAGGATTTTCATTTCCCTGTTTGCAAGAGCCACTTCCTCTTGGTTAACATTTTCCATTAGCTCAATGGAATGGGCCCGGGGAGCAACTTGTGGTTCAGTGTCTCAGTTAAGGACACTTTAACATGCAGACAGTAGGAGCTGAGCATCGAAGTGGCAACTTTGTGAATAAAGCACAATCTGCTCTACCAACTTAGCTGTTGATTGAATAAATAAAATAATTGAATACAACTGAATACGATATGAATACAATGTGAAGTGTGTGTAAGCAGGTTATAGTACTATTTCACATATATTGTGATAATGATACGTTGATCAAATTAACTATGGTCCCCATATTTAGTGTGTCACCGTCATTCCAGTGAGCCTGCAAGCACAGTACCAGTGCACCGGCCCACTTAAATGGAACAGAGCCATAATTATTGTTATTAATTACATCTGTGTTTACCCTGCAACGACGCGTGAAAATGGCTGCTGTGAAAGTGCTTATTAATAAGACCCAAACATATAAATAATATCTAAATCTTTTTTTTTTGAAGTCAGATGATGTTGTAAGAGTCTTCTGATGCAGATAATGAAGGATTAATTAAAAATATATATTTTTGTAAGTTTTTAGGGAAACGTTGTAATATTGCAACGTTGGGCCTAGTTGGTAGCAGAATTTCAGCATTTGCTCTCAAACTGTCAGAACAAATACACAAAACAACTAATAGTTAATTTGGAGTGTGAATGCTTACATAGCACTACAGTACATTTCATTAATAATAATCACCCAACAGTCATATTTTTATGAATCATAATTTATTTAAAAAAGATAAAAACTGGATAAAATGTTATACAAAACAGAATGAAAACTTCAAAGAATCAGTGTCCATTGTTTACTTGCAATGGTAGTCCCAAAAGCAGTTCCTGGTGTCTGATTCCATCTCAACATCGCTCTCTCCATTTTGGACAGCCTCAATGACATCCTGGATACTGAAGAAAGCTCTCCTTGCTGGTGGAATTCTGAAATGGAAACAATAGTTAGAGAATGTTCAAGTATAACTAATTCCAATGCAAATTAATCCTATTCAGGCAATACACTCCACTGATGGCACACAATACTGTCTGGCTAGCCTAATGTGCTCTCTACTTACATTTACAAAAGGAAAATACAACCCCCCCAGAACTCTTACATCCCCATATTCCAGAACATTTACACCTCTCCCTGAACAATGCATTATAAATGCAACCCCCACATTCCAAAACATTTACACCTCTCCCTGACCAATGCAAAATACATGCAACTCCCACATTCCAAAACATTTACACTTGTCCCTGAACAACCATCCTCCAAAGCATTCTACACACATTATCTGGCTTGTGTAACAAGGAGATATTTGGGCAAACCAACAAAGTCCAGATAAAAAACAGTTGACTATATCTCACTGCGAACATAGAAATAACATAGGGTTTGGGTTACCCTAACCCATTTAGAATTATTCAAATCTGGTCTAAACTTAAAATTATAACAAATAACCCTTTTGTAAAGTGTGAATCATCAAATACATTATATTTCTGTAAGTATTTATCCTGTATCTGAACATCCGAGAAGTGGAATGTCTCCATGTAGTGTGCAAGGTGCACATGCTATTTTAGCTACCATTTTCACCCAACGTTGTAAAATTACAACAATGACATAACAAGCTGAAAATCTAATGTGATGCATTAATTCCACAATAACTTAGTATTTACATGAACTACATATTCTTACAATCACCCAAAAAAATATTTCATGGAATTTACTTACTTCAATGTTTTTTTGTTTTGTTTTTTTTTCATCAATTTTTTTTATTTGTTTAGTGATATAAACATAAAACAAGTACAAAAATGTCAAACATAAACATATATATACACCCATATACATACCCATACACACACACAGACATACATATACACACATACATATACACACTCATACATACACACACATATATACACACACATACCCTCCCCTCCTCCAAAACAAAACACAAACAACAACAACAATAAAAAACAACAACAAAAAACAATCCCGGCACCCCCTTAATTATCTTTTACTTGTAAGTGTGTATACACCACCCTGCATCTGTATTTGCAATCCCCTCAAAATCCAAATCTTACCCCTGAGTATTTGACTCCTCCTCTCATTTGTAATGAAAGCCATCAGACTTTTCCATGCTTGGTCAGTTTGGCTTGAACTGTTCTTCACCCTGGCAATCATACTTTCAAAAGCAGCCGTCTCCGTCATGAGTCTGAGCCAGTCTGTGAGCGTGGCCGTATGTGGGCTCTTCCAGTTTCTCAGGATAAGCCTTGCTGCCACCATGAAGCCTGTTAGTGACAGTCTAATCCAGACATGGGCAAACTACGGCCCGCGGGCCACATCCGGCCCGTTAGGCTTTTTAATCCGGCCCGCCGAACTTGTCCAAATCGCGACTTTGTTTACTTCCGGTGTGCGTTGGCGCGGAAAGAACTCGTCACACAAAACCCTTCACCGTGATTTGTCAATCCGTTTGTCTGTCAACATTTTGCGAAAAGAAAACAACCAATGAACACTCAGTAAATCACAAAGGACCCGCCCACCACACAGGTGAGACTCATTTAGAAACAGCCACAGTGATTTTGGCGAGCAGCGCGGAGCCTGGAGGAGCTGCAGAGCCACGAGGAGAAACACGCAGCCAGAAGAGGTCCACTTTGACCGGGTAAGAGTCTTTACTACACGTTACGTGTCACGGTGTCCGTCCCGGTGTCGGTAACGTGCGCGCGGTGCTGACTAGTCTTGTATTTTACAGAGAGGATTCACCAGCGCCTGCAGCGCAGCCTGCAGCGCAGCCTGCAGCGCAGCCTGCAGCGCAGCCTGCAGCGCAGCCTGCAGCGCAGCCTGCAGCTCCACCTGCCCGGCCAGCAGAGAGGTCTCGTGACACGATGACATGATGTTATTATAGTGAAGCCATATTGTAAATAGTCAATAGTTGTGTTCTGTTTTCTATTTCACAACATGTATATAATGTAGATTTATTTTTATTTTTATGTACAATACATATTTATTAAAAAAATAAATGTAATGGTCATTTTTTATTTGCACACACCCCATGAAACTTTATCTGCAATATGAAGTCATTTCTCAGTCCCATCTTTATCATTTTGGTGAATGTGTGACAGACCACATCATTTTTACAAAAAAAACGTTAATACAAAATTTGGTTTTCCTCATTTATTCAATTCAGTTTATTTGTAGAGCCCAATTTCACAAATTACAAATTTGTCTCGGAGTGCTTTACAATCTGTGCATATAGACATCCCTGACCTTTGACCTAACATCGGATCAGGAACAACAGGAGGATCCCTCTCCAGGATGGACAGGTGCAATTACATGTATCTAGCATTGTATTCAGATA